>NW_023425551.1:5199425-5521925 GCF_014108245.1 Pipistrellus kuhlii | reverse complement strand
CTGAGAAACATCCATGCATTTTTCTGCTGCCTCTTAAGATCTGGACTCAAAACTCTCACCAAAAAGGCTGCCAGGACCTTATAAAAGTCTTGTCACACTTTCCAAAGTCATCTAGACGATGTCTCATCCTCACATTCAAGACCTTTAGCCTCTCAGGTCCTTCTTGCTCTAGTGAGATGAGGCACATGAGGATGTTTTTTTTCATTGCCCTGAAGTCTTGGTCAGACAAGAGTTTTTGGCTCTCACTCTTCTGACCCCCTCAAAGCACATGGCTGACTATCAGGTAAAACCTCAGTCCTGAAGGACCCAGGTCTGCAGGGCCTTCCCCAGCCAGGTTCTCCCTCGCTCTCATATTTTGAAATGTCAGAAATCAGAGCTGAGAGGACCACACAAGTCCTTTCACCCAACTTTCTCCTCATCTAGAAGAAGAGGAGGCTACAGATTTGCACAGGTCATTCCACCAATCAAGCTAGCCCAGTGCTACATCATAGACCCCTCACCTAGCTCAACATGCTTTCTACAGAATGCATTATTCTGTGATGAACACTGTAGTATTTCCATACTTTGTTGTTTTCGGAGATGTCTCAGGCCTAACCATACTTCAATACCCCTCATGATTCTCTTCTCCCCACTGCATCTCTTGGCTTTCATCCTCCCCCCCCCATCCCTCTCTTTGTCCCTCCTCCCACTTTTGGTCAGTTCCCTCTCGTTCTGTCTCAGAGTCTCCCCTTCCAACTGCTTACAAGCGATTTGGAAAGGGTAGGGAGTACCGAAAAGGCAAAGAACAGGAAAGACTGGCGAGCGGGAGGAGGAAGTACCTGGAGCTCTTACTACACTGTCCTTATATTATTGTACTTTGAACAAATGACCTCATTTCCCAGGGAGTCTGTTTATGTGAATTTCTGGTCGCACTCTATAATGAAGTTCTCCACATTCCAGCAACCAGAAAGCCCATCTGGGTACTCTCTCTTTAATTAAGTGCACCACTCTTGATCCACTTACTGCGTTGGAAAATTCTTCTGGAGTGACTACATCTCTTCTCCGTTGAACCAGTCTGGAAAAGTGGGGTGGGAAGGAGGATCATGAGGGGAGAAAGGCCAAGTTGAAAGCTGCTGCCCTGCCTGCCCTTCTTGGGGTCTGACCAGGTTCTGCAATGACACAATGCACCTCTGGGCACAGCTCTCCTAAGCCGGCGCCTGCTGCTCTGCCCTGGTGTCCTCCATTCGCCTTTCCCCTGCACAGAATATGACTTGTTTCTTAAAGGGCTGGCCTTTGTCCTCTACTCTGTACACAAATTGGTTTTATCGATCTCTAAATTCCTTGAAGCTCTAGCCTTCTCTGAATCAAATGTCAATTAGTTCAAAGTGCTATTTGTGTACGTGGGTACATGCACGCGTGCGCGCGCGCGCGCACACACACACACACACACACACACACCCTGGGGTCTTCTTTATCAAATGTGCCTTCATCATTGCATCTTTCATGTGTGCATTTTGTTGTTTAACCCACATGGCAATTCTGACTACACTCATTTCAAGCCCGGTGGACAGAAAGAATCCCTATTGCTATTGGGGTGAAAAGTATATTTGGGCAGGGACAGCCCTTCAGTGGGATGTTCCTATACTACACCATGTATCGCCCACATCAAATATGTGCCAAGGACGGGGGCCTGATTGCTATTGGTGACAACTTCTGATCAGTAAGAAGGCACAAGTCAAGCAAAGACCGTTCATATCCTCAAGTCAAGAAATTTGTTTCCTTATCTTTCCTAATGTGGCAGCTGTGTGTCATCCTGAGAGCAGTCCTGTAGGTTGTTTTGAAACTAGAACAGAATTGCTACCTGAGAGGTTGCAAGCAGATGCTGCTTTCAGTGTAAAAGCTAGATTTTACCCCACGTGGAATGTCCTCCTTATGGGGAAAGCTGCTTGGTTGTGCCATTTTAATTCACGAATTTAATGATTCGAAATGGACCTAGTGTAATACCAGTCTCCGGGTTGTGGCAGTGAACAAAACAAAGGCTTTGCCATCCCATAGTGAAGTATCCAGTTACCTTAAACCACCTTAAACCACCTGGGGTTTAGAGACACCAATTTCCTGCCCCCGGCTCAGTCAAAAATCTGCATGTAACTTTCGCCTCCCCCTAAAACTTAACTACTAATAGCCTATATTAACCTATTACACAGTCAATTAATATGTATTTTGCATGTTATTTGTAAGCTAGGGAAAAGAAAATGTTATTAAGGAAACAATAAGGAAAACACAGTTATAGTATTGATTGGGGTGGGGGGGGGGGAGAGGGGATCCATGTATAAATGCCATAAAGTTCAAGCTGTGTTATTCAAGGGTCAATTCTAAATTCAATCAAATAACCAAATATTTAATTGCTCTGAAGGAAAAAACAAACAAATAGGATCCCTGATGTTTAATAATAAAGGAGGGTTAAATCTGATGAAGTATTCATTGGCGTGGAGAGTGAAGACCTAAAGAATGAAAACATGTTAGTTGAGTATGATGGTGAGGGGGAGGATGTACTAAGTAATGGAATGTTCCAAGCAAAGGAAACAACATGTGGAAAGGGCTGGGGGGCCTGGGGGAGACGCAGCTTGTGGAGGAAGTGAAGGGAGGTTAGGACAGTGTGTGCAACAGGAGAGGCGGTCGGAGAGGCACACGGAGGTTAGGTTACAAAGCACTGTCTAAGCCACATGTGTCAAACACAAGGCCCGCGGGCCAAATCCGTCCCGCCAGGCCTTGCAATGTGGCCCGCACCGCGCTGTCATCACTGCACTCCGCTGCGTTTCCATCACAATGACAGTTTATGACTGTTCAGTAAACCATTCGGCCCACGATTTAGGCTGGATTTTAGATTTTGGCCCCTTCTCTGATTGAGTTCGACACCCCTAGTCTAAGCCATGGAAATGGGCTTATATTGTAATCAAAACACAATGGGAAACCAATGGACAGTTTTACCTAGGAGGGCAACACAGTTCATTTCTTTTAAAATATATATATATTATTGATTTTTTTACAGAGAGAGGAAGGGAGAGGGATAGAGAGTTAGCAACATCGATCAGCTGCCTCCCGTACACCCCCTACTGGGTATGTGCCCGAAACCAAGGTACATGTCCTTGACCAAAATTGGGACTCTTGAGTCCACAGGCAGATGCTCTATCCACTGAGCAAAACTGGTTAGGGCCACAGTTCTTTTTATAGCTGGCAAAGATAACTGGCTGCTGGGCAGAGCAGAGCAGAGCAGAGGGAGGCCAGGCTATCTGGCAGATTCAGTGGGGTGGCAATTGCTAGGTGTGGGCAGGAGATGGTCACTTGATCAGTGGGATGGAGACAGGCAAACTAACATGTGGCTCTCTGGCTCCTGAAGGAAAAGATCCAGGGGGAGTTACTGAGGCCTTACCCGTGGTTGGTGAGGGAAGGAAGGAATGAAGAATGAGATGCAGGGTTCTAGCATGAGGACCTGAGTTCATGGGGTGCCATTTGTGGAGACAGAGAAGCCTGGGGAAGGAGCAGCTTGAGGAGAGTGTTGGGGTGAACCGGGATTCCTGTTTTGAGGCATATATGAGCTATTCTGTATCTGGACTTAGCCTATGCCTGTTACCAGTGCGTGTTCCTGTGAATACACCTGCCACTTGAGCTCTCTTTACCCAAGGGGTGGGGTGTGGGTAAGGAGAAATGCAGGAGAACCAGCTCTTCACCTCCACAGGCTTGCTATTGAGAGACCCTGGTGTGATTCAGTGTTTTACACAAGATTTTAAACCTGATATTTGTGAGATGTACTCTAGGTCCCTACTACACCCCAGGGGTGAGCTGGGAGTGGAGGATGATGGTTGGAGGGACTAGATGTCCATATTCCCAGTCAATCTCAGAAGGGAGTGGGAAGACAGAGCATGAGGACATGGTGACACCCCTCTTAGGTAATAGTGTCTTGTCACTGTAACATTCCACCTGCTACCTGAACAAAGAAACTCAGCTCAGCTCTTGAAGGAGCTATTAGACAATAAAGCTCCACAAGTAGTTCTGGAGTGGGTATTGTACTCATCCTAGGGCCATATGCTTATAAATACCCCCTATGGACATACAGTTCATTTGAAACCAATTTAGGTATTTCAATCCATCTTAAAAAACAGGGCCTATCCTATATGACAGTGGTCAGCAAACTGCGGTTCTGTTGACTAATGAGTTTGCTGATCACTGACCTAGACTCTGGATTCCAATAATTACAGGCTGTTGTTGTTCTTGTGATTAAGCCCCTATCCCAGTGGTCAGCAAATTCATTAATCAATAGAGTGGCAAACCCCGGCTCATGAGCCACAGTTTGCCGACCACTGCTATATGACTACTGAATATGCAATCAATAAATTTTCACATCTGCAGATTAGATAAAAGCTACAATACAGACTTTAACTCATTTTGCAATCTGCAAGTCTAAGCAAAATATTTCATTGTACTACCTACACATTTCAACAACCCTAATGAACAAATAAACATTAGGTATGCAGAAATAACAAAGATAGTGGCTGATTCTCATCAATGCAGGCTACAAAACAATATTACATGTATTGTGCCAAAAAGGCAAACAAACACAAACCTGTTATTTTACAGTAATATATCCAAAGAAAACATCCAGCAAAAATAAGCAAAAAAGCTACAGTAATTAACACAGTGTGACAGTGGCATAATGACAGACAAATAGACTGACAGAATAATATACAGAAATGAATCCTCATATGTTTGATCAGATAATTTTCTTTGAGGTGACAAGGCATCCAATGAGGCAAGGATGGTCTTTTCAACAAATGATGCTGGGAAAACTGAACATCCAAGTGCAAAAGAATGAAAGTGGGACCCTTACCTCACACCAGCAATTTTCAACCAGTATACCACAAGAATTTTTAAAACATACCATACCTGACTATTTAGCCAGGGGCACTGACCTCTTTTCCCTTAAACTTTCGAATGAAAAAATGAAGAAACAACCATCCTATGTGAATGAATCAAAATTATTTCTCTTTTTTTATCATACAGATTGGCAAAAAAATATATTTTTTTTGTGTGCCGTAGAATTTTAGTAATTCATTTGTGTGCCATTAGGTGATAAAAGTTGAAAAATCACTGTCTTACACCACTTGCAAAAATTAACTTTGAACAGATCCCAGATCCATTGTAAGGCCCTAAGTGGTTGCTAATTTTATTTTTTAATAATCGAAATAAATATTAGAAAGTTAAGCAAAAAGAAGGAAAGAGCCGAAACCAGTTTGGCTCAGTGGATAGAGCGTCGGCTTGGGGACTGAAAGGTCCGGGGTTCGATTCCGGTCAAGGGCATGTACCTTGGTTGCGGGCATATCCCCAGTAGGGGGTGTGCAAGAGGCAGCTGATCAATGACTCTCTCTCATCGATGTTTCTAACTCTCTATCTCTCTCCCTTCCTCTCTGTACAAAATCAATAAAATATATTTAAAAAGAAAAGAAAAGAAGGAAAGACAGAAAAAGGAAGGAGGAAGGATTGGAGGGGGAAATCACATCACTGTCATGAATAAGTGGTCTCCTCTTAAAAGAAGATTTTTTCATCTCCCTGTGTTTTATAGTTTCAATTTCAACCTGAAGTTATTTATTTTACCTATTTCATTACCACTTTACTATGTTCTGTTGGACTGATTCTCATTTGCCAAAAGACTTGTTGTTTAAATGTCTTGCTTTTCTTAAGAAACTCATCATTTGAAGAAAGAAATGTTTAAAGAATTGATTTTCCTTCTCCCTGAATTTGTTTCCCCTTTCCAAAATGAGCAATTCTCCCCTGTTCCACCCAGGATTTTTAAAAAGCCAGTTACAGGTTACAACAGCCTATGGTATCTGAGACACTCTTAAGATTCCACTGTAGATTCAATCCTTATCAGTTTGAATGTGTTTACCACATCGCATAGTTCTTATACAGAGTCAACGATAAATGCTAATATTCTACAAACCAAAGTCCTGCAGCCCTTGAAAGTTATGTTTTTTTTTAGACACAGCTCTGTCCCCTCATGACCGTCTCTCTTCCCCCAAGACAGAGCCAAAGGGCTTGTCATGAATAGCATGGGGACCTCCACCTTCCCACGCTTCCATGTGAAAGCCCTATGCTAAAAACATGGCACATTATCTTTAAAACACATTTTGCCCTGACTTCAGCAGCACTCCAGTGCACTGGGAACAATGGGGCTGGCATGGTTCCAGTGCTTCTGAACGCCGCTTCTTAGCATAAAGTGCATTCACACAGGCTGCAGGCCCATTTCGGAGGACAGCGGATACTTTAAATGCTGTGTACTTTTGTGTCTAACACACAAAGTCAAGCAGTGAACTGGGGCAATTATCCTGGTGACTCGAGTGCGCCCTTTCTCCCCGCATACCCCTCTGGGCTTTAGTTATCCGAACGTTTCAAATGAAACGTATCTTTCCCCACTTGGATAATTGCTCCATTTCCCTACTTTACTTTGTGTATAGAAATTCAAAGTATTCCCTACTCCACACATACAGGTGAGAGAGACTTTTACAAATAAATCATTTTGGAAACAACGCTTTCCTCTCTTCTAATGGAGAGCTGTAGAGCGCCACAAATCTGGTTCCACAGGTAAAAGGTAGCTTGCCTGTGAGTTGGGCCCCTGCCCAGGCAGAGTCTTCCTGTCCTCCATCCTCATGCCCGGAGGAGCAGGGAGGGCAGGAGACACCTGCCACAGGGGGCTGACGGAAGCCGTCATCCAGCAGGTGGGAGTGCAACTCACCTGTGGCCTGTGCATCGTTACCAGGGGTGTTGACAGGCCCCGGACTAGGGAGGAAGGCCAGGTATTCTGTGCCAACTGGTGAAAGGATGAGTGAGAGAGCCTGTATTGGTGTCACGGATGGACAAGAGGCTCTGGGCCATGGACAGAAAGTTTATAGACACTTTGTGACGTCCTTCCCAGGGCTTCCTTCGGGGAAGGGGTTGGGGGAATTTCCAGGACAGGATTTAAAATTGTGGACCGGCCTTCCCTGTTGGAGTACCCATGCTATGTGACTAGCTGGCGATCCGGGGCTGGGATGAAATCACCCATTGTAGCGCATCCCCATCCGCTTAAGAAAATAGCGCTGAGGTGTGGCAGGTGAACTAACTAGTCCTTTTTTGTTGTTGTTTGTCCTCAGTAAGCTATGAGAGGAATGTGCCGCTGCCTCTCAAAACTGTGTAAGCATAGATAAGAAGTCTGTCTCAGGAACCCTTCATGGACGACAATTGGGTAAAAGGAATAAATGTTGACATACATATTAAGTTCATCCTCAGAATGTCCGGCTATGCCAGAACTTGGAACATGACTGGTTGTTGGTGTTATGAAACATAGGAAAGGGAAGTATAACCCTGAAAGACCTCACAAAATGGAAGGAAGGGGAAAACTGCAGTTTTTATGGTGTCATGACTAGGATTCCAAAGTTTCAGACTACCAGGGACATAAAAATGTGCCTGATTCCTTGGTATTGAGTAGGCGAGCTTGTTGATCCCAAATACATGCCGTGCTGAGCGTGGGTGGGTTCAGCTCGGAAGTCCATTCTTTCACAAACCAGATGATAATGAAAACAAGATGCTTAGTTTCTGGAAAGGGGGAATCTACTGGCTGTACAACCAAGAGATGCAAAGAGGCTCATTCATGAAAGCTGTGAAGAACGAGGTGACTGGTTGGAACCATCTAAGATGAATGGCCTGGATAAGAGGTCTGTTACTAAGTCCTGGGACTTGTCAGCAGCTAATGGGACCATTATTTCATGAAGCTAAACTTTTCATTTTCCAGTCATTAATCAATATCTTTTATGTCAGTCTACTTTAAAAGAAACATTTAGTCACACGATATATTTTCACATAATTTAGTTATTGCTTCAAGCCCAAAGCTCCACAAAGAGGCCAGAGACACAAGGCCCTGGGGGGAAGTAACCCTTGCTTAGGGCCTGCAATCATTTCTCTCTTGTTTTTCTCTCCCACTCTCTACCCCCTTCTCTCCCAAATTCAAATTCAGTGAGTGATTTGATGTCTCTTTCTTATCAGCCCTTCTTTGTTCTTGGACATTTTTGACCACTCTATTCCTTTTTAAAATAATTCCTTTGGCTTTCCATGTTTCACCCTTTCTCGGTATAATTGTGTCAAGTTTGCATCTCCCTTCATCCTCCCACCCCTTACCTGTGGGTACCTTCAAGTTTCTATCTTTGGCATTCTTTCTTCTCTCTCTCTGCCTTCTTCCCCAAATCCTTCTGCGTCTTACCTCTGTGGTCAACTGAATATGTATTGGGTGCCATCCCATGTGACTGACTACCTACAAGATGGCTCTCCCAATTTTTCCTGATGGCACCATAAGGTACATGTCCAAATTTAGCATCTTCCCTTCTAAAACTATCTTGCTTCCCAATGGCCCAGTTTCTGCTACCTCTCATCTTCCTATCTCTGAAGTGAAAACCCCTGACATTTGATTCTTTCCTATTTTTTAATTGTCAAATCCGAACATGTTTCTTACTTCAACAAGACTCTTCTGTCCAGCCTTTCCTTGCCCCCTCACTCTAGCTGCACCTTTCATTTGGTTTCTTTCCTCTTTGGCAGTCATTCCATGTCTCCCGCACCAGTGTCTCTTCTGTCTCTTCTTGCACCATGCCTGCCTTTGATGCACCATACCTATCCCTCTGCCCATTGCTGCAACAGCCCATAGCAGCTACTAGAACCTCTGCATGATAACTTACAAATCGCCCTGTAGGCTGCAGGGTACAGGAGGCTGGATTGGCCAGTGTTGAACACTTACTGTAGCACTTACAGATTACTGAAGGCCCATATCTAAGACTGGTAGATTCTTCCTTTGCAATATCGCTGAAACTTGCCTCTTCCTTCCCACTCGCTCTTCCACCACCTCAGCTTAAGCCAACTCCATGGCTCATGTGGTCAGTGGCAGCAGCTTCCTAAGAAGTCCTCAGCTAGGTTCTGCTTTTCTTTATCATCATCACATCATCATCATCATCATCATCACCATCATCATCTTCATCTTCTTCATCTTCTTATGGTTCTCTATATCACAGTTGACTGAAGATTTTTGTATATAGTCCTATTATGTCATCCTCCTAATAATGCTTTGCAGGTTAGAGAGGAGAGGAGCAGTTGAATAAACTGCAGACAGTACAGATGATGCAACTAAAGTTCAGGGTGGTGATTCAATGGTTGCCCAAAATTGCAGGTCAGGTGGCTGGTGGAAACAGGGACCACATCCTTGTGTCCCACGGTCTGAGCCCTGTGTTCCCTTATAGCTTTCATAAGCTAAGAAACCATCACATGCCTTATCTTCATCATCTCCCAGTGGCTCCTTGCTGTCTACAAAACAGTCTCATTTCATTCACTCAGCCCTCCAGGTAGAACCCCCAGGGTCTGATTTGAAGTTATTTCCCCAGCAAATAATTATGTGCTTTATCTGTACACCATACTCTAGGAAAAGATACCTCACACAATTCTTAGCTTATCTCCCAGCTCCAGCCTATTTTACAGCCTATTCTGCTGTGGTCTTTTTAAAAATGTAAGCAAGATCTTGTCACTGCTTTGCCTAAAATCCTCTGGATAAAATACCAAGTAATTATCATGGCACATGGAGTCCCACATGACCTGGTCCCAGCACTCTCTGTAGCCTCTTCTCCTATGAGTCGCCTCTTCAAACACTTGCCACATTGGTTCACCTGTGCTCCTCAGACACACCCAGCATGGTTCTGCTGCAGGACCTTTGCACATCCCACATCTTGCCTGGGTTGTTTCGGCCCTAAAACCCACCTGGCATTGGCATCAGGATTTTATTTGTCAGAAGAACTCTCCGGGCCACCATCTTTAACATAACACTTCTCCTGTCACTCTCAGCCCCTTATCTTGCTTTAATTTCCTTTTTGGCACCTAAAGTCACCTGAATGTTTTAGCTTTACTTGCTAAGCTCCTTTCTCCAGCCACTGGAAGGTCAGCTCAGTAAGAGCAGGACTTCTGTGCTTAGTTTGCTCCTGGATCCCCCACACCTAGAACCAGGTCTGGTACATACCAGATGCTCCATAAACATTTGCCAAAAAAATCAATACATAAAATGAAGCTGCTTGTTGATCACTGTGGTCACATTAGTATTCACGTCGGTCTTCCTACCTGGACTTGTGGAGTGCCCACTTTGTACTGGACCCTGCAAAAGAATCAATGCCACCACCCAAGTCCATCAATACTCAATTCATGGACCAATGTCAGACCTCCTGAGCATCTGATCATACCATCTGCAAGTAATCTCCTCTACACTCCAGGAGCAATTCTTTGTGGGTTATTGTTGGTTTTTTTAAAAATATATTTATTTTAAAAAATATATATTTTATTGATTTTCTACAAAGAGGAAGAGAGAGGGAGAGAGAGTTAGAAACATCGATGAGAGAGAGACATTGATCAACTGCCTCCTGCACATCCCCTACTGAGGCTGTGCCCGCAACCAAGGTACATGACCTTGACCAGAATCGAACCTGGGACCCTTCAGTCTGCAGGCTGATGCTTTATCCACTGAGCCAAACCAGTCAGGGCTATAACATATTTATTGCATTCTATCTATGGTGTGGATATTTGTGTGTGTGTGTCCCAGCTGCCCAGCAGACTACGCCCTCCTGGTGGGCCAGAGACTTCCTGCGACAGCTCTAGGCAGGTGCTTTAACTCATAGTACTAGTGTAAGTGAAGCAGTATTTATAGATATATTAGGAGAGTATGATCACCTACTAAATTAAACATGTTAGTAGGAAACAAAATACAAATGGGAGACAATAAGGTAGGTGCAAGAACATAGATAACAAAGGGAAGAGAAAAAATTGATGGGGAAACCAAGAGAAGCATAGATTTATTATCCTCCCAAAGAACACATAATGCTCTTTGGGTTCAACTCTGCCCTTGGGAAAATGCCCTGAAGAGGTTGACTGCTTCTTTTAAGATGACCTCAACTGCCATTTGCTCCCTCGAAGCCCACCGGCCAGACCTGAAGCTGGGAAGGAACGCTGAGATAAGGACAGGGAGCTATCAGTTGGGAACACTCACCATTGTCAGCACTTTCCCCTGGCCCTGCTGACATTGTGCTGAGGGTCCTGTGCAACCCCAGAAAGTTCCCTGACCCCCCGCACGCAGAGGTCGTGGGTTCGTTTCCCAACGTCATTGGTGATCACGTCAGGCTGTGCAGTGACCGGGTCCAGGGACCTGTGGACATCAGTGTCAGCTGCCAGGCGCCGAGCGAGGGAAGAATCACACACAACTCAGAGCGTTTACTGCAGAGTCCCTTGTGCTGGGAACTCAGAAGCAGCCCAAGGCAACAGAGGGGCAGGCGGCCTCCCCACAAGGTAGCTTTGGCGAGGGCAGCACAGTTTTCCTGGCCTCCCTGGTGGTGGGCAGCTGGGCTGGGTGCACAGAGAGCAGGCTGTGGCCTGGGGCTGGGGCACCAGGAGAGTGGCAGTCCGGCTTACCCTGCTTTCGGTCCTTGGGGAAGGGTGTGGCCACTACAACAGCTGTGCTGGCAGCTGGTCAGCAGCTGTCTGGCCTTGTCCCCGCTGCTCAATGCCAGCAGCCCTCTGCATTCACCCAAGCTTGTCTGCGCGTCTCTCCCCCCACCTCTCCCCTCACTACCTCCCATGAGCTGTAGGGAACAGGTGCCAAGTGTGGCATCTACAAGAAGATGTCAAGGAGAGCCAGGTACCCCTGCACCCCAATTTTCCCATCTGGAAAATGTGTGCTTAGTTGCTCAGTGCCTCAAACAAAATACTTATGAACATTTGCCTGGTAAACCATGACCCTTAACTGATGCTATCTTTCTCCTGGGCATAAACCAAAACCAAAAGTTCACTTTTGTTCAAAATTTCAGGATCTGCAGATTTTAAATGCTTTAGAATGTAAACATAGGAGTTACTTAAAATTGATTGAAATTAGGTCGCATTCATTTCATTTCAAATCGCCTTTGGTGGGCGCAGGAAATGGAGCTTGTTCAGAGGGTCTGAGCTCCACACAGCTTTCCCACAGCAGAGCCCCAGTTGCCTTTTGGGGGGGATGACTTTAAGTGCAGGAATCATTCTAGACTCGTGTCATGCCTTCTACCCCCAAACTCCTCTCTCTCTCTAGCCAACACATGACCCTACAATGTCACCACATAAGGCAAGAGTCCCAGGCTACAGTGAGCTCTGTTAACTCATTGGCATGACAGAACTCCAGCTCCTTTCCAATAGACAAGAACAGCCTTCTGGAGAATGTCGTAGGTGACAAACAACTGTGTGTGCGTGTGTGTGTGTGTGTGTGTGTGTGTGTAGGGGGGGGGTTGATAAAAAAAAAAAAAGAGGGAGTTGTTTTAAATGTCTGTGAAAAGAGCAGAAAGAAAGGAGGTAAATAGGCCCTGCTTTTGTCCTCAAAGAGCTTCTAGCATTTTAAGAGGGTAGATGGATGGTGGTTCTCTACCCCCAGAACCAGGGTTCTGTCCAGTGTAAGCAGCCCTGCATGGTGACAATGTGACTCTCTAAAGCCAGTGGTCGGCAAACTGTGGCTCGAGAGCCACATGAGAGCCACTCTGTTGACTAATGAGTTTGCCAACCACTGGGATAGGGGCTTAATCACAAGGAACAACAGCAGCCTATTGGAATCGAGAGTCTAGGTCAGTGGTTGGCAAACTCATTAGTCAACAGAACAGCAAACCATGGCTTGCAAGACACATGTGGCTCACGAGCTGCAGTTTGCCGACCCCTGCTCTAAACTATGAGCTCAAGGAGAATGGGGAATATTCCTTGGCCACTTTTGTTTCTAAGAATCCTATGCTCTGCCGAAACCAGTTTGGCTCAGTGGATAGAGTGTCGGCCTGCAGACTGAAAGGTCCCTGCTTCGATTCCGGTCAAGGGCTTGTACCTTGGTTGCAGGCACATCCCCAGTGGGCGGTGTGCAAGAGGCAGCTGAATGATGTTTCTCTCTCATCGATGTTTCTAACTCTCTGGCCCTCTCCCTTCCTCTCTGTAAAAAATAAATAAATAAATAAATAAATAAATAAATAAATAAAATATGTTAAAAAAGAATCCTAGGCTCACACTCTCTCCAGGAAAATGAGACACATACGTTTCTAACTAGACACGAGGAACCTTCAGAGAGCAGAGGACCACAGGGGTTGGGGGAGAAAGAAACGACATCCGTTTGGGCAGATCCAGAAAGCCGAACGCTCTGGCAGTGAAGATGGACCTGGAAGGACCGCGAGGATTCTGGGAGGCAGCAGCACAGGCCATGGGCAAGGCATGCCCTGGGGAAGCACGGGGATCGTCAGGAAACACGAGGTGGTTTCCTTTGGCTGGAACACACGGTACATAAAACAGAACAGCAGGGCCCAGAGCAAGGACGGGGTCTGGGCCACCGGGGGGAGGACATGGGCGCCTCCAGCAGCCCCGGGCTGGTTGGGAAAGCAGGAAGGTCAAGGTGAAGGGGGCCGGCTGCCTTCCCTATCGCCCCGCCTCTACTTCTCATCGGGTTCCGGGCATCAGTTCCTCTGCGTGAAGTGGATGGAGGGACTTTCCTGGCCTCCTCTCTGACTTTGCCACGAGACTCAGTGGAGCCTGCCACAATGGCTCTCCACGGAGACCCAGGAACCGGGCTCCGGGGCGAGGAGGAGGGAGCCATTGTTTCTATTTGTGGGAAGACCGCAGGAAGCAGGGAACAATTCTAATCCCATCACACTTCAAGAGGCCGCTTTCTTCTTATTAATAACAACGAGTAACCCAGTCCTTTGGTCAAGGGGCACAGACTCAGCTCCCCAAACCAAAATCATTCATCTGGACTCCTTTAGAGGGATTAGTTCTCCTGAAGGGTAAGAATAATTTGCAAGCCAGCAGAGGTCCCTAGGAATAAGGCCGATGAGTAAAAAATGTTCTCCACATGAAACATTAAAATGTTACAAATAAGCCTGAAGTCCCCTTTGACCAAACCCTGCTGCAGCCTCCTCCTCCGTCCACCCTCTTCTCTCCTTGCACTGAGCTAGCTGTTATCACCCTCTGTTCTGTGTGTTCCCAGAACTTTTCAGTTGGTCACTGTGTTTTGTGCTCATATGCCTAAATATGTTGATTCTGTGGTTTGGAAATTTGTTTTCGAAAAGCCTGAAGGTGGATCATGAACAGAACCCTGAGTGCGTGCTGCCGTGGGGAGATGAAGCTTCTCATTCTATAAATGAAAGCATTTGCCCGTGTAACCTTGGACTTCCCTTTTATGCCCTGGAAGACAGGGAAGGGCAAAGCTGGCTGTAGTTTCCAGCGTGGGTTTCTTCCGCCCTTCTGGAAATCTCTGCGAGACCCCACCGAAGCCCCTCCCCATAATCATTAGCACATCTAACACGTGTAAACGACAGGAGAAACCCCAGAGTGACAGGGCTGACACCATTCTTCTCAGACAGAGGTGGGAACCTCACCACCACCTGCTGAGGGCCCCTGGCCCCTGGGGGCTCCGGACACTGCACCCACCATTGCAGTTAGGAGGACCTGTCTGCGCCCACTGGTGAGGGAGCTCCTCTCCACGGCTTGCTCAGATCTCTAATTTGATGGTGATATTGGGCCAGTTTTCTTGCCACCCTTTCACTCAGAATTCTCTTCTCCCAGCGGGAGACACAGGGTGCAGAAGCCTTGCAGAGAGAGGCTTTCCTGCGAGAAAGACAGGCAGCTGGTTAGACAGCGCACAGACTGGAAACGTTTAGGTAGATCCTGCATAACTTTAACAGTAGAGAAGCTTTCTTTTCTGGGGTGATAGGCTTTTGAACATTTCTCAGTTCTTTGGCGTTTCCTGGAGTGACTGGGCGTTGGCTCCCTTAGCCCAGCACTTGGAAAGTCGGAGTGCGTGTTCATGTCATCTGTTGCCCAGCGTCAGCTCTTACTTTGGATATGCTAACTACCCATGCTTATGTTGCCTTCCTAAAGGGACACACACAGCTAATTTCACCGTGGCCATTTCGCTAGAGGACAAGCTGAGGGCACCTTCTCCTCCCCTGACCATTGTCTTCCTTTTCATTTCTATGTGGTCCCTTATCACAGAAAGCTCTCTGGCTTTCCTTGCAAAGGCAAATGACAAATTGCTCTGGGGTCAGGTTTTATGAAGATGATAACATCCTCTAATGGGTTTCAGGTGGTGCTCTGTACCAGCCAGTCACGAGGCCATCCCGAGGTCATGGCACGGATATTATCATAGCTCAGTGGCAGTGATAGGACAGGTGCCTGGTGTTTTTCTTCCCCCAGTCTCTTTCCAGGGTTTCCATGAAATCTGGGGGTCTTCGATGCCAAGGTTTGCTATATAAAGAGAAAATGATTTCACCTTCCAGCCTTCCTCAAAGATCCTATTTCTCCTTAAGGGTACACCCCCCCCCCCCCATCTCTCCTGTGCATTGAAGCAACGCACCGCTGCTGAGCAGCAAGCATGGCTCTCCTAACTCCTCTTGATCACGCCTGAGACAACATCCCGCCCGAGGCAGCGTCGGCTTGGGATGTCCCATAGTCCTTTGCCCCCTGGAGCTGCTGTCTTATCTGTGACTAAATGGTGACTCAGCACTGAACATTATGGAAGTTGAGGTCCAATCGGATATGGTACCATCAGGAAAATATATTGTGAAAGAGGGAGCACTGAGCTATTCTGAAATAACTTTCTATTTTGCCAGCCTTGTACATTACACATATCGATTACACTCAGCTGTAACGTTAACTTTAAAGCCCCATAGTAAAGTGCTCAGAATCTCTCTTAGAACGGTTCTCTCCAGGGCTGGTGAGCCTGTTGGCAGAAGGGATCTCCCCTTCATCACTCCTCAGAGTGACAAGCACAGCCAGTGGGCACCTCGGGGGTATCTCAGGCGGCATACATGGCAGAAGATGGCACTGATCCAGACTCATTCTCAGAAATGCGAGGGGCAACGCTGGAGAGCATCCTGGGACTATTCCCCATCCTGGGAGTCTACAGAATTCTACCCACCGCTCCTCCTGAGCAGAGCTCCACACTCGCCTCTGCGCTGCTTCCCCGCTACCCCCCCCCCCCCCCCGGCCTGGCCGTGGGAACAATGAGCGCCCTGTGTCTAGCAGTGTGTCCTGAGTGGCTGCCTGCAGTGACAGGAATTGTGGCAGCTCCATGCACCTCCCCAGAGGATGGCAGGCCCCAGGCCACACCTCATCAGGATCTGGGTCTCAACCAAATCCAACCAGAGGGTCTACGTATAACATCACCTGTCCATCTGGTGTGGTTTCCTCTTCTGAAGAAAGGGCCTTTCAGTCTGTTCAGCCTGCCCATAAAGCACAGCTTAGATTCCAGCAGGAGGCCATGCCATGCTATTATACTATAATACATAGGACTGCAGAGCACACCCAGCACCCGCATTCCGGCACCAATGTCCAATAGAACTGCACTCAGATTTGAGCCCTGGCACCTTCCAGCCAGCTGGGTGGTCCTGGAAGACTCCCAGCTTCTCTAGGGCTCCATTTCTTTACCAGCAAAATGGGGGTGACTATGACAACATGCTGAGGAGGATGTCCCATCTTCATAGGGTTCTTTGTTATATTTAATGTGACAACACAAGCAAAGCCTTAGCAGCATCTAGCAATATAGAAATCTCTCAGAGTAGCATCATTACATTTTCTTTGGTACATAGTATGTATTTTGTCCATTTTTTAAACTATTAAAAATGTTAGGAAGTAGGATAGTAGAGCCAATGTCAATCATCCAGCTACTAAATAGACCTCAGTTAAGTAGATTAATTGCATGTGTTCCATTGATGTTGAAAGAGGTAAACTAAGAGAAAATAACCTGTTAGAGCAGTGGTCAGCAAACTTCGGCTCGCGAGCCACATGCAGCTCTTTTGGCCCCTTGAGTGTGGCTCTTCCACAAAATACGATAGCCTGGGCGAGTCTATTTTGAAGAAGTGGCATTAGAAGAAGTTTAAGTTTAAAAAATGTGGCTCTCAAAAGAAATTTCAATCGTTGTACTGTTGATATGTGGTTCTGTTGACTAATGAGTTTGCCGGCTACTGTATTAGAGACACAGGATGAGTCTTAAGGTGGTTCCTATGGTGAGGCCCGAGTGCCAGTTCCGTCTGTGGGCAGGATGGTCATCCTGGGCTTTGAACAGTAGGAATTAATATTCAGGAAGGTTACCCTGAGCCACCAGATCCGTATCAGTGAGAAAAAGATCCAACTGTTGTAAGACAACATTTTAAAACACCACTAGGTCTAATGGCTTTCTACACCATGTATTGCAAAGGCAAGTACGTTTTGTGTCTCAAAAGTTCACTAAGCCTTTATTTCCCATTCCCCGAGCTTTGGTGTTTCCTTTTCCAGACTTGACCGAATTGAGTGAGTGGAGAATATTTGTGGACTGGAAGACTCCGGTGCTGTGTGTGTTTGCGCAGCCGATCCAGCATGCAGCATGCTTCTTTCCTCCTGTCCTCCTCCAAGACCATGTCATTAGTCATTATCTATGGCTTAGGCCTGGAGTGGAGCACAGAAAATGCATAATCACCAGATAATATGCTCCAGTCAAAGCATTTTTCCATGTTATTACATTAACCCTGAAGATCCTCCTACGAGGCAACTATTAATATGCAGACATTTCTGTTGCTGGAGAAGGAGGAGCAGGAAGCAGTTGAAAGGCCACTTGAAATTCACAATAGGAGCCATTCTTCTCCCACCAACACCAGCAACTGCAGATCCCTCATCACCTACCACATTGCCTCTAAGACTGGTCAAGAGCTGTGGTTCTGACTTCTCCTAACCTGAGTATGGCTGATTTAGGGGAGACTTGACCATGGCGGGGAGGGTGTGCTCCATCTTCCGGGGGAACACAGTAGCCCATTCACCGAGCTGATCTCCGAGTGACTCATAACACAGCTGCTTAGATTTACGGCCAGTTGATGGATTTAAGGGCTGTTGGCTCTTTTGTTGAAATTCATATTCATAAAGACAGGGCCTCTGTAAGAACTTACTGTTGCATGGAGGGAACGCATGAAGCATCACAGCGCAAAAATTAGGATGTCTTCTCTACTAAACAAGTAGGGGAGAGCCATGGTTTCTTTCACCAGGTTCTGTGGTCTTAAAAGCAAGGAGGCTTTGGGGGAATTTACCCATAAAGCTTGCAGGACCAACTAAACACCAGCAATTTTATATAAACTCCTGTTTTCCTCTCACCCACCACCAAGAAATTCCTTCTACTGCCAAGACATATCACCTTCCTTCCTTCCTTCCTTCCTTCCGTCCGTCCGTCCGTCCGTCTTTCTTTCTTTCTTTCTTTCTGTCAGACATAAACACCCCAAGGTTGAATTCTGGCAAGTTCCTCTCTTGACCAAGTTTGTAATTTATGCCTGCACGCAGCATACATCAGTTTTTAGCTACTAAAGAGAAATTGAATCCTGTTATATACAATACAATAGAGCAGCACAAAACTCAGAAAGTGTTGGAAGGGAGAGAACCCTATAGAAAATCTCTGGCATTAGGAACTGGCCAGGCTCTCCAGGGACAAACCTGAGCCGGTGATGCCAGGCAAAGGGTATTCACGTTTGTTGCATGGCTACCATGTTTTAGGCACCATGTCCACTGATTTTACTTAGGAACACAGTGATGCTTCAAGGTATCATTTCACTCTGTTGTACAGATGAGGCCCCTAAGACCAGTCGAGATGAGGTACCCATCTCATCAGGGTCCCCTTGAGAAATCATAATAGGCAGCATTGTGAAACTGGCTCCTAAGATTCCATACCCTATTCCCCCGGAACCTGTGAATATAATGAGATATCACCCCTATGATGATGGTATACACATGTCTTTGTTGACCTTAAAACAAGGAGGTTATCCAGGGACCTGATTTAATCACATAAATTCTTAAGAGCACATTGCTTTCTGCTAATGGAAAAAGGAGTCAGAGAGATTTGAACCACGAAAGAACCTGTGTACACTGCTGGTTGGAAGATGGAGGATGGAAGGGCCACATGCAAGGACTAGACAGAGGCCTCCAGGGGCTGAGAATGACCCTTAGCGTTAGCCAGCTAGGAACCAGAACCTCAGTCCTACAACACACAAGAAATTGAATTCTGCCGACAATCCCAATGAGCTTGGAAATAGGCTCTTCCCCACAACCTCGGAGGAGAACACAGCTAGCCAGCACCTCCCACGTCCGGTCCTCAGCACAACCCAGCTGAGCCAGGCCCGATTTCTGACCTGAGGAAATTGTGAGATAACAAATGGGGGTGGCTCCAATCCACTAATTATGTGGAATCTTATTATGTAGCCGTAGAAAACGAATACAGCAGTGCCGTGGAGGAGCTGAGATTCACACTCAGCTCCATTTGGCTTCCACCAAGTGGGTAAGACAACTTCCAGCCTAATCACAAAACCCACGCAATCACTAGATTAACGTGGAATAAAGAACCGACTCACTTCCATCACAGATTACAAAAATTAACTCTCAGTTTAGTGTTTGTCTCCATTCCTCTCTGTGCCTTCATCCTTAGGGACATCCAGATTTCTGCTGATGAAACTCAATGTATCTCTCATGATATTCCTATTATATTACTAACTGCATTAAGTCATGCTTCCTAATTTTTCAAAGTGCTTTCCCATTTATTATCTAATTTTGTTTTCACAATTACTCTGTAAAGCAGACAGGGCAGGAGTAATTATCCTCACATTCAGGATGAAAAAGCTAAAGAGCAAAGTAGTTAACTAACATTTCTTTTTCTTTTATTATTCATTGTCTAAAGTTTTACATATGTCTCCTGCCCCCCCCCATTGACCCCCCAAAACTAACGTTTCTAATAGTCACCCCATCAATAAGGAGGAGAGCCGAAAACCTATCCTGGCTTCTCTCCAAACGCAGTCTTTCGAGATTCAGAAAGTGAAACTCAGAGGCTGCAAACTTCCTGCCCTCACCATGGCTAGTCTCCACAGCACACAGAGCCCAAATTCCTTCCCCTCAGCCATCGACCCCAATTCCCTGCCTCCTGCAGCCATTTACTTACTCAAGCACCCATGGCCTCCATCCAAAGCGACATCCTTCTGACTCCTTCCCTCACTCCTCACTCAAGGCCCTCCAGCCTTTTCCCCCTGATAGTACCCCTTCCTCCAGCCCCAGGGCCTTTGCACTGGCTGCAAACATTCTCTCTGCCCAAAATACTCTGTCTTCGCCCTCCCCCTTTGTCATGTAACTCTTGACTCATTCTTACAATCCCAGCTCTAAGGGCAGTTTTAGGGTCAACCTTCTTGAGCTTTTAGAGTAGGTTAACATCTCTGGATATATCCTCCTAATATCCTTTGATTTCCACAGTTGGCAATTTATACTGTTTTGGGGATAAGTCATTAAAAGCTATTACCCCTCTCCCCTCCATTAGGTGACAATGTTATGGGGACTAGAATAGCAACTCTATTGCTCACCCAGACGTAGCATGGTCCTGTAACATCATGGGGCTCAGCAAATACTGGGCGAATTCCTGAATGCATTCATGCATGTATGCATCGATGACATAATGTAGCGACTCTTTAGGTCGGCAGGCCATTCCATCAAGGGCTGCCCCTTCAAGTCAGCCAGTTGTGGGGGGCGGGAGGCACTTTGGCAACACTAGACCACAGCTTTCCACCTCCACCGTTTCCACGCCACGCCCAGGAAGTGAGTGTAGGGACTTTCCAGTAAAAAATGTTGCATTCCCACCTCTAACACATCCGTTTGCAATCCTGATCGGAAAGCACCCTGTACTGCCCTGGAACCTCTTCCATTTCACTTGCTGCTGTGGATGATATTTCTCACCTCCTTGCGCTTTCAGGTCTACTGACAGATCTGCTGAGAAAGAGCCACTATCGCCCTCTGCCAGGTGACCTGCTGTGACCCAGGGCCACACTGGAAGCTGCCGTGAGGACCCTAGCCCCTGTCACTGGGCCCATCTCTCCCCACAGCCGTGATCGGTGGGAACAACTGCTCCACATGCTTATCGTTCACTAATAGATTCACATGTTATTGTGTGTCCTTGACAGGAGTTGTTTGGTCAGTTGTTTGAAAGAGACGTGGCCGTCTCTGATTTCCCAGTCCTGGAAAACTGGCTGGTGTTGCACTTCAGGGGTAGCATCTGGGTTTCACAGCTCCCTCTCACTCCTGGAAAGAAGGGGAGTGGCGTGAAGCTCCAGGAAGTCACACAGCCAAGTGCAGATGCCCCCCTCCGTGGGAAGGGGCACGAGTACCCCACCACCCTGACAGTTAATCTAGCTTAGGCTGGTCTATTCCCTATGTTTCTGCCAGCCAGTTAGCTGAATGTGCACTGTAATTGAAAAATAAAATGTTTTTTTAAAAAGCCTGAGGCAAGCCAAACGGTATGGACAAGAGCCATAAAAGTACTTCAGTAGAGAGGCTAGCATTTTAAAGAACCCAGCAGGGAATCCTTTAGCTATCTGAATAGCTGGCTTTAATTATAGCAGCTTTGTTGGCTGAGGTTTTTTTTTAAAAACAAAACAAAAAAAACACGCAAACAGATCATGTGCATATCACCTGCCCACTCGGAACTTCAGTGTCTCGCCTGTCTTGTTCTATCCGTGTCAGCAAGCACATGCCGAGTGCATGGCTGGTAAAGAATTTTGGTCTTGGTTGCAGTTTGGGGGGAAGACGATATAGGCAATGAGGTTTGGGCAGTCAGAGTGAGGAACTTACACTTGGGGTATTTAGGAAAACCTAATGGAGGATGTGCAGCAAGAACTTCTCTTGGGAGTTCCCTTAAAAAAACACACACACATTTTATTTTTTCAATTACAGTGTATATTCAGCTAAGTGGTTGGCAACATCTCCTTAGAGAACACAGGAAAGCACATTCCAGCCTCAAACCCAGACATTTACATACAATATGGGAACACGACTTATGGGTAAATTTGGTTAATTGAAAAGTTTGGGTGGCATAATGATAGTATTAGTAGTAGTAGTAGTAGTAATAATAATAATAATAATAACAACAACAACAACAATAAACATTAGGCAAGGTAGTCAGATAGGGCTATACTGATTGGCCTTGAATGTTGGGCTAAGGCATTTGAACTTGATTCTATGGAGCCACTGAAGTTTGTTCCAGGGGTGGCTGGTGTGCATTTCAGTGAGGTACCTTTTCTGTGCCCTCTGAGCATCCAGATAAGAGTGGCGTGCCCCTGGTTCAAGCATCTTTCTTAACAATCCTTGAACATATAATATTGTGAAGTCATCCGACAAGAAACTAACTGAAAATTCACATATCCCCATTGTGGGGTGACCCGTGCACAGTCTTTAAAGCAAGGAATGTAAGTAAATATGTAACCAATAAACTGCAAATAGTATGCAGACATCCCAGGAAGTGTTTGAGACTTTCTCACTAAGAAATTTGTGAAACAAATAAGACTCACTGACCTGAGGGTTCATATCCCCCCCCCTTCTCTTAAGAGAAATACCTTTGCCCAGGCCTGTCAAGCTCATCTGTCATCTTCCTGACATGGGGTAGTCTGGGGAGCCTTGTAGCTACCTAATTGACCCACATTCCCTCAGAGGGAGTTGATGGCTTCCTTGCATCAGAGATACACCAGAATCTGATTCAGAGATCAGCTCCCTGTCCAGCTTGCAATTTAAGTATGTAAGTAAAGACTTCCTCCACTATAATCCTAAACGCTAGCTGCATTTTCCCCACTTAACCCCTGTGCAAGCCTGGACAATGCTGACTTTAATTAGGTGTGTTCTCCAGTGTGAGAGCCAGCTTCTGGTAAAGGCCCAGGGAAGGGCTTGCTTTCTGGACAGGACCACAGCAAAGGGGCGAGGGTTGGGGGGTGGGGGAAGATATTCCTGAGGGCTTGGAAAGAGCAGTCACCAGGTGCTGGCATGAAGATAGAAACTGCACAGATGGAGACGGCTTAAAAGCCTTTGCTTACTCCCTGGATCACACGCTCAGAGTCCTTCCTGCCCACACCCCTTGGTTTTGCTTTTAACCATTTGAGGGCCCCTTGTGTGTTGTCAGCTATGCAAACAGTATCCTGTGGAGACCAGGCTGGCAGCAAAGTTATGCCCAGTGGGTGAGAGCCTGCAAGTGGACACATCCCAGCCAGGAATTACGCGATGCGGACCTGAATTACAGTCAGTTAGGCTAAGAGGGTTTGAAAGAAGAAATAGATGGTAGTGCTTCATCTATAGTCTTTAGTTTATTGAATTTTGCACGATTGCAGAGGCTTTGTTAATTTAATTAGCCCACATCAGGTTTTCTTCTTTCTTATTTTTGATATACTTGCTGAATAGTTTTAAAAGACCCCTTCTGTTCTTAAAAGGTGAAAGGATCCATTTCCTAAAAGAAACAGGAGCTCAAAGCATCTTGCTAGGAATGTGGAAGTCAATCTCAGGAAAGTATTGGGTTGCTGGAAAGTGATCATGAAATTGGGTTCTTCATAAACAAAGTCCTTCTGTAATCACAGAAAAAGTTATTGGAAACCAGTATACTGGGTGTGCCTAAAATTAACCTCATTACAAAGGACTCCAACCTACACTCGCAGTTGAGTCCGTGTAATTTGTGGGGTTTCCATCTTCTATCATATTTCAGTCCAGGTACCTGGGAGGCATTTTTTGACGATACCTAAGTCCCTTATGACGATACCTATGTCCAACTACGGTGAATACGCCAAGGAAATTTATAAAAACGAAGACCCCAATTTTTAAAAGAATGAATCTTAAGATAGCAAATTCAGAAAAAGCATGATGCTTCTGTGGCTTCCGGTTTAATTTGTTCTATCACAAAGTTCCAAAGAAAAATGGAATGTGTCAGAATTTATACAGAATATGTTTATATTATGTAATCAGGTTTTGCTGATTAAGCCAGAAGGAAATGCTGATGGGAATAAGGGTTTGATCATGTGAATAAGGTGGAGTGTTTTAGGGGAATGAGGGCTCAAAGGGAAAGGAGGGACATCAGGGAGAATGGGCCTGCACAGAGAGGCAGAGACATGTGTGTAAACGTGATTGTGATGGGGAGGTGGATTTTGCTTTTCTTCTGAAGGGTGTGAATGATACATATAAATGAAATGGATCTCATCAGTCTTTAACTGGTGCATAATGTGATTCTAAATTTTCAGGCTGCATCACAAAGGAACTAATATATATATTAAACATATTTCATTTATTCTTAATAATCCCTAAGTTTATCCAAGATTCTCTACATTAGTAGAATCTCATTGCTAAGTTAAGTAAAAAGGAATTTGGAGGGAGGAAAATTATTTTGAGTTATTTTATTGTAAAGTTATTTTATTGCAAAGTTATTTTATTGTAAACTAGGGTCCCGGTATATAAATTCGTGAATGGGTGAGGTCCCTTGGCCTGGCAGGCGATCAAGGCCTATCAGGGGAATGGCCTGCCTAGGGGAGGGACCCTGGGAGGTTGGCTGGCTGCCTTGCCCCCACCCACCCCCACCCCCGATCAGAGCCTATAGGAGGGCTGGGGGAGGTTGGCTGTGGGAGTGCACTGACTACTAGGGGCAGCTCCTACATTGAGCATCTGCCCCCTGGTGATCAGTGTATGTCATAACAACTGGTTGATCGGTCATTCGGTTGTAACAGTCACTTAAGCTATGGTAAAAACACAGTTCACCATAATATTTTAGCAAATCAGAAAATTGATCATGCTAACTTGAGAAAAGTATCTTGGGGCTGGAATGATGTCATCTTCAGTTCTCATCTACAAGGAGCTCCCAGAGACAAAACGGACATGAAATCTTCCTCTCTTCACTGTTTAACTCACCCCTGCTCTCCACATTGTCGCACTGGTCTCCCAAGACTGAGCATCACAAACTTACTGATCACTGCTTACTTCATTCTTAAGTTCTTATTAAATTATTACATTTTAGGTCTCCATGTTTGCAAACATCAATGTTTCCCACTAAAAATAAAATAAATTTTCCCTTTTTTTTTTTTTTGAGAAATTCATGGGATTTAATTTTTTAAAGTTTTCATTTGTCTTACTGGATTGACCTACACTAAGCTATATTTGAAAGTTTGTATTTTAATTTCTTTTTTTAAAATATATTTTATTGATTTTTTACAGAGAGGAAGGGAGAGGGATAGAGAGCTAGAAACATCATTGAGAGAGAAACATTGTTCAGCTGCCTCCTGCACACCTCCCACTGGGGATGTGCCTGCAACCAAGGTACATGCCCTTGACCGGAATCAAACTTGGGACCCTTAAGTCCGCAGGCCAACACTCTATCCACTGAGCCAAACCAGTTAGGGCTGTATTTTAATTTCTTAAACATGGAATATAAAAATCCAGTTCTAGGTTTTATTTCTATTAGCAAACATTTTCAATGACATTTTGCAGTTGATAGGAGAACAACCTTAAAGGCCTGGTTTCACTGGAATTTTTGCTTCTAGAGTTTTTGCCTGGAATAGGGTATTTTTTTCTTTTTATTCTTCAGGAAACATAGCCTACCACCATTTAAAATTAAAATGGAAAAAGAAGAAACAGCATTCTGTTGAATATCCCCAAGTCTCCAAATTTTCCAGCAGCTTCTAAAGAGCTGCAGTAGAGACCTCAGTGCTGGCCCTACATAATTATTCCCAGGATGACGTTGTGTCTGAGAGAGCACTGCCAATTTATAGTCTCAAAGACCTTTTTTTTTTTTTTTTTTGAGTGTTAATGAGTAAGGATAATTATGGGGCTTTTCCATTTTCTGATGATTGGTTTGCTCTCTGTAATTATGCAGTTCCCTTTTTATTCCTCTCTATAACACCTGCATTCAGATCTTGAATGTGAAATTCCTTTCCTCGCAGGTAGTAGGGTAAGACTTAAGATGCAGAAAGGAGAACTAGATAACCACTAAACTCCATTTGAAGATAGCAACATCCAAAGCCGTCGTCGTCTGTGGCTAAAAATCTTTTCCCTCCAAATTTGTGTTAGTTCACTGAGCCTCCCATTGTTCTTCCTCCAACCTATACCCTCCCCATGGCGGATAAGGTCCTATTGTCTTACCTGGTTGAGTGGGAAAAGGGATGGGACCCAGGAACACCATAGGGGGCGCCATTCACTGGTTCTATGCTCTGCCCAGCACTGCAGGGGCCTGTGTTTCTGGTGTCCCATTGCTGAAACATCTCACTTACCATTTTTTTCATGTTTTCCTTTAAAAAAGATTAGATAGATAGATAGATAGATAGATAATAGATAGATAGATAGATAATAGATAGATAATAGATAATAGATAGATAGATAGATAGATAGAGGAGGAAATTCACATCTTGGTGTTCATCACATTGGTAAATCTGAGCTTGCCACATCATGGCAGCAATAAGTTTTCACAGTACGGAATTTTCTAGAGAGAACTTGGGTGGGCATTTTAAGGCAATTCCATGGGATCTACTCTTATTCATGCATTCACAAAATGTACCCGGAATGTACAGCTCCTTGTTCCCCTGTGCCCCCAAACTCCTGCTCTACTCCTCACATCTATATACCGTATTTTTTGGACCATAAGACGCACTTTTTTTTCCCCCAGAAGTGGGGGGAAAAAGTCCCTGCGTCTTATGGTCCAAATATAGCCTACACATATACTTAAAAAAAAAAGTTTTTTTACTTGCCCGGCTCTGTGTGGTCTGTGTGCTTGCCCGGCTCTAAAATGGTTCTAAATGCTGCTGTTTACTTTACAGGGTTGATTACATGTGTTTATGACTGTGATGTTGGGTTTTAATGCACATAAAATATTTTAGGACACTATTTGTTTCAGAATCTTTTTTTCTTCATTTCCCTTCTCTAAAAACTGGTGCGTCTTATGGTCCGGAGCGTCTTATGGTCCGAAAAATACGGTAACTGAGCCCAGTACCTAAACCCTAGTTCCTGATGAGCCTTCGGGCACCACGCAGTTCTGTCCCAGCAATGTTAAACTTGCCCCCAAGGCAACAAGAGTCTATGAGAAATGGTTGTCAGAGCTGGGACAAGAAGGTGTTCAAAACCTGGAGTGATCATTCATGTGCTCAACAACTTGTAAGGATTTGTTGTAAAACTGCAAAAGGAGAATGAATAGAAGGACACACTTGAGGCCTCTGTTATCAGTTCATTGTTTATATTTTTTAAATTAATTTTATTTTTCACGGGTAAAAGTGGCCTTATATTCACCCCAGTACTTTTATTATTTTAAGTAGTGCATTCATAGCATTGAATTCTTACAGGGCAGCAAAAGTGTTTTTCTATCAATCCTTTCTGAGCAGTTAACTACATATCTTTTATAAAACAAAACAAAGGAGGAGGAGAGAAAGAACTAAAAGAGGAGGGGAGAGAGGAGGAGAAAGTCATTCCTTTTTTTTTTTTTTTTTTTTTTTTTTGTCTGGAAAGTTACCTAGAAGCAGCTGGGAGTGAAAGGAAAGGAGCAAACTGTAGGGTTTACTATGGGAATGTCTTTTGCCTAAAGCGGTGTTTAAGAAAATTTGAATTTATATGCCTTAAATGTGCACCACATGCTCACAGCCCTGAGCTGCTGTTTTCTATTTCATTTATTTAATTTTTTACCAGCTTGGCTCAGCCCCTGAAAGCATTTAAATATGAAATGCCCAATCTGCCGTGGACTCCTCACAGTGTGCCTCTAAGGAGAGGCTATTGGTGTTTAGGATAGGACGACTCTTGGTTGTGCAAGACTGTCCCCCCCATGACAGAGAGTTTAGTGATCCTGGCACCCCAACACCAGTAGACTCCCCCACCCATAGTGACCATTGAGACCCACCCCACCACACACACACACACACACACACACACACACACCCCACACACATCACACACACACACCACTCAGGGGCATAGTACTACCCTTATGGAGAACTTTTAAACATAAAACTTTTGAAAAATAGAATTGCAAACAGCCCCTCCTCTGAACACATCTCACACAGAGAAAACGGCTCAAAAAAAAAAAACAAAACCAAAAACAAAACAAAAACAAAAAAACACTAACTTTCAAAACCTTCCAAATGTATTCTCTATTATGAACTTGAAAACAAAGCTAATGTTGAAGCAGGCGCATAAAGTGTTCAGTGTTGCTTGATTTCAGAACAATACAATTAAGAATGTTCTGTTACAAAGATGCCCAGCCATCTGTATAAAATAATGCTGGATTGTTTAACGAAGATGAGTTAACTTTCAAAGTTTCAAGTTCTGGGAAAAAAAATTTTCTCCCCTGCAAATATCTGCATTTACACAGCATGTGTAACTATCCTCATTAACTGTATTGGTCAGAATTGAGGAAACGCAGGCAATTAGAGGAATAGAAAAGAGGATGATGGTGAGCTGTTTGCACTTCTCATTTTCACACGTTTCTGTTACACAGGCACATTTCCTTCCACCTTTCTGCCCCTCTGCTGTCTCCGTGGCCTGGCAGGTTTCTGGGGTCCCCCTCTCCTGCTGGGGCCTTCCTTACCAGCAGGAAATGAGGCTCTTTGAGAAGGTCCAATGCCTCCACTCTGCTAGTGTGCTACTGAGCGGGATAACCCTTCACCACCCTATCCTTGGTAGATAATGAACTTGCACTTGCCTCGTGGACACCAGCCTCAATCCACTCAGCTACTAGTGAGGGGAATTTCTGACACTGTGTTGCAGGCTAGCAACGGAGATATTCTCAAGGATCAGGATTTCCAGCTGGCCTCAAGTTTCTCTACCGACTTTTTTAGGCCCAACTCAGCTAAATACCAGCCATCACGACCTTTCTTGCTTTATTTTTCACTCTTGGAGGTCATCACAGCGTCTTCATTTTAAATCTCCCAGCTGATCAGAGGCATCAGAAAAAGGAGCACCAACACAACGGAGACTCTGGACCCACTCTTGGTGGGAGGAGGTGGAAGACCCAGGCCATCCTGCCACGCAAGCACTTACGTACGGAGTTTGGTTTTCTGTCTTCCCTGTGGCAGACCCTACATGAGTCCCTTCTCTTAGCCTGATCTCTTCAGCTCAGTTAGGAGATTTTTAGGTCACTGTCAAACCAAATGTGAAATTGAAATTGTTCGTTTGTGTGTGTGTTTTTTTCCCAAAAACAAAAACAAAGGGATAAATGCTCTCTGTGTTTTTTCTGAGGCGCTCCTGTAATATTTCTGATCTTGTGTGATCATCAGCTCAGTCCAGCCATCAACGGCCTCATAAATGTTATCACCCAAAGCCATAAAAGGAAAGCCAGGTGTAACCCAGCCTTTTAACTCTGTAACCTTTGCCAACACTAACTCCCATGTGTGCACAGCAGATTGGTGATCCTGCAAGGTGACTGCGTGGTGGCCCTGCCTTTCCCTAGAAACAGCTGGGTGAGTGGGACACACCCCAGAACGGGAACACATGGTGGCTCCGGGTTCGAAACCTGCTCTGCCACGTGCACCTGAGTGACCGTAAGCAAGTCACTGAAACCATGACCTTGCATGTGACTTAAGGATGATCATATCTACTTTACCAGATCTCCGTGAGGAATGAAGGAGTCGCTATGGGAGACACTCAATGATCTCAAAAGGCAAAAACATTGCCTCCAAAACCATCTAATTGGTAGACCCAATCTCATCTGAGAAAGAAAGAGGTGTGATTGGAGGACTCTGCTGGGTCTAGGCCGGTGGCCTTCAGACCCTCCTTGCCCTTTTCCTGCTCAGCATCCCAGGATTGCAGGTCACAGGGAGCACTCCCCTGCAGGCAGTGTCCCAAGCCCCCCCGTCAGCTGGGTTCAACCCATGGAAGGCCCTGGACTGGAGGGTGAAGGAAGGGAGAAATCAGAGTATCTCCTCCCCACCCCCAGTACTGTGTGAGCCAGTGCCTTGCTCTCTGGCTCCCATAGACAGCTTCCCTCTGGAGCCCTTTCCCCTCCCCTCCATCCTATGGCAGTGGGGCTTTCTGCCGTTGTCCAGTCTGTGCTACCTCACTGTCTTCTTCTGGATTCTTGGTTTCTCCATCACGTGTGGAGCCAAGTCCCTGCATTAAAGTCTCTCTGTTAGAAATATGCGTCATGGTTTCTGTTTCCCTCTTCTGACCTTGACTGGCATGAGTAGTAAGAAGACCGCTCACCCAAAGAGCTTTGCCAGTCCTGGGTGCACCAGAGAAGCTCGGTCTGTTGGCTACTTTTCCTGAAAGGGGAGAGTGGCATGCTGCTGTTGTGGAATGCTACATTATAGTGTTTTCACAACTCACGGTTGTCCTCTCCTCCAACCATGCAACCCCCACCCTCCAAACATTTCATATCCATTGCGAGTCAGGAGTTGGGATGAGAACTGGGCAGGTAAACTAGTGCATAGTGCATCAGACCAGGTAACTCCCAGGTCTCTCTCTCATGAACAGAGGGGCAGAAGCACATTTCTTTGGGAATCAGGCGTGACAAGGCGGGTTAGGCGCCTTGCGCTGTGCGTGGCCCTCAGCATCCATCAGAAATATCCTGTACCACTTCCCACCTCCCTCCGCGTGTATACATGGAGGTGAAGCCACGTGGGGTGAGCAGGAACTGTAATCGCCATTCCCCAGAAAATCAAAGTTTAGGACTGCTATCTGCCTGAGGTGGACAGAGTCTGAGGCTGGCGGTCAGATCTCACCGCTTCCCTGGAAGTCATCTGTGCTAACAAATGTGCGATGAGATCAGGAGTAGCAGAGAGGGCATTTGCAAGGAGTCAGGACACCCTCCCTCCCCGCGTTGTCAGACACACTCAACCACCCGCTTCTTTGAACCTCAGGTCTTCCGAGTGTCCAGTGAGGGCCAGCACCTAGCTCATGGGATTGAATGAGACCAAGACCTGCTGTCCATGTGTGAGGCGCTCACAGACGGGGGGGACGGGAGGGGTTTGTGTGAGTGCCAGGAACTGAAAAGCGTCTGCTGGAGCCAGCTGGGCCTGCTTCCTGTCTGGGAAAGGAAACTGGCACCTGTGCGGGGGACCTCACAGGCTATTCCAGGACCAACGGAAACTTCGCTTTGAAGATGGCAAAAGTCTGCTTTCGGCTGTGGCAAATCGTCCGTGGGAAACGTACTCCAAGCATAACCTAGCCTCGGAGCTTTAGGCAATAACCAGTCAGTTGTGGAGACAAAATAAATTGTTTGACAGAACATCCACGGCCTGTTGCAGGGAGGGAACTGGGCCACTGCACCAAACCTTACTAGGTTTCAAATCCCTGTGATGATTTCTACAGCCATGTGCATGCAGAAACGCAGGTAAAGGGGGGAAATCGACAACATAAAAGGCTCATAGGGACCCAGACTTCCATATGTGTGGGGTGATCATTCTTGCCACTTTCCAGGTGGAGGAAATGAGGCACCGAGAGGCAAGTACTTCCCTGGAGGCCGCACAGCCAGTAACTGGTCAAGTGAAAAGCCTGTGGCCTGTCCGGTTGGTCTTAGGACATTCATTTTCTATTTGCTGGCCATATTGGAGGTTTCTTTGTTTGTGTCAACTCTCATTTCTATCAAGGCATCATGGATTTTTAAAAATATATATTTTATTGATTTTTTTACACGGAGGAAGGGAGAGGGATAGAGAGTCAGAGATCAGCTGCCTCCTGCACATTCTGGCAACCAAGGTACATGCCCTTGACCAGAATCGAACCAGGGACCTTTCAGTCCGCAGGCGGAAGCTCTATCCACTGAGCCAAACCAGTTTTGGCAGTATCGTGGATTTTTACAGCTTAGTATTTCACTGCAGTTGTCTCAGTGTCGATCAACTAACTTTTGCCGGGACCCTTATGGATCAAGCAAATACATTCAACAGCCATTTGAGGGGGAAAATAAATAAATAAAAATAAAAGTCCGCGAATGAATAACGCAGAAGGGCATTCTCACCTATCACAAACCCTGGTGGAGGCAGGAGGCAGACGGGACACCTTGCCTGCCTTTGGGGGAGGGAGGTGTGAAGAAATGGCTCCCCAGCTTTTGACCTGCGTCTCCTGGGCACCTTGGACTCGCCATAAATTCAACACAGCTGAATGGCCCATACAAAGGTTAGCCTTCCCCGTCTCCTTTCACTTTCCCCTGCTCTCAGCGGAGGCCCTTGGGCACAGGAACTGAGGGGATGGGGCAATGATGCCAGAGGAACAGCCAGCTTCCCCTGTTTCACATTCACCGCGAGCTCCTGTGCAACACGAGTAAGTGGACTCGGGAAGAATTACTTTTGTATGATTTTTTTTTTTAATAGAAAAGCCCCTGAAGATCCTGGTAAACGAAGAAAAGTGATGTGTCTGCAAAAAAACAGTAGCAGAAATTTTTTTTTTAACTCTCCTCCCCCCCACCCCCTCCCAGAGGCTGTAATTTGACTGCTCTGTTTGGCAAGGCTCCGGAGACCAGTCCAAGGGCTCAACCTCTTTCGCTTTCTGTCTCTCTCTCTCTTTCTCTCTCCGTCTCTCCCCCGCGTCCCACCTTCCTCGCCCCGGGCAGAGGGGGGCGGGCCAGGGACCGCCGCTCAGGCCGCGGAGCCGCATCCCGGGGCGGAGAGGGAGAGGGCGGGCCGGGGCGCGGCCGGCGGCGGGCGGCCGGGGAAGAGGAAGTCGGGGCCGAGCGGCGGAGCGGGACGCTCGGCGGACGCTGGGGCCGGAGCCGGCGCATCCCTTCGCCGCCGCCCCTTTTCGGACCCGGACCCGGACCCGGACCCGGACCCGCGAGCGCGGCCCGCGGCGGCCGCCCCTCCTCGGGTAAGCGCCGGCTCTGCCTTCGCCCAGGGTCCTCTCCAGCCGCTCGCCGGGAGCCCCGGAGGATGGGGAGGGGATCCAGGCACCCCCCTGCCCGCCCGGAGCCCCGAGCCCGCAGGTGGAGGCGGCGGAGCGCGGTGCGGGCCCCGCTGCCCTGCGCGCTCCCCCGGGAGGGCACGGACGGGGATGGGGGCGCCTCCGCCGCCGGGACCGGGGCCGCCGCGGCCCGCCGCCGCCGCCGCCCGGCCTCCGGGCTCCGGGCTCCGGGCTCCGGGCTCCGGGCTCCGGGCTCCGGGCTCCGGGCTCCGGGCTCCGGGCTCCGGGCTGCGGGCTCCGGGCTGCGAACCCCGGCCTGACCCAGCCCGGCCTCGACCCGGCGGCCCCCGCTGCACCCAGGGCGGCTGCAACGTGGGCGCCTCCGAGGAGCTCCTGCGTGGACCCCCGAGGACTGCAAACCCGGTTCCGCTGCTCCAACAGGACGGTCCCTAAACGGGGCCCGCCCGCCGGCCGCTTAGGGCGCCTCCCGCCCCGGTCCGGGCGCAGATGCCCGGCGTCCCTGCCATAGACCCGGCCCCGCCAGTGTGCCTGGGGGCGGGCGGGAGGGGGATCCAAAGCCGAGGGTCCCTTTGTCCCGGGGGTAAGAGGGAGCACCTGGTCTCCTCTGGGACTTTGCCGACCTCTCTGGGCTCGGAGGGCCGCGGGGTCCGCCCCTCTTTGTGTCCTCTGGTGGGTCTGGCTTTTACCCGAGGCGCTTGGGGAGGGTCAAGTTGGGGAAAGTGGTTACACTGTGAAACTTTACTCGGTGCACCGGGAACAATGAGGTGGGTGACTTTGTGAAAATGCCCGGGGCAGGCTTGTTTGCAGAGCCGGTGTTCCGTGAAGTTCTGGTCCTCCCGCTCCCTCGGTACCACCCTCAGGGGGCCGCCGCTGCTGCACGGATTTTTGAAATCCCCCTGGGAGGCTGTGTCCACCGGCCCCACAAAAGACACTGTGGCTCCCAGAGGCAGAGTTGGTTTGGGGGTTTTCGGACAGATTGGGTTCAGCTCTCCCTGGTGTTTCCTATTCAGACCGGGAGGAGGCCGGGCTGTGGAGGTGGGTCAGATTTGGCATGGAGCAGGCGTGCAGGCCCGGCTAGGTCGGGGAACGCTATAAAAGTGGTTATCGAGTGTTAATATCGGCATCCGCCGGCTTCTCAGTGTTCTGTCCTTGGCATGCTTTTAAAGGAAGTAGTGTAGACTTTGGGCTTTGAGTAAACGCTGTTGAAACATCTCAAGCCCGTCGTTTCAAGGAATAAGAAAACGCCATGGTAACGTGGGCTTTGCCAGGCGAGACCCTACAAGCTCCTCAGGTGGCCCTGGCTACCTCCCTCATAAAGTGATTTATGTGACCCAGCGGAAGCTTCATGTTCAGTCCTCCACCCCCACCCCACCATGGTATTTACTTTGTCTACAATATTTAAGATTTAGGTACAAGAGGAATGGTTTGATATATGACCCTCTGGCTTACCAATTCCACACTTTTCTTCTTGTCCAATTTTAAAAAAATATATTTTATTGATTTTTTTTACACAGAGAAAAGGAGAGGGATAGAGACCTAGAAACATCATTGAGAGAGAAACATTGATCAGCTGCCTCTTGCACTCTCCCTACTGGGGATGTGCCCGCAACCAAGGTACATGCCCTTGACCGGAATCGAACCTGGGACCCTTCAGTCCTCAGGCCAACACTCTCCCCACTGAGCCAAACCAGTTAAGGCACTTCTTGTCCAAGTCAAGGCCCTCTATCTAAGCCACTGGACCACCTGAGGAAAGAAATGTTCCCCCCAGAGTCCTCCCATCTCACTGGCTTCCTCCTCACCAGGCCTCCCACAGCCATCACCATACTGCCATCCTCTTCCCCCTGTAGCCGTTCCCTGGACCTCTGTTCTGATGGTTCCCTAGGTGTCAGATCCATGCCCAAATCCCGCTTTCTCCTTGATCACCTTTTCCTGCTTATCAGCACTTTTCCCGTGGGCACCAGCTGCCTACAGCATCTTCCATAGGGATGATCGTTACCAAATCCAAGCTTACATATTGGGAAATTCAATCTGTGCTTCAAAGACTTTAAAGGATCACTTGCTAACAAACCAGTGGGAAGAAGGGGCAATCGTTTTTCAAATCCAGGAAGAGCCAGTACTGTTTTGTTCTCCTCCTGTGAGGATATGAGTTTTAAAGCGATTTAATTAAGAAGTAATGGTTTGTGGTCTAGCACATGAAGATGGGAAATGCTTCAGCAGCAGCACTGTCTTATGAGCCCTTGATAAACTAAAAGCAATTCCTGGACCTCTACTCCGAGTGCTCCTGGCTGCAATCCACTCTTTGCAAGTTTCTCTCCCCTCTTGCAGGTCATTGCTGGTAGTTGGTCTTTCAAACAATTGTCATCTTTCAGTTCTCCTTCCGGATGACCCAGGGAATAGTGACACTGAACGTAGGGGCTAGGCTAAATCTCAGATGACCTACGTTAGCCCCAGCCTCCTAAAGATTTAGGGGAGTGCTAGAGGTGAGGACTGAGTGCCTGGGAGGGGCCGGCCTCGGTGTGACGTGTCCTCTGCAGCTCATTGGCACCGAGACCTTGACCCCTCTAGGAAATTATTTAGACGTAGATTATTTTACAGTCAGGAAAATGTAACAATCCTAGCTGATTACTCTCTCCGGATTGTCTCACCTTTGCTCATTTCTTCATCTGTAATTTAGGAAATAATGGCCTCTCTCTCTGGGTTCACGCTGAGCAGTGAGGATGATTAATGAAATAATTTGTGGAATTTGGCAGGCTGTGCGCTTTAAAGATGATTGTTGTTGGTCAACCGAGTCCCGGGAATGAATGATTTTGCAAAACTCTCCGTCAGCGGAGCTACGGTTTAACCCACGTTCACTTCTCTGTCCTCAGCTGCGCTACCTTGAAATAACAGTACATGGAGGCATATTTTTAATGAAATGCAATGCTTCACTCTTTCAGAAAAAAGAAAAAAAATCACTGTCTCGTTTGACATGGGGAAAATGTGGTTTCTAGGGCCAGATGCAGGAATGGGAATGGAAACATTTTCTAGACAGAGCCTCTAAGCAGCCTTGTACTCATATGCATCTGCACCGGCATCTGAAATGCAATGTTTCATCCGCCTGCGTCAGCCTGCTCGATACAATGAAAAGCTGACCCCAGTCTCAGCAGCGGGCGTCCAGGGCCCTGGCGTCTGTGCCAAGTAGAACTGACGGCAGGGCCAGCTTTCAAGTCATTAAGAGATGTATGTGTTCCTCTTTCTATTGCCCAGCTGACGGAAAGCAGCAGGTGTTTTAGCAAAGCCAGTAGAAGTGTAGCTCACCATCCCAGCCCGGGGGCCATGGGTCATGCAGAGGCTGCAGAAACCTCCAAGCCTGCCTGGGTGGCTCCTGCCCAATGACTAGGAGTTGACTATGCACTATATTTAGAATAGTTTTCATGTTTGAGGCAGGTTTGAGTATCTTTTCAATCTGTGTACACAAGTTTAAAAAGAAAACGATTTTTTTGATGATATACAAGGCCAGTAAAAATTTCCAAACCTGAACATCTTCTTGGGTAAATATTGAATTACTGTTTGATGGGAAACTAAGGTATGCTGGATTCATGGAACGGGAAATCTACACCCTCCTCTTCTTGGTCCTTTGCAGTATCATCTTAGAGCAGTGGTTCTCAACCTTTCTAATGCCGCGACCCTTTAATACAGTTCCTCATGTTGTAGTGGCCCCAAACATAAAATGATTTTCGTTGCTACTTCATAACTAATTTTGCTTCTGTTATGAATCGTAATGTAAATATCTGTGTTTTCCGATGGTCTTAGGCTCTAAAGCAGCGACCCACAGGTTGAGAACCGCTAGCAGGGTCACCTAAGACCATCAGAAAACACAGATATATACATTACGATTCATAACAGTAGCAAAATTACAGTTATGAAGAAGCAATGAAAATAATTTTATGATTGGTGATGATTGGGGCTCACCACAACATGAAGAACTGTATTAAAGGGTCGCAGCATTAGAAAGGTTGAGAACCACTGTCTTAGAGGAAGGCACTTTGGAGGGTGCTAATGGTAGGCGAAGTTTTAAAAAGATCCCAGCTACACCCACTGGATGTTCTAACCTGATGGCAGGGGAGGTGGGGTTTGCACAGGTCTCTAATTAGGAAGGTTGTTTGGGTAAACTTTAATAACCAGTGTGCTGCCAAGCCTACAGGGCCACTTAGCACTGGCATTGGGGAGGTCAAACTGGTACAGCATTTGCCCCGAAGCTAGCAACTCCATGAGTGTAAGAAGGACATCTTTCTAAAACATCCATGATGCCATTAAAATTCAGGTGAGCCTAGTAATCGCTCAAACTTTAGAATTCTCATAAGAGGAATTACTAAGCAATGAATCACCATGCCATGAGGTTCTACTTATTGAAGTAGTAAAGGGACCTAGTTCTCAATGTCACATCGAGTCCTTGAATGACCTGTGTCTGAATACAGACGGGGGAGGATGGCAAGTTCTAGGTCAGGGGTGGTGAACTCTTTCCTGTAAAGAGCCAGATAGTGAGTGTTTTAGGCTTTGTGGTCTGTCTGTGTCTTTCACATAGTCTTCGATTGGGTGGAGAGCTGTTTGTTTGCAACCCTTTAAAAATGTGAAAACCAGTCTTTGCTTGAGAGCCACACAAAATGGGCTGTAGGCCCAGTTTGTCCAGCTCTGGGCTAAAGGAAATAGTTTATGTTTGTGATATCCTTCAGGATTTTCGTGGAAATCCAAATGGACACTTTCATAGGCTCTCGCTGAGCTGAACTTATAACCAAATCTTCTGGGTCACTCCTTCGGCCAGCCGGCCTTCTTGATGCTCTCTTTGTGCTGGATTAGAAGTCTCTAATAGACATAGCAATCGGTTGATCTTGCAATGGCAGTGCCCAATTTCAGCCTTCTTCCTGAGTTAGATGTGAATGGAGAGAGAGGCTCGGCTGGGATGGAACAGAGCCCACATTGAAATAGGTCATTGATGATGATCACTGAACACATCAAATGAAGCTCAGACCCCTGAGCCTGGCACTCAGTGCTTTTGTACCTTCTGTTCTTCTAGCTCCTCCCCAGGATATCCTACGTCCTTATCATTCACCATAACCGCCAGAGCCCAAGGTGGACTGTGCTCACTCTCCCTGAAGGAGGGATCCTTCCACACAAAGTTGAAGTCTCCATCTCTTCCTTGGAACCTCTCCTCATCTCATTGGGCAGAAATGTAGGCATCCCCACCTCTATGTTAACTCGGGACCTTATACATAAAGCACTTGGAAAGACAGGGGAATAAATATTACCTTCCAAGGGAGAGGAACAACTCTCTCCCTCTCCCCAGCTTCAGGGATCTTGCTGTACATCCTTGGACCAGACACAGAATTCAGCATAGAACTCCCGGGTCCTATATGTGACCCAGAGTATAACATAGCACCTGTGTGTCTGGCTTTGGAGTTAGACTGAGCGAGGTCTCGTCCTGACTTCTCCATGTACCTGCTTCAGGTCCCCTCATCTTTAAAGTTGCTCAGATAAATGACATTTTCCTTTGTAAAGTGTTTAGGTCAGGGCTAGACACGTAGTTATTGCTCAATAAATTGGTAACTTTTCTTCATTCCGGAGCCATTTATTGGCACCTACTATGCCTAGAATGGTGCCTGATGCTGTTCTAGGCCAAGCGGTAGACACCAGAAGCGTGGTCTCCATGGAGATGTGATCAGCGGGCTGGGAGAAGCCAGGTGATGGTTGAGCCACCTTAGTCTGGTGCTCTGGGAAGTCTTTCAAGTAGCATTGGATGTCAAATTTAATGAAATGAATGAGTTCCTGTCTCATCAAGTCTACAATACTTTTGAAATACACCTTTTCATTGTTTTAATTACTCTTTTTTTTTTTACATTCAATATTATTTTGTGTTAATTTCAGGTGTACAGCATAGTGGTTAGAAAATTATCTACCTTACAAAGACCATTAAAAAAAATATCACTAAGAAAAGAAATATCCACAAAATGGGTATCACCTCTTGTAAGGTGTGTCTGGAAGTTGTATGGGAGAAAGCATTTCTTAGCATCAATAAAATGCATATATATTTATGCTCAATAAATACTCATTAAATACACTAGTCTTACTCTGTGGTAGCCTATAGGATTAGGCTTCAAAGGTTTATATTGTAACGGAGTTTCTTTGATTCTTGAGTTGGACCTGGCAAAGAGTTAAGTAATACAGTAAATGAACGCATTGTAAGGCATTTGTGATCTGATGTGTTTGTAAAAGTTTAAAACATTCACTCTGGTCATTAGAATGAACAAAGTGCACTAGGGAATCCTGTTGAAGTGAAACTGACTTACAAAACTTGGGTAGGAGTGAAGTTGGGCGGTGCTCGCAGCTGGATAATCCCTTTTGGCAGCTGTCTGCGGAGATGTGTGAATCCTTAATGCACATAAATGCCTTCTGAAGAGCAATGAAGGCGTGAGCTCAGAGCTCACTGCCTCTGTTTTCCAGATTTAATTTACTATAAATACTCCTCTCCCCGCATCTCAAGGGGCTGATCATCCCTCTGACCACGTAGGTCCTTCCTAACCATGAGAGGGGAGGATTTTCTCTCCTCTGGAAAGGCTATGGATTTTCACACTCCAGGCAGGGTTCTCTTCCAATATGTCCCCACCCTCCTCCCTGTTTAGAGTAAAATACCACTTACATCTTCGCTTTCTGACCACTCTCTAAGCTCCAAATCCTCCTCGAGATCTTTTTCTGCACCCTGTTTGGAGCCTATTGTCTCTGCCCCACTCCCCCTGTTGTCCAAGATTCTGTAACTCAGTTTCAGGTTGACTGAATGGGAGGTTGGGTGATACTTGGCTATTTCTAACTGTAATTAAGTGTTCTTTCAATATTTGATTTTCATTTCAACACGTTACCAGGTGGCATGCTGGCCCTCCATACATGGTGAGCATGCCCTTCCTAATACCCTCCAGAATCTGTTTTTTTTTTGGGGGGGGGAGGGCACTTTTCAGCTCCCCCTACCCTCTCCCAACTCTGTGACTGAAGCCCCAGCTAAATTCCCTTCCTCCCCCGGTCTGGCTGGGAGGGGTCAGTCAGCCCTTGGCCAAGGAGGAAGCAAAGGACAGACCTTTTTTCTTCTGGAGCCACCTCCATCTGCCTCCACCATCTCATGACCGGAAGTCCTCACGCTCTCAGCCGTCTTCAGAACTGACAGCAACTCTAGCAGAAATCCCGGTCTTTGGGAGCAGGCAGATGCCAAGGGAAGTGCATGCTCACCAGAGTCCAGCCTTAGGGGGATGGAAGGCTGTGTCTGACCTGGGACCTCCGGGCTGGGGTGGAGGGGGTGGGGAAGCTGGGGGGCTGAGAGGAAGGGGTGGAGGGGCGGATCCCAGTCCACCCCTGGGTGCAGATTCCCGTGGCTGTGTGATTACAGACAGTCCTCAAACACCGACATCTGCGCCTCTCTGATGTGCTGGGAGAGAGGAAAACTGTAATCTGGGGCATAAATATCCGACACCACTTTTGTTCCCTTGAACCTGTTATTAGTTTAAGTATCTATGTTGTGCTAGAATATTATAGCTGCCTTCAAGGAGGCTACGGGAGCTGGTCTGAAACAGCTTACAGGTGAAATATTCAGGCATCTCTCCCTTGTAAACTTTTGGATCAACAAAATACATGAAGTATAAAACGTAAGGGTCAAAATCGGGAATATAGGGTTACTGGGTGGGTGTGAGGGGAGCATACTGGGGAAACATAGACTTTGTGAATTAATTTTTGTAGAAGAAAACCTTCGCTTACATCATGCTTGTCCATCCTGGATCTGAGTTTTTAGAGTTAGTTCCTTGCTAAGGATGATGAGGGTGGGGCTGTCAGGGTGTTGAGATGGTCAGGGAGGAGCCAGAGATGAGGATGAGCTGACAGGGTTGGCTCTCATGAGGGAAGTGCTTGGGGAAATATTTGGACGCTTTGGAACATAGCGAGAGAGGAAAATCTTGGTGGTCTTGGCTCTTCTCCACTTTTCGTCACTCTATAAGATACACGCTCATCTCCCCCTCTCCTATAACAGTTGTGGAGACTAAAGTCTAAGGAACGCCATCAAATCAGAATGCTTAATGAGATCTGATCTTGAAACTAAAATGGCAAAGAAAGTAATGTGAAAACAATGTTTCTGTGGCCCACCGGTGTGCTCTATGATAAGGAAACATTACCTTCAGCAATTTAGAAACTAGGTAACCTCCCAAAAGTGTCAGCATTATGGAGCAGTCTTTTATTTTCTTTCTGTCTTTCTTTCCAGAACTTATCCTCACAGGAAAGCAAATATGAAATTCTAAAGTTTTGAGTTGTAATGAGCTCCATCATCATAGTACCTTTCAAAATTCAAAATATCCCTGAAGAGCAAAATAAGCTTTGTTTTCTTTATGGATTGTGGCCCGTCTTGTCAAGGTGTGATACTGTCTGCTCTAATCTAATACTGTCGTTTAAGAAATTTCCAAGTGGGAACTCAACAGGTCTTTGTTTTTAACTTCTTATAGAAATGAAAACGAGAACACATTTCTGTAAAAGCTAATGACTTACGCTGATAACTATTCTAAAACTCTTGTTGGTTTCGGATTACTAATATATGCAGAAAACGCTGCACAAATATTCAGAAATCTATACTGTGGTCTTGTAAACTCTTACTTGGTACTTCAGTATGTGTGATAGATAGAGCAAGACAAGCTGATGCTGTCTTTGCTTACCTGTTGCTATATATATATATATATATATATATATATATATATATATATATCCTAGTATGTAATAAACTCTTTTATTATGTGTAAGGGTGTTACCCTTAAGTTTTATTCCATGTTACTAGATGGCAGGAACAATAAGACAACATGAAAATACTGGGGAAAACCAGCCCAGTGGCACAGTGGCAGGAGAGGGCCTTTCAGTCTTTTGGGACAAAAGTCAATAATAAGAGCCTAGTAATGGTGTGGCGCAGTGGTTGAGCGTCGACCTATGAACCAGGAGATCACAGCTCAATTCCCAGTCAGGGCACATGCCCACATTTTGGCTTCAATCCCCAATGTGGGGCGTACAGGAGGCAGCCGATCAATGACTCTCTCTCATCATTGATATTTATCTCTCTCCCTCTTCCTTCCTCTCTGAAGTCAATAAAAAAAATATTTTTTACAAAGCCAATAATAAGAGAGAGGGAAGAGAAACACGTTTGTTGTTTGTTTCACTGTCGTGGAGACATAATGTTCATTACAATTGGGAATTCATATTACAGTTACTCATTCAAATAATATAATTTCCTAAATTCTGGGATACAGTGATGAACAAAACAAGTGAGATCTGGGGAGGGGGGACTATGTAATGAGAGCTTTAAAGAAAAGAAAACAGGGGAATGGGAGGAGGCACTCTCTTTGGGTGGTCAGAAGGCCCATGCAAGCAGGTAACATTGACCCAAGGTTTAAATAACAAAGAACAATTCAGAGAAGATCTGAGGGAAGGACATTCTAGGCAGAGAGAAAAAGTGTACGGAGAGGAATAAGCTCTGTGAGTTGGAGGAAAAGAAAGGCCGCTGTGTGTGAACAGCAAGAGTGGGAGATGAAGCTGGAGAGGTGGCAGGGCCTGGACTGTGTAGGGTTTTGGTACCAAAGGTCAACCATGCAAAGCCACTGCTGCATATGATGCGGGAGAGGGCCATGTCTGATGAACGCTGGTTGTCACTCAGGTAGAGCAGTGGGGAAGCTATGGCAGTGGTCCAAGAGGGATGCTGCAGAAGGGGGTGGGGAGAGGCGGGTTGATTCAGCACTGGAACGTCAGCAAGCCAACGCCTCACAAGAAGGGATTGATGGGAATTCGGAAGCAGCGTGGCCCCTCTTACTTGCTTTGTCCTACCTGCTTACCAGTCTCCATCCTTTGCTTCCATCGGCCTCTGCTGGGAAAGTGAGTAAGGCAGCACATGCCATGATGGATAAGCTACCTCCACACAGACCCTCATGGCCCAGGGCCCCTTTCTTCCAGCTCCTTAGCATGCTCCTTTCCTCATGCCTAGCACATGTGGTGTGGTACTTTCCACAACCATTCAGCTTCTGCTTTCTCCCACTAGACTCTGAGCTCCTGAGTGCAAGTGGTTGAACAAAATAGTTATTTGTCTACTAGTTGAAATGAGCTTCAAGAAATTCAGGCAAAAACTTCAGTTTTCAAAAATTAGTTGAAGAAAGGAAATTCTGAGTAGGTCACTAAATATTTAAAAAACAAGAAATGGAGGAGGAGGAAAAATGAAAAAGGAGGAGATGAGAAGGAAAGAAAACCCACTGGAGAAATCGAAGGGGCTCCGACTTAACCCTTCATAAGGCTTCTTTAGAAAAGTGTTCTGGTTGAGTCGATTTTCTATAAGGGGAGTCCAGTAGCCGTTGCTTTGGAGGTTGTATGGGCCTGCAGGAAATGCGGTGCTCTATAAATATTTATGCCCGTGGCCTGCCTTTCACTGGCTTACAGAGCACTTGGAAACTCAACAGTGTTTATTCTGGAATAGAGGCAGCTATCAGAGAAACTGTGGTGGCAAGAAATCTTTCTAATGTTCCAAGCCCGTTGAGTGACTGCGATGCATTTCCAGAGAGGTTACCAGCCCTACTCCAGCCCTATAGACATGCCTGCATTTGCATGGGGTGGGCACCTCAGACTTTTGGTGGGTTGAGCCTTTCCTGGGACATAGAGACTATGCTGTATTCATCCTCGTGTTCCCAGTAGAGAGCATATTCATGGGCACGCTGTTGACCTTGAACCAATTGTCTGGCTTGAAGTTTGGTCCAGTTCTCATTTTTCAGCTGTAGAGTGGCATTGGGAAGTCTCATGTTCAATGCTAGCATGTGGGGTTTAGGTGAAACCCTTAATTCTAGTTGACCAACTTAGAGCTCAGAAATAGAAGGAAAAAAAACAAGTTTAAGAAGTCTGTATTTGTTATTCTCCTATTCAGAATTTAGCACGCTTACTGGAAAAACACACATGAATATAGCCAAACCACATTGTTTAGTGTTGGTACAAAAATTGCTCTGTCATTTGTAAATTTAGTTTATCAAGGCAGGTTTTTGAAGGATCCCATCATATTAAAGAGGGATGGATTTTGATAGCCTCGTTTTTAGTTACCATGCCTCTTGGAAAATATTAACATAAAATTCCTCTTTGGATATCTTGATTTAAACTTTCTGGCTCAAATCGTGAGGGTCTATTGTGTTTCAAAATAAATCAAATGGAAAACTTATGGGCCTGTCTGAGCCTCCACTCTTATTCACATGCCTTCTGGGATTTATCTGTTGGCTTTTGCACAATTGATTCAAAGTCACCCACCCAGAATTGGATTCATAATCTCTATTTCCAGACCTACCTCTGACTTCCTAGGGTTGTTCCCCCCCCCCCCCCCCACTCACCGCCCCATCCAATTCTTAGTTAATAGCACCACAGTTCATTGGTCACAGCAGGCCACTTTCCTTCCTTGACCAATCAGTTAGCAACAACTTCCTAAAGAGTTCTCAGTCTGTATTCACTTATTCATGCCTCCTCCCCAGCCTTTTTGGACACTCATCTCTTGCCTAGACAAGTAGAATAATTGCTGAGCCAGCATGGATTGCTATGTCTAGGCATTTTCATAGAGGCCCTTCTAATGGCTTAACCCTAAGGGAAGGGCAATGGTAGGACTTAAGGTAGAGATAAAAGGCTTAATGAGAGAGCCTTTAACTGTTTCTCTGGTCACATTCCTCAGACCTCAGGTCCAATCCACAGGCAGACCCTGCGGGCTGTACCCCAAATGTGCAAGTCCTCCCTCTCCTCACGGTCGCCAGTGCTCCCACTTGATCCAGTCTGCTGCCTTCTCTCCCTGAATTCGTGCAATTGGTTCCTAACTGGTCCCTTTGCTTAGACCCCGGCCCCGACTGTCTCACAGCAGCCAGAGTGGCCCTGCATCTGTCAGCTAATTCAGACTCCGCTGTGGTTTCCCATCTCACTCCGAGTCAGAAGCAAGTCCGCAGGACAGCCTCCAAGACCCTCCGCAGTCTGGCCCCTGCTCTGCTCTCTGGCTCTGACCTCATCTGCTGCTCCCTGCAAGCTCACTCTGCTGACCGGCCTCTCTGAGTCCCCCAGTATCCCCCACTAGCTCCAGCCTCCACATGGTTTCTGCCCGGAACACTCATCCCGTAGAGGAAAGCCTGACTGTCTCACTTGTCCCAGTTTCCTGCTCAAGTGTCCTCCCCTCAGAGAAGCCTTCCTGGTCGGGCTTTATATGGCCTTGGCCAGCCATGTCCTTCTCACCTGACTTCAATTTTATGTTCTAGCTTTTGTAACAAAGAGTATATTTGTTTCCTGTCTGCTCTTCATGAGAAGAGAGAATTTGTATTGTTCACGCTGCATCTCCAATGTTTTAGGACAGTGCCCAGCACAGAGAAAATGTACCGGTAAACATTGTTTTTTTTAAATCGGTCACTAAATGCCCCTAGGCAGTGGCCATTTCTTGCCTCTCTGTCAGGTGAGTTCTGGGGTCTGATGCTGTGATAGTGCCATGTTCCAGAGTGAGATCAGCAGCCACGGTGCTGCATAGGGGGGGTGGGGGGTATGTGTGGTGATGGTGGTGGGTGCCGGGGAAGAGAAGTGGTGGAGAGCCTGCCCAAGGGCTCCTTCCTCCTTTCCCGCCCTCACACTCCTGGCTTCTGGAGAAGTGTCCCCGGAGTCTAACTGGGCCTCTTCCTTTATGTAGTGCCTTCTGCTCTCCAGCGCCATCCTACCCAGGATGCTCGTGGCTTGTCCCCCATATCTGCCTTATTCCCCCACAGGACCCACAGCACCAAACAACATCTCGAGTGGGGCAGGCAATCAGGAAATATCCAGTCACTGCTTGATATTTATGTCGTCTTCTATCCTTCATTTATTCAAATGCTGCCTATCCATCAGAGTAGGCAGCGTGATGTAACAATTAAACATGCAGACTCTTGAGGGGACCACTTGGATTCAAACCGGGTTCCACCACGTAGAGTCTGCATGACCTTGAGCAAGCTGTCCAGACTCCCTAAGCTTCGGGGCGGCATCTTAGAGATGAGGGAGACAGTACCTGCTCCTGGGGTTATGATGAGGATCACACCAACCATTCTTTACCTAGCTGTATCATATAGAAAAGTTAGGGAAATGTTAGCCATTATTTTCATCGACGTTTCTTTAAAATTCACACCTTCCGTAAAATTCAAATTCATCTCTTGTTTCCCAGAAAACTGGGTGCCCTTTAATTAGTATTTCATTCACTTTGGTGTGTATGAATGCCTATGCTGATGCAGGTGGTCAGCTCATGACTTCTTATATTAAATGTAGAAAATAAATAAAGAGTGCAAGCATGCGGAACTATATCCACCCCCTGAGCATTCCCCACCTCTCTTCTCTGCTTTATTTTTCTGCATAGACGTGTATCTGTCTGATGGACACACCATAAATTAATGCTTGTTTTATCTTTTTTAAGCTCCATGGAGGGAAGGATTCATCTTCTGATTAAGGAAATTTCCAAAATCACAAGGAGAGAAACAGTACGATGAGCCCCGTGTACCCATCTTCCAGATTCAACAGTTAAAAACATTTTGCCAATCTTGTTTCATCTGTTTCCCCATTCGTGTTCCCTCCCCCACTTCGGATATTAAAGGCCCATCTCAGGTGTCATTCTGTTTAACCCATACATATTTCACTATGCATTTCTGACAGATAAGAACACATTCTTCCATATAACCACCACTATGATTAAAATATCTACTGATACCAGAAGCAGTTCCTTAGTTCAGCTCTGACTTTTCTTCAAGTCTACTTTACTTGTGAGAGTGGGGCTCTTTGGCCTGTCTTATTTACTGACACTGCTCAAGTCCACTGTAGTATGTAAAGGAGTGAGTGGCTGGGTTGTATTCTTAAGTCCATAAAAACCTTATCAATAGTGATTGTGATCTTGGGCTAATAAAAGAAAGCCCACTTGACTCATGAGGGAGCTGAGGCAGAGCTGTCTAATGTATACAAGCGCTGTAGACCAAACACCAGCATCTTTTAATAAGCAAGCACCTCCAGAGTGCTCACTGGGATGGGTTGCTCTGAACCTCAGAGGCGTCAGAACTTCCTTTGCTCCTCCCTTCTTGAACAGGAAATAAAAATCTCAGGTTCATACTTTAGAGTTGAGTTACTGTCTTTTGAATATGAACTGTACTCATTCACTTCTTCAGCCATAGAATGGGGGAAATTATAATTGCTGTAAAGGATGGTTGGATGTGTAAAAACAGTTGGTAGATAAACTGTTACACAGTGCTTGGCTTTTAGCAGCTGTTTAATGGACAATTGTGATCTCTTCTCTTGTTGTCAAGCCACTGCTGTTGTTGTCAAGCTACAAGGCGAGAGTTCTCAACACATAGGGGAAGCCCCCAAGGGTTGACTGGAGGCTAGGGGTACCAAGTGGACGCTGGCCCTCAGCAGCATCGCCTCCCCAGGCCTCCCGCCTCCGTCCAGGCTGGCCCTTCAGGTTTCTCACTGTGGGCCTACTAGGGAAGAGGGAGCAGAGTTGTAGTTTTTTTTTTGTTTTTTTTTTTTTTTTAAGGTATAATTATGTAATTGTAAACAATAAAAGTTGATTTCTTTCTTCACTCACAGTTGTCTGAGGAGGTGATGAAAGTACGAGGCCAAAAATACAGATTCAAATGATAACTCACATGTGGGATGTTCTCATTTTGGTAGCATTTGGCTGCCCATTTCATCGACTTTTGGTAAAATAGAAAGGAAGTGGAATTGTAGTCTTTTTCATGATTTCAGAAGACAATTCTAAATGGAAATCACAAATCTGTCAACAATCTTGGCCAAAAAGAAAAGAAAAGAGACACAGAGAGAGGTAGCTATTGAGGAATGCAGGGTCAAAAAATTAGTGAACAAGCAAACACCTAATGGAATATTATCAAACAAAGTTTGGGAATTTTGTTTCTGCCTCTAGTTTCAAAATGTTTTTTATTAGATTTTATTTTATTTTTTTTCAAACATGTCTGAGTCTCCATTCTATGCCTTTACTGGACATCTATGGACATCTACAGTCCTTTCACTTGGTAACATTCAATCAGAGTTGTAGTTTTACTTCTACCCAGCGCACTGCCCTTTGAGGGTTAATTTGAAGAGCTTTTACTGCTGAGATTTAAAGAAATCCTTATGGTCCTGACTTCTCTTTTGAGTAAACTGGGGAACAATCATTATATGAAAATCATGTTTTGTGACCACCTGAATGGAAGGCTGGATTACGTATGAGATTCCTACCTAAGTATGAAGTCAGGCACCCTGGGCTCCCTAATACACTTTGGGGTCACAACTAGTCTTGTCTGTAACACAGTGGCAAGTCATTTCTCATAATAAGTTTAGACACAAAGTTAGTTTTCCTCTGCACCACTCACCTACTACATGGGCATGCCTTCTGGGTTTCATGTTTGAAGTCGTCGTCCTCTGCTGTGGAGACCATGCCTTGATGTGAGGCCGCTCAGCCTGGTATTTGAGGGGAGTACAGCTCTGGGTAACCTGTTACCTCAAGAAAGCTCAGTCCCTTTCCACATCACGGAGAGCTTCAATCCGAAGCATTATATCCAACCCCGACAGCTTTGTACAGAACACGCACAGTCAGCCTTTCCCATGTTACACGTCTGTGCTCGCTCCCCTCACACCGACCCCAAAGTACAGCTGAGTGTTCTGTTTGCTCTTGGGGCTGCCTTCACCTCTCTGGAAGCTGGCATCCCCTTTCCCTACATCACAGCCCCTCCTTTCTGAACCTCCCAGAGGAAATCTTCCAATATGCGTTTACTTGAATTCTCACAACAGGAAATGTATAGAATTCACATAAGCTAGACATTCTTGTGAGAAGAATCAGACGGGGGAGGGGTCACAGTGGGTGAAGCCTGTTCTAAGGAGTACGTGGAAATTCTACAGAAGGAATAAGGTGGCCGGAAGGGGTGGGGCTCTGGAGAGCAGGGATGGGGAGAATGAAAGGAAGTGCAGGGGCTGAGGGCCATGGTTAGGAAGCTGCACCTTCTCGGTCCCGTTGGCCCAGTCCTGTGACTTCCTGCTGGATGGACCAAGGAGTAGCACACCCTGGTCCGCTGGCTGTGGTGGTGGAGGCGGCAGAGGAAACAGCAGCTAACACTGACTGAGCACTTCCCAGACCAGACTTTGCATAGATGTGCTCATTTCATGCTCACAAGCATTGGAATACGTGCAGCCGTTCCCATGTTACGAATGAGGACACTGAACTGTGAAAATGGTTAGATAACTTGTCCAAAGACATGGCAGCATTGGGGTCAGTGCCCAGCAGATTGGCTCCAGATCACATGCTCATAGTGCACATGAGGTAGACGGCTCAGGGTGGGATTCATCTGACAGTGCGGGGAGGGGGCGGGGCACAGGGCTCAGAGCTCTGAATAGGCTCCAGGCGAGTGGGCAGCTCTCAAGCTTGCAGGAACCCGGGCTCCTTCTCTCTTGTCGCCCCGAGAGATGGCAACTGAATTTGGGGCAGCCACATACCTAGTTTAGCTAAAACTGAGGGTTGCATTGTTAGAAAAGAATGGCTAGTTCCAGGACAACTCACTCCATCAGAGAGAAAGGAGGTGACATTCCAAGGTCAGTGGGGCAGTCTGGAGTGAAGGAAGGCCTGTAGCCAGTCACTGAGCTTGACCACTCTGGTGCCTTGCAAAGCGGTGGCTCAGAGCATCTACTGGTGTACTTGAGTGTTGGGCTGTCTTCTCTAAAGGAAAAAACAAATCTAAAATGTTTAGCACCTGGTGGGGAGCCCTGCTTACGGACGAGTAAATATTCGATGCTAGTACTTGATTAACAACGGGGTATTTCCAGCTAACATTTCATTCTGGTGAGAGCTGTTTACGGACAGAGACAGGAGCAGTTTCTACTGGCAAGGAAGCTTCTCGAGATGCTAATCATCATAGGATGTCAGTCACTCGTGGGGACATCAGGAAACACCTGAAAATTAATATGGTTTCTGGCCTCCGTCAGTGTAATGTCTTGTAAGAACTTGCTTTTCTGTCGGAGGCTTACCAACCAGACTCCACTTTGGGACTGAATTGATTAAGGACTGAAATAGTTGAGGTTGCAAGATTTCAATCTAGTTTGATTTAAAAACACACACACACATTGGTAACTATTGAAGTCCTAGAATTGAGACCTCCGTTGACAGAGGGATGATATAAATATTGTTGAGAGGATTAGAAAGAAAATGAAGAACTCTGGTAACAAAGATTTTTGCCAAGATTCAGAATCTGAAGTGCAGTTGAGTTACGTTGTATATTTTCAGAAATGGAAATTCTATGGATTTTCTTCTATTGCATGTTCCCAGTGAATGACAGGAAATCCTTTGTAACAGGGTATCCTGAGTTGGAGGGGTTGTTGAGTTAAAACACATACACACACACACACACACACACACACGCACACACAACACACACACAACACTCATTTGGTGAAGATTATAGATTCCGTTATGCTTCACTGCATCTGAAGAACAAGCACTTGAATCTCACTTGTTTTCACCGTGGCCCAGGGACGAATTAAGAGACTTACTCTTTAAAAAGCTTTTGCTAAGGCAGCGCTTTTGTCCTCCAGTTGAGTCAATGAAGTTGTCTTCTGATGGAATTCCCAAATCTAACTTGATGTCCTCGTGTAATTTAAAAGTAAGCCGATGCACAATAATCAATCCGTTAGTTACTCGTGTAACAAAATACACTTGCACATAAACATTTTTTGACTGTTCAAATGCAGGGGGGTTTTAGAAGAAGGCTGTTTGTTAAGGCAATGAAGCTCTCAGAAGTACAGCTCTCTGAACCTTGGCATTGCTTCCATAGAACTCGGCACGGTTGGGTCTAATTTAAAGGTGTTTATCTCTCTCTGAGCCGCCCAAGAATGTTAAGAACAGTGATGCTGAGGGTGAATACATAAAGCTTCCCACCGGGGTGAGTGTGAGGCTGTGAAGCGGAGCAGCAGAGAGCTCACCAGGGCTTATAAATGGGTAGGATTTCCTCCCATTCTCCCAGGACGCTTGACAGACCATCTATTGCGGCGTATTGATGGGCATATCAGCAGGCATTGTTCTGCGGAGGGCCTGGGGTGTGGGAACAGGTCTTAAGGAGCCAGGGAATACATGCAAGCTAGAGGTGATGAAAAGCTAACATGGCGTGTGGGTAAATGTTTAACCACCTACGGAGTGGGGGTGGGAGACTGTGTGTCTATGCGTGTGTGTGTGTGTGTGTGTGTGTGTGTGTGTGTGTGCTTGTGTGCACGCGCGTGCGCCAGTGCAAACAGGACATGCATGTGCTCATATATCCATATACATTTACTACTGACTGTACTGATAAAAGTATCTGTAGCACAGAATTGACAAATAATAACAAAAATTGCTTCTTTGGTGGATGTTTGCTCAACTTAGCTTCATCACCGACCTATTCACAAGTGAATGTAGTTTTGACATGCATATTGTTAGATATTTTCTTTCACATAAAAAAAGACAGAAGTGAGCCGAAACTGGTTTGGCTCAGTGGATGGAGCATCGGCCTGCTGACTGAAAGGTCCCGGGTTCGATTCTGGGAAAGGGTACGTGCCTTGGTTGCGGGCACATCCCCAGTGGGGGTGTGCAGGAGGCAGCTGGTAGATGTGTCTCTCTCAACGTTTCTAACTTTATCCCTCTCAATTCCTCTCTGTAAAAATCAATAAAATATATTAAAAATTAAAAAAAAACAGAAGTGAAAAAAATTAAAAAGCCAAAAGGGAAGCAGTGAAGATGTCATCCTTGACATGAGGGACTCCTTTGCTGAACTAAAGGCCGAATGAATATTTGCCCGTTTTTTGTGCTGTTTAGACCACATAACAGCTGCAGACACAACATGCTTTCCATTGTATCTGTATCATTGACACTTTCTCCATCGCGTTCTCAGACACGGAGAGGACACATCAAGCTTGCCTGCTTTCATGGTGTAAACCTGCCCACTGCGGCCACTTTCAAGCTGATGAGGCATTGGCCAAGGCAGAGGTGAGCGGCAATGTGCTAATGGTAGCATTTCCCCAGACACACAGAGTAGATGCCAATAGCCCCGAGAGCACGGTGACAATGAAACACAGTAAAATAGTCCAGATGTGGTGAGTTCTGAGCACGTATACCTTTGTGTTTAGTACAATATTGTTAGTTTTGTGTTTTTTACACGTGAATGACGGCTTTCACAACGGGCTGGCAGGGTTCCTGAAGGTTAGCACCTGGCTCTTGTGAGTGGCTAAGGTGAAGGGTCTTGATTAGGAGGGCGACTCCCACAGGTGGAGATGTCCAGAGGCAGCTTAGCTCAGGGTCACCTGGGAGGTGTCTGCCTGGCAAAACCACTGGGAGAAGCAGTGGTGACTCCCCCCATGAGGCGCTGCGGCCCCTGCCCAGCCATCACTGGACACTTCCAGGGAGTTGCCCCCTGGCTTTATATATATATATATATATATATATATATATATATATATATATATATATATAATGTCTTTTAAAAATATATTTTATTGATTTTTTACAGTGAGGAAAGAATAGGGATAGAGAGTTAGAAACATTGATCAGCTGCCTCCTGCACACCCCCTACTGGGGATGTGCCAGCAACCAAGGCACATGCCCTTGACTGGAATGGAACCTGGGACTGGCGCTCTATTCACTGAGCCAAACCGGTTAGGGGGGTTAGGGCTGTCCCCCGGCTTTTTACTTGGGGTGAGGGGAGTCTCGCAGAGGGCGGCGGGAATGTGAACCTTGTGTGGGGGGAAGACATACCGGAGTGTTCAGAAATCGCAGGGAAGAAGCTCTGAGAAGCCAAAAGCCATTCACACTTGCTTTTGGAGCAGACCCTAGACATTTTGATGCCTGATAACCTTTCTCAAAATGGAAACCTTTGGAGAGATTCGTGTGCTGAAAGACTGGGCAGGGGGGTTCAAAGGTCATCTCTGCTCCATGCTCAGGGTTCCTCTATACATAGCCTCGACCCTCCTGCTTGTGTTAGTCTTTCCCACCTCCAGGCATCACCACCCCCGCCCCATAACTGCCCTCACATCCTCCTCTTGCCTGCCCTTGTATAGGGTTTTTTGTTTGTTTTTTAAGCTTTCTCCATTATTATATTTGCTCATACCCACTGCCCAGCTGGGCCTACAGAAGACCCTCAGAATTCATACTCACTTCCAGGGCAGTTGAAGATGGGGAAGGGGGGTATTTTTCTGACCCATTTTCATTAGAATTGATTCCATGTCAACAGCCTTATTCCTGATGCCCCCTAAAACCCTCCATGCCCGGGAGCAGCCGCTGAGGAGGAGGAAGGCGGCACAGGAGCAGGGGGTGTGGAGGGCTCAGAGTGGCTGTCATGGGACAGGGGGAGGGTAAAGAAACTAGAATGCATGCTGTCTTCACCGGACGAGGAAGAAGGCGTGCCTTTTTGTTTTCTTCTCCCCCCTGCCCCCCCCCCACACACACATATTACACTGCCCACAGTCAGAGACCCAGGGCTCAGAACCACACTGCCCTTTCCCCAAGAAGCCAGGCCTGCAGGCCCGCTCCAGGGCCCAGCTGGGAGCCTGGGACTTTCAGAAGATGGCCCACTCCTGCTTGGAGCCTTCATTGATTTCTTTTTCCCAAAAGGTACTTTGGAGTTCAGGAGGGTGTTTTTGTATTGTAGCATAATATATGCTCTTATATTTTCTATATAAATGTCATGTTTGATTTGATCTGTTTTCTTTATATTCTTATTGTGCTTATTTTTGTCTCTATTTTTGTTTTCTGATTCTGAATATTTTCGTTGTTTATAATCTGAAAGGGAGAGAGAGAGAGAGAGGGAGAGAGAGAGAAGGGAAAGAAGATCCCAGTTTCAGGTTTGGCCATCAGAAATCATTCTAAACCTGGGCTCCTCAAAGTCCGTGCTCGGCCGCAGGCAGGAAACCCCAGACGCCGGGCAGCCAGACTGTGTCTGGCCACAGAAAGATGCCCGCCCTCGGCTCTGCCCACTCCGGCCATACCCAGGCCAGACCTGCTGGGTCCTGATCGCACCGGAGATTGCTGCGGCCACCTGGCCTGGCCTTTGTCCCCCCAGACCCTCCAATGTTTGTGCAAGTGGGGAGGGCTCTGCGTAAACACTCCCTCCCTCGGTGACCCACGGCCCCCCACACCCACTTGATCCAAGTGGGGCGAACGGGGCCGGTTGTGTGTTCTCTTTGGCTTGTCTTTTAGACGGCTAGATCTTTGTGACAGACTTAGCTACTTTTTAAAGTCAGATTCCTGCTGTGATGAGAGAGAGAGGGAGAGAGAGAGATTTGCTGTTCCACGTACTTATGCATTTATTAGTTTCCTCTTTCCTCTTGGATGAGCCCCAATCAGTGATCAAACCCACAACCTTGGTGCATCAAGATGACACTCTTACTAACTGAGCTACCCAGCCAGGGCCATGCCACTGTTCTTTTTTATTGATTGATTGATTGATTGATTGATTGATTGATTAAGGTATTACATATGTGTCCTTATTCCCCTGTTATCCCCCACCCCCCATTCATGCCCCCAATCCCCTGTTGTCTGTGCCCATTGGTTAGGCTCATATGCATGCATGTAAGTCCTTTGGTTGATCTCTCCCCCGTATCCCTACTGTCTCCTTCCTTCCCTGAGGTTTGAAATTCTGATCGTTGTTTCTCTGCCTCTGAGAGCCATCAGAAATAATTCTAAACCTGGGCTCCTCCAAGTCCGTGCTTGGCCACAAGCAGGAAACCCCAGACGCTGGGCAGCCAGACTGTGTCTGGCCACAGAAAGATGCCCGTCCTCGGCTCTGCCCACTCGGGCCACACCCAGGCCAGACCTGCTGGGTCCTGATCGCACCGGAGAAAAGCATTAGCAGGAGATTTTGGGTTTTGTTCATGAGTTTATGTTGTTCATTATGTTCTACAAATGAGTGAGATCATGTGATGTTTATCTTTCTCTGCCTGGCTTATTTCACTTAGCATAATGCTCTCCCCATCTCCATCCACGTTGTTGCAAATGGTAAGAACGTCTCTTTTACCGCAGCGTAGTATTCCCATGCTGCTGTTCTTGAGCCAGATGGCCAAGCTGGACCCTGGAGCCCACCCTTCAGGCTGGCCAACAAGGTGTGCTTGCTCAGAAGGTGTTCCACCCCCTGCCAGCCACCTCTCCCCAGGGTAGAGTCTGCAGGAACCTCCCCGAAGCCCCTCCTGACAGGCTTTGGTAAAGGGACATGTAATTGGAGGGCCACTGTAAAACATGCCTGTGCTGTTTTATCTCCACAGGAAATTGGAGACTTTTCCCTTAACAAATATTTAGAGCTTTGCCGAAACCAGTTTGGTTCAGTGGATAGAGCATCAGCATGTGGACTGAAAGGTCCCAGGTTCGATTCCCATCAAGGGCATGAACCTTGGTTGCGGGCACATCCCCAGTAGGGGTTGTGCAAGAGGCAGCTGATGATGATTCTCTCTCATCGATGTTTCTAACTCTCTATCCCTCTCTCTTTCTCTCTGTAAAAAAATAAATAACAATATTAAAAAAAAATATTTAGAGCTTTGCCCTGGAATTGCAATTAAAAGCCAACAACTGTTTGTTTCAGTAACTCCTATGTGCCTAAACGTGTGTCAGGCTCTTCGATTGGACAGAAGTCCAAAGCGGGATTCCACAGCGCCCCGCCCCCTCCTCCTCAGGAGAAAGACCGGGCCGCCGCATTGTTTCAGCCTCAAAGGGGAGGCGGCACTTCCCTTTGTGTCCAATAGATACGGGCGTCTTTAGCATTTCCTTGTCCTATCTATAGGAAACGGGTGAGCAAGCTCGCGGAGGCCACTCCTGTCACTTGTTAAGTGTCCTGTGTCACGGACACATTCTTGAAGTTTCACTTCTCTCCACCCCAGACCTCACTCTGCTGTAATTTATCAAGTGACACTGAAGTCACATCTGATGTTATCGTGCCTGAAACCACACAGGTGTAGCCAGAAAGAGGAAAACAGATGGGGAATTTTTTTTTTTTTCATTTTGCAAGTCAAATGACCTTGGGAGAAAACATGTCATAGCTTAGTGAGCGTTTGTGGGGCTGGGGACAGGGACAGCAGCATCTCGGGGCAGGACTTGGAGACATAGCACCCGTCTTAAACACTCCTTAGGGAAAAGCATTAGCAGGGCGTTTTGGGTTTTGCTCTTCACCACATTTCCCCCTCCTCTTCACCACCACTTAAACCATTAGGGTTTAGATCAGCAGTCTTTAGAATATGTTTTAGGTCCCTGGATGGGTCCCTAAGACCCTTTTGGGGGCCCCTGAGGCCACACTGTTTTTACAGCAAGACGAAGACATTCTGTACCTTTTGTACTCTGTGAGTGCAATGGAGTTTTCCAGAGACCACAGGACATTTGCTGTCACGGCACCCGGAATGCAGAGGTGGGTGTGGGAATGCGGCTTCTACAAAGCAGGCATTCACAGACCTAGGGAACCGAACACCACGCTTCTCACTAAATGTGTTGGTTTCAAGCATATGATTTTTCCTTAAAATGATATTTGTGATCGTGTGTAGCAGGTATATGATTGTTATTTTAAAATAAATTGATGCAGTTTTACTCTGTAAAAGAAATGGAGGGAAATCCAGTTTGCCGGACATAAAAGCCCATGATTTTTCCATTACAGCCAAATGTAATGAGCGATCCTTGCTTGAGTCATAGATTAAAAAACACACAAACTATAAAAGAATCTTAGGGTAGAATATTAGCCCGCTAGGGCTGCCATACAAAGCACTCCTCAACTCTTTAAACAACCCAACTTTATTTTCTCGTGGTTCTAGAGGCTAGACGTTCATGATCAAGATGGTGGCAGGGGTAGTTGCTTTCTGAGGCCTCTCTCTTTAGCCTGTAGATGGCCTGTATCTTCACGTAGTTGTCTATGCATGCATGTGTGTATGTGTGTGGGGGGGTGGTGGTGGTGGTGTGTGTGTGTGTGTGTGTGTGTGGTGTGTGTGTGTGTGTGTCCAGATTGACACAAGGATAGGAGTCAGATTGGAGTAGGGCCCACCCTAATGACCTAATTTTAACTTAATTTCCTCTTTAACAACCCACCTCCAAATACAGTTGCCTTCTCAGGTCCTGGGGGCTAGGACTTCAACAAATAAAATCGGGGGTTGTGATTCAGCCCATAAAAACAATGTTAACTTTGTACATGGACTGGATTTTAGGTGGCATTACGGAATTCTTGTCAGTTTTCTTGGGTGAAATAGTGGACTGTGGTTTTATAGGGCAATGCCACTGTGGAGGATCCAACATGAGATGTGTAGGGTGAGGAGTGATATCTGTGTATTACTTTTAGACAACTCAACGTCAACAAAAAGTCATGAGGGCAATGAAAAAAAAAGAAAAGAAAAACACCACCAAAAATAGGGACAGACTCAGAAAGGTCTGCAACACAGGCAATAGACGGGGATTTAGTGTCCAAAATACGTAAGAACTCTTGAGGTCATTAAAAAAGAGGAGGCCCATGTTTTATTTCCATTAAGGAAGGGCGTGTAGAATTGTCACATATTTGCCCCGAAGAGAGGATGCTATCCAACCCAGAGGTCTCAAGGCAAAGGTTCAGAGTTCGGCCCCGCTGAGTTTCAGTGTGCTCTCTCTGGAGGCTGAGGCCAGACACGCCGGTCGGGAGAGAGCCCGCCAGCCCCTGCAGTCGTGTGGTCCCCTGTGTGGCCAGTGTGAAGGGAGGCATTGGGGACACTGCGGAGTGGGCTCCATTCACTGCCTGGGACTTTGGAGTGATGGGAAAACCACTGCACTTACCCCACCCCCTCAGATGTTGGCAAATGTTTTTGGTGTTTCCGGTTCATTGATGACACCACCTAGGTATTATGGGATGTGACTGAGGCAAGTAAAGCTCCTTCAGTAGTGCTTACCAATTGCATTGCAAAAGCCTCAACGGCCCAATATGAGAGAATTCAAGCCCTTTGTCGGGTATGCCTGTGGGATACTATTCTACCAAGTGTGATGAGTAGTTCCATTTCCATCCTGAAACGTACGTGTGTGTGTGTGTATGTGTGTGTGTGTGTGTGTGTGTGTGTGTGTGTGATTTTTACCTTTGATTTAGGTCAAGCCTATAGAAAACTCAAGTTCAATATCTCTGCTCTCAGTTGTTAGCAAACTCAGGAAAGCTTAGGAAAGAAAAGCAGCAAGTAACCCGTGCTTTACAGCAAAGGAAGAAGAGGAAGGAAGGAGAGGAAGAGAAGGGGGCGGAAAGCCCCTGTCTGGACACCCTGGTGTGGTGTGTTGGTGTCTTGTGACAGATCCTGGGAAGGTCTGCTTCCCGACCCGGCGTGGAGATGAGATGTAGCGGGGGAAGCCAGCGAGTCCACCCACAGACATGTCTGTTTATGCCATGTCAAATTCTGGACAAAACATTTATTTGAAAAAACGAAAAATATTTATGTCTTGAAAAGCGTGCTGGTGGCAGGGGGAGATGGAAAGTTTTTCATCGTTCTTCTTCTGAAGCTCTCCTTACAGGCTCCGGAGTCTGCTCTGACATCTTACACTTAGGAGACAATCACCTCGACGGCCGGGTTTCGCTAACATGGCAGCAATCTTGGCTCTGAAAACTTTTTCTCTTTGTTCCAGAGTGAGGGTATCACCGTTTCTCCCATTAAGGAGAGGGAACCTTTCCATGGGCCATTGTGGTGCAAATCTCAGGATGAAGAGAAATGAAACTTGAACTGACAAATAGCAGTGTTTTTTGTTTTTGTTTTTGTTTTTTTATCAGCACTGACATCATTTTTTGAGAAGAAAACTTAAACATCTGGTTTCCTTTTGGGAAACGGCACTGTATTTTTTTTTTTTTTTACCTTAATCTTAAGTCTTAAAAACTTACTCATCTACCCTGCAAGTATGAAGCTAAAAAAAAAAAATTGCTACATACCTGAGAGAACCAGCGTTGACACAGATGTGGTTTGCTAGGATGACTGGGTTACCAGCACTGGGAAGCCAGGGGCCTGCCTGGCAGCTGGGACACAGTCTGTGTGAGCATGCGCCGGCCGCAGTGGGGAAGGTTCCCATCTCACTCTGCCTCAGCGCCATGGAGGAGGTTTACCCCATCTGCGGTCATTACAACCTACAATAAATCCCGGATGATGGAGAGGATAATAAACAACTCAGGCTTGAATGCCTCCCAGACAGGTTGCTGTGTGTGATGCAGGCACTTTTACAGAACGCAGGCTTTATTCTATGTTTTAAGAACAGATGACGGCCTGTGTTCATATCTAATTTTTAAAGGCATACCGGCAGCCACATGGTAATGGGATTTTTAAATAGGACCTCTCCTTGTACAGAATCGGTAGCGTGCATGCATTCTTCTCTCTGACACATGGGGAACAGATGGAGCCCAGAGGAAACGTTCTAAAGGGTTGGTGCCATTGGAATGGTGGTCTGAGGAAACGCGACTTCTGCAGCCACGCTGGACAGGGAAGCGATCACTGGGGCATCCGAACTCCCACTTTTTAGAGGTTTGAAATGGAATACGTTTCGGCTTGGCTTTTTCCCTGAGTGGGGCTTTCTGTTTTACTGTAAGTGGCCACTGCTGTGTGATATGTGTACACTTTCCTCGGTGTAAGCTTCAGAAGGGACATGGGCCAAGCACAAACCCCCATGGCTTGGAAGAGGAGCAGGAGTAGCAGCCTTCCTTCCGCACATGGCGCTCTAACCCGGCTTCCCTTTAGGTTCCTTTGAGATCCGTTTTCAAGGAGTCCTCATAGAATGACGTTTGTTTGGGGATGGTATGTCGGTAGGAAAGCACATAGGCATGCGCACACACATGCACACACATACATTCTCACACACATACACACACACACACACACACACACACACACTCACACTCACACTCTTGTCCTTGCCCGGCTGTGCTGTACCCTCTTCATCTAGATTAGGCATTAACTTGACTCAGCGGAGGAGCTGGGGTTGAATTCATTTAGTTCGGGAGAGTTGGTTAATATTCTTCCTTGGGTGTTAGTGCCTTAGGATCTAGCAGAGAGGATCAGGCAGGGGTTCCCAACCTTTTGAGGCCATGCCCCCCCTAAGCATCTCCAAAGTCCTGATGCCCCTCCCACCCCGGTGGCATATAATTCTTATTCTTCAAAAAGTGAACTCCTGGGAGGATCCAAGATGGCTGCTCGGGTAGACACCTAACCGCAGCAGCTCACAACAATTTCAATGGAATACAACTAAAATGTAGAGTGGACATTGCCCAGACCTACAGGTGGTCGACTGACTGAAAACTCTACAATAGGAAGGTGGGAGAAAGCCAGAGGGAAAGTCAGAGGAGCTGAAAAAAGAGCCTAAGGTACGGAGACATGCTGCGCGCTCGCACGTTCGCGCGCACCGAGAGGTCGCAGCCGGAGAGGAGGAGAGGGCTGGGTGCTGCCTGGCGTTCCCTAGCAGGAAGGAAATGAAACCCCCAGCCTGGGCTGAACCCCCGAACTGGCAGCGCTGAGCCCCATTATGGGCCAGATTCTGGGGACCCAGGCTCAGGCAGGGGGAGACGGGGCTGGGAGGCTGAATCCCAGGGGAAAAACGAAAGGCGGGGGCCCCCGGAGTCGCGCGCTTTGTGCGCAGAGGACTGAATGTAGACTCTGATGCTGGATTACCCTAGCCGGAAGGAACAAAGCCTCCGGCGGCGCTGAGCCTCAGAACGGAGCGCCCCGAACTCCCGGTCTGGGCCAGTCCCTGGGGACCCAGGCCCGGGCACGGGGAGACGGGGCTGTGAGGCAAAATCCCGGGGACGGCGCGAAAGGCGGGGTCCCCCGGAGTCGCGCGCTTTGTGCGCAGAGGACTGAATGTTGACTCTGATGCTGGATTACCCTAGCCAGAAGAAACAAAGCCTCCGGCGGCGCTGAGCCTCAGACCGGACCGCCCCGAACTCCCGGTCTGGGCCAGTCCCTGGGGACCCAGGCTGGGCAGGGGGAGACGGGGCTGTGAGGTGGAGTCATGGGAGCGCGGCGAAAGGCCGAGCCCCCGGAGTCGCGCACACTGCGCGCAGAGGACAGTCTGTTGACTCTGATCCTGGACTCCCCTAGCGGGAGAGAGAAAGAAAGCTCCAGACTGGAGGATCGTGACGAGGAGCAGGAGCCCCCGCTGGACACCTGCCAGCCGGGTGCCAGCAAGGAGCCGGGCGACGGGGCCTCCAGGCGGGGGGGTGCCCCTGAGCCTTCGACCACTGAGCACAGGCAACAGAGCCAAGGACCGGGGATGCTTCCTGGGCGGCGCCAACCCCAGCGACAGGCTGAAGCAGCGCAGGAGCCCGCGGAGAACAAAGGGGTGCCACAGGCCAACCTGCTGAGATTCCAGGACGGGAAGGAAGAAACAATAGAAGTTCTCAATGTGAAGAAATCAAGTGAGAGCAAATGATAGTAAAATTACTTAAGAAAGAATGCAAAGTATATCTTGAAAAATCAAAGACTAAGTCAGAACTCAACTCACCAGCCAACATTGCAACATAAATGCGTTTTTTAAAAAAAAGAAAGTAAGAAAGAAAGAAAAAGGGACAGAATGTTGGAACAGCGGCGACCAGGCCTAGAGTGGCCAGGCACAAGGCAGTGGCAGCCGGACCCGGAGCAGCAGCGGCCAGGCCCCAGAGCAGCAGCGGACAGAACCAGAGCATCAACGGCCAGCACTGGAGCAGCCAGACCTGGGGCAGGGGCAGCCAGGCTTGAGGCAGAGGCGGCCAAGCCCAGGGTGGCCAGTCCAGGAACACCCAGACCCGGAGTGGCCGGGCCCGAAGAAGCCGGGCCCAGAGCAGCCGGGTTGGGAGCAGCCAGGCCCAGAACAGCAGAAGCCAAGCCCAAAGTATCCAGCCTAGGTGCGGCCAGGCTCGGAGCAGCCGGGCCTGGGGCAACTGGGTCCAGAGCAGCCGGGTCTGGTGCGGCCAGGCCCGGAGCAGTGGCTGCCAGGCTGGGAGCGGCCAGGCCCGGAGCAACCGGGCCTGGTGCGGCCAGGCCCGGAGCAGCGGCTGACAGGCTGGAAGCAGCCAGGCCCGGAGTGGCCGGGCCCGGAGCAACCGGGCCCAGAGCAGCCGGGTCGGGTGTGGCCAGGCCTGTAGCAGTAACAGCCAAGTCCAGAGCAACTAGGTGGGGAGTGGCAGTGACCAGACCCGGAGCAGCGACTGCCAGGCTGGGAGCGGCCAGGCCCGGAGCAGCCGGGTCTGGTGCGGCCAGGCCCGGAGCAGTGTCTGCCAGGCTGGGAGTGGCCAGGCTCGGAGCAGCGGCTGCCAGGCTGGGAGCGGCCAGGCCCGGAGCAGCCGGGTCTGGTGCGGCCAGGCCAGGAGCAGCGGCTGACAGGCTGGGAGCAGCCAGGCCCGGAGTGGCCGGGCCCGGAGCAACCGGGCCCAGAGCAGCCGGGTCGGGTGTGGCCAGGTCTGTAGCAGCAACAGCCAAGTCCAGAGCAACTAGGTCGGGAGTGGCAGTGACCAGACCCGGAGCAGCAACTGCCAGGCTGGGAGCAGCCAGGCCCGGAGCAGCCGGGTCTGGTGCGGCCAGGCCCGGAGCAGTGGCTGCCAGGCTGGGAGTGGCCAGGCTCGGAGCAGCGGCTGACAGGCTGGGAGCGGCCAGGCCCGGAGCAGCCGGGTCTGGTGCGGCCAGGCCAGGAGCAGCGGCTGACAGGCTGGGAGCAGCCAGGCCCGGAGCGGCCGGGCCCGGAGCAACCGGGCCCAGAGCAGCCGGGTCGGGTGTGGCCAGGTCTGTAGCAGCAACAGCCAAGTCCAGAGCAACTAGGTCGGGAGTGGCAGTGACCAGACCCGGAGCAGCAACTGCCAGGCTGGGAGCAGCCAGGCCCGGAGCAGCCGGGTCTGGTGCGGCCAGGCCCGGAGCAGTGGCTGCCAGGCTGGGAGTGGCCAGGCTCGGAGCAGCGGCTGACAGGCTGGGAGCGGCCAGGCCCGGAGCAGCCGGGTCTGGTGCGGCCAGGCCAGGAGCAGCGGCTGACAGGCTGGGAGCAGCCAGGCCCGGAGTGGCCGGGCCCGGAGCAACCGGGCCCAGAGCAGCCGGGTCGGGTGTGGCCAGGCCTGTAGCAGCAACAGCCAAGTCCAGAGCAACTAGGTCGGGAGTGGCAGTGACCAGACCCGGAGCAGCAACTGCCAGGCTGGGAGCGGCCAGGCCCGGAGCAGCCGGGTCTGGTGCGGCCAGGCCCGGAGCAGTGGCTGCCAGGCTGGGAGTGGCCAGGCTCGGAGCAGCGGCTGACAGGCTGGGAGCAGCCAGGCCCGGAACGGCCGGGCCCGGAGCAACCGGGCCCAGAGCAGCCGGGTCGGGTGTGGCCAGGCCTGTAGCAGTAACAGCCAAGTCCAGAGCAACTAGGTGGGGAGTGGCAGTGACCAGACCCGGAGCAGCGACTGCCAGGCTGGGAGCGGCCAGGCCCGGAGCAGCCGGGTTTGGTGCGGCCAGGCCCGGAGCAGTGTCTGCCAGGCTGGGAGTGGCCAGGCTCGGAGCAGCGGCTGCCAGGCTGGGAGCGGCCAGGCCCGGAGCAGCCGGGTCTGGTGCGGCCAGGCCAGGAGCAGCGGCTGACAGGCTGGGAACAGCCAGGCCCGGAGTGGCCGGGCCCGGAGCAACCGGGCCCAGAGCAGCTGGGTCAGGTGTGGCCAGGTCTGTAGCAGCAACAGCCAAGTCCAGAGCAACTAGGTCGGGAGTGGCAGTGACCAGACCCGGAGCAGCAACTGCCAGGCTGGGAGCGGCCAGGCCCGGAGCAGCCGGGTCTGGTGCGGCCAGGCCAGGAGCAGCAGCTGACAGGCTGGGAGCAGCCAGGACCGGAGTGGCCGGGCCCGGAGCAACCGGGCCCAGAGCAGCTGGGTCAGGTGTGGCTAGGCCTGTAGCAACAACAGTCAGGTCCAGAGCAACTAGGTCAGGAGCGGCAGTGAACAGACCCGGAGCAGCGACTGCCATGCTGGGAGCGGCCAGGCCCAGAACAGCCGGGTCTGGTGTGGCCAGGCCCGGAGCAGAGGCTGCCAGGCTGGGAGCGGCCAGGCCCAGAGCAGCCGGGTCTGGTGCGGCCAGGCCAGGAGCAGCAGCTGACAGGCTGGGAGCAGCCAGGCCCGGAGTGGCCGGGCCCGGAGCAACCGGGCCCAGAGCAGCTGGGTCGGGTGTGGCCAGGTCTGTAGCAGCAACAGCCAAGTCCAGAGCAACTAGGTGGGGAGTGGCAGTGACCAGACCCAGAGCAGCAACTGCCAGGCTGGGAGTGGCCAGGCCTGGAACAGCCGGGTCTGGTGTGGCCAGGCCCAGAGCAGTGGCTGCCAGACTGGGAGCGGCCAGGCTTGGAGCAGCGGCTGCCAGGCTGGGAGCGGCCAGGCCCGGAGCAGCCGGGTCCGGTGCGGCCAGGCCCGGAGAAGCGGCTGTCAGGCTGGGAGCAGCCAGGCCCGGAGCGGCCGGGCCCGGAGCAATTGGGCCCAGAGCAGCCGAGTCGGGTGTGGCCAGGCCTGTAGCAGCAACAGCCAAGTCCAGAGCAACTGGGTCAGGAGCGGCAGTGACCAGACACGGAGCAGCTGGTTGTGGAACAAACCAGAGCAACAGAGGCCAGGCCCGGAGCAGCCTGGCCCAAAACAGCTTGCTCCTCACCTGTCCCTGCCCCACGGCTGCCTCTCAGACATGGCTGGAAACTTTTGCGGGAACTTGAGGGTCTGCTGAATCAAGTGATGAAGGCTTAGATCTGGATGTGTTGAGTTAGTATAGTCCTGGGGTGTTGATCTGTGAGTGCCTTGGGTGGGGCCTGGATGAGGCTGGTTGTCCTATTAGGAAATGTCTTTTGTGTGAAGTGTATCATTGGGCATGTGGAGGTATTATTGATATGAGAAAATGCTAAGTAACAGATTTGCTATCTGAAAAGGGATTTACTATCGGGGAAAGGGAGGGAGGAAGAGACTGAACAAAAACTGTGCACCAATGGATGAGGATGAGGGGGCAGAGGGTGGGGTGGGAACCTGGTGGAGGGGGGAAGAAACGAGGAACCTGTGTAATAATATGAACAATAAAGATTGATTTAAAAAAAAAAAAAAAAAAAAGTGAACTCCTGTTATCATGGAGAAGCCTAAAAGGCCATCAACTTGCTCTAGACAAGCTTCCAAAGAGCATGGCATCCATGAAAGAAAAAAAGTAAAAGAACAAAAGGGTAGCTGAAGTACTGAGGAAGAAATCACTAAGAAATTGTTTAAAAAATAATAATATGAAGAGATATGAAAAAACAGAAAATAAGATTTTAAAACTATAATAGAGAACAGGAATGCATAAATATGTCATAATATATATATTTACATACTGTATATGAGGCCCCAAAGAGCCATAAGAAATGCAAAAAATTCACTGTTAATCACGCTTTCTCAAATTGCCCGCCCCTTTAAAAATCAAATTGTCCCCCTGTGGGGCATGTACCCCACTTTGGGAACCACTGGGATAAGGTGGTTGTGCAATTGTTGTATTATCCTGGAGAGCAATGATCTGCGCTGTGACAATAGCCCCAGGTGACTCATAGGCACATAATGTTAGAAACGTCTGTCCAGATGACAAGTGGGAATGCAGTGTTCTCACCCCCGCACAGAGGATGGGGCCTCCAAGCAGGGGGAAAGCCAGGAAATAGAGAAATTAACCCAAGAGAAAATGTGTGTGTGTGTGCGTGCGTGTGTACATGGCATGCACACATATGCTGTGGGCTGAGGGTGACCTGCTGAGAGACTGATACAGAAGAAATCGGTGGTTCTAGCCTGGAGACTGAGCTGACATTGGCCTTAGTGGAGGAACTGGTCAGGGCAGGATTCATGACACTTTGGATGTGAAGGGCGAGATTCATGCCTATTAGGGCTTGAGGTGACGTCGGTATAGCTTAGTGCTGTGTCCCCAGGGACAGCTTGAAATAAAGGACTGAGCACAGGGGCACATTGCTGCTAGGAGAATATGTTTCTGAAAGCCATGTGACAATTGTATGAAGGCCTCAAATGCACATGCCCTTTGACCCAGTAATTCTATATTTTAGGGTTATACCCTAAGAAATCAACCTTTCTGTGCACCTGGTTGATTATATATAAGGTTTTATATTGCTGCAATAAACAACCTAATATTTTAACAATACAGGATTGGGTAATATATAGTACATTCTACAAGGGGCGAGTATGTGTAAGTAAGATTTCCTAAGAACTGTCAATGATACAGGAAAATGTTTAAGACATTTTAGAAAGGAGAGGATAAAGTTAACATGGAATAGTCATTTTTAAGTCAATACTGCATAGAAAAGAATGGCAGGCAATTAGACCAAAAAGGGGTGCTAATAATAGTTCTTTGGGCTTTGGTACTTTTTATTTTATTTAACTTTTCTATATTTTTCAGGATTTTCAAGAATTCTACAATAAAAAATGTTTTACTTGTTACATGAAAGTTAAGAATACTTCTCTTGGCAGCCTCTTCCCAGCCAGAATGGTTGGGGCCAAACGCTACTTGAAGGGGAATCACTGATGAGACCATGCTTCATATGTGAACAGTACTGCTCCCAGACTCTCCTCAGAGATGTCTACCATGTTCGGCCGGGAGGGCCAGGAGAGAATGGGACTCAGGGAACAGGTGCTGGTTAAGACCTTGACTTTACTCTGGAAGTGATGGTCAGCCTCTGAGCGAGTAGAACCAGGAGGACTGTGACTGGCACATGATCGGCATTGCTCTCGTGGGCAGCGTGGTGGCAGTGGCAGAGCAGACCGCCAGCCCCTGGAGCACCTGGGCTGAGGAGCCCTGGCAGGTAAAGCCAGATGCCCAGAGTCCATTTTTGCATCCTGTGGGATGGAGGTCGTTGCCACGCTGCCCACCAGAGTGTCCCCAGTTTCTGGCCTCCTGAGAACCGAGCAGTCTTGGCCCTTTCAGGACTCTCTGGAATCTAAAATAAGCACGTGGCATTTCTGAGCTTTTCTGAAGAGTTTTTACTGCAAAATAGCAAAAAGTCAACAGTTCAAAGTTTTCTCCTAAGAATGCCTGTGTTACAATGCTCAGTGGTGGTGGTGGAGGGTGGGGGAGGAGCAGGGGGCGGTCAGAGGAGGAGAATACTAAATTGTTGAATCTCCCTTCTCATATAGACAAACACGCAGACAAGTGCCACAGTATTAGCCGCAATTGACTGAGTTATAAGTGACACTTTCCCTTTGTTTTTTCTTTATTCTCTAAACCTTTCGCAGTGTGCACCTGTCATTTTTATAACTAAAAAGAAGTGGGTATAAAGATTGCTTCCAAAACCCAAATCTTTTTGTCTGCCTTTTGGATCTACCTTGTCAAATGGGGACCCTGAGGGCTGCTCTCAGTCTTTGGTGCTGTGGTGGAAGCGAGCCTGGGGTGGCCCGGGTGCTGGTCAGTGTCGGGTGGCACTGGAGGAAAGACAGGAGCTGACGCTGCTGCCTTGGCCACGGGCAGGCGCTGGCCATGCAGGATGTCCGCCGGCAGGGAAGATGTCCGGGGCCATCATGCATTAGGAACACCAGGGTCAGAACCAGCGTGGTTTTCTCTCCCAGTGGCCCAGTGAGGCAGGCAGGAAGGGGCCTCTTGCTCCTGAGTTATGAGGACACTGATGCAGAGGGGTTACACCATAGGAAATTCCATTGGGGGGAAGAGGAGTCTGGACCCTGTTTCCTTACACCACTCAGCAATGGTTTCCAACCCTTTTAAAACCATAACAGCTATGTAGAAATGACACGTCATATGGAAAAATCTATACAGATATGAAAAACATAAAATTGAATTGTTTAGAGTAGGAAGGGGGATGTGTGTGGTGGGAGAAGGACTCTCTGATTCCTGGTATTAAAGGAGCAAAGGTGAAATCCACTGGCTCGATTCATATGGAGCCACGAGGGATGGAAAGAGGAAATCAAAATCAGCCAAGGACATGGAGAAGACAGCAGAACCCTGGGAGTGCTTGAGAGTTCTGTATTAGACAACTCTAATGGACGCTCCTGGAGATCAGTGTTATTCAGAGCTGCAGAGGGGTAGATGACTGACACCAAGTAAGAGCCGAACTGGCAGCAAGACCAGGCCCGCATAGACGAGTCTCCTGAGTGGGAGACATGAGATTCTGCACTGGGGACAGATGAATAGGAAGCATGTGTATTGAAATCTCTCTGCTTGTTCAGTGTTTTCTTTGAAAAAAATGAACAGAAACGACAAGCCAGAAAGGTGGACAGACGTTAAAAGAGTGTGGCCCTGAGCCGGATTTGGAAAACACAGAAAACAAAACTCATGGAGAGGGCTGGATGAGGAGATGGTGGGAATGAAAGGAGAGATGAGAAGGATGGATATTTCTATGGTGGGGCATGCTTTCAGACTCACCTTATGGGAGAGAGAACACCCTTCCTCTGAGAATGTGTGAGGATGGCAGGAAAACTGGAGGGTCCGTTGGTTGAAGGGAAGTTGCCCATGCTGTGATTGATGTTCCCGTTGTCTGAGGTGAGCGCATTCATTGAGTCAGGTGTGGAGGGGAAACATGGAGGAACGGAGGGCTAAGGTTCTACAGCATGCTAGGATATTTAGCACAGTTTTCTTCTGCATGCCCGGTAGGACAGAATTTATCTGTGGCTCCCCCAGCTTGTCATTGGTCATAGCCATCCTCCCCCTCCCTTTCTTCCCCCTCCCTGCACCATCATCAGGTGGGAGGCAGTTTGTGTGTGTCTGTACACCTCACTCCAAAGCGCCTTCCAAAGCTTTGACTCTGGGTATCCTTGACTCATTTAGTTCAATCCATTTTTATTGAGTTCCAGATGTGTGCTGAACCCTTTGCCTGTCTGACTTCCAAAAGCTATTAATCTTTAAACTCCCCACTGATTTTGTGACTCCCTGACCTAGTCCTAAATCCCTTCAGACACCCTGTCTTAGCAGTGCCTGACTTATTCGGCATCGCCTGTCCTTTGGCCTAAGGCCATGATGGACTCCATAATCCTAGGCTTGATCAGGGCCTCGCCTCTGCTTGCAGAGCTCATTGCTGCTGCTTGGGTTCCAGGATGATCCAAGAGGCTGGCCAAGGGAGGGGCCCAGGGCTGCGGGGTGATGTTGCAGGTTTCCTGTTAGGGGGAGAATGAGACAAAGCTCAAGTGCTGCTGAGAGCAATGTAACAGAAAGTGGAAGGAAGGCGAGGTCTGACAGGGAGCGAGAAGGGAGACACCTTGGTTTCTACAGAAAACCTCTCTGAATTATTATAAAACAAAAGTCTATTTCTTGTGTGTAGAGTGGACATTTGAAAGTGACAGGGTTCACTGGCCCTGATTACCCTGAAGTCATTGTCCATTGGCGAATGGTCATTTGCCTGTGGGGACACAACTCAGAACAAGGTCTCTTTTGAACAGTTTGCTTCTGTTTACTTGCTGTTCAGTGATGGCCACAAAGCTTCTCATGGTTACAAGCACAATGCAAAGTTGTTCTGATAAATATAGACAGTTCAACCAAGTGAAGAGTAAGAACCCCTGATTGTTCGGCTGCTGGAGATAAGGGGGAGGGTGATGGAGTTTTCCCCGCTGAAAACAGATTTGCTGATAACAAGATGTGAGTTGCCTGCCAAGCAGGCCCGGATACCTGGCAGGGAAATTCACGAAGGTTCTAACAGCCATGGTAGGATTTATCATAGGAAAGCAGGAATGATGGCCAGCAGAGGCAGCCTGCTGAAGGACTATGCCCTCCTCTTGATCCAGCAGAACCTGAAGGTGCATCTTCACTATTGACTGTGAGCACAGCCCTGACCAGAGCTCTATGATTGACTGCAGCACAGTTCTGTTTCTTGCATATCCGGTGAGATTCTCGTTTGGATGTGAATCAATCCTACATGCTTGAATACCACCAGGTGAATGGCACTTGGAGATTACCAAAATCAAAGTTATAACACAATTTTCCAACACATATAGTTGGATAAAGGCCATATGCATACATAGCTATCTATGAAATAACAGAAAAGTGTGGTGTATTGTCAGTATACTGTGATATATTGTCAGTATAGAAAGGGAACACAGTTACACAGCAGATGAATCACTGTCGATCTGAAGAGGAAGGACATACACCCTGCTCTCCAGGTGCTCCATCTGACAGGGAGAACAATTGAGAGAATAATGATAGTAAAGGCAGTGGAAGAATTAGGCCAAAGGTTTAGAGAGATGTAGAATATGCCTACATGTGATAGGTCTTTGTCTCATAACCACCTCCTCTGACAGCTGCTCTCAGCATTCTTCTTCAGGGAATCACCCCTTCTCCTTTCCATCTTGAAGATCTGCATGAGCTTTAAGACACAGCCTTTCCGTGCGCATTCCTGGGCTCTCCTAACCTGTGTTATTCTTACACAGGCCAAGTTGGTGGTAGGGTATCGGCGGTTAAAATACAAGTGGGTGATTAAAGAGCTCTACCTGGAAGTGATGTCTATAAAGATACATCCAGACATTTGCAATGAAATGACATATTACTAACCACTGGTTTTCTTTACCAAACATTTTTTTTGGGGGGGGAAACCAGCTGGTTTTAAATGAAAGACTATCAAAGACAAAAGTTTGTATGTGCTTCTAGTAGGATTTCATTTGCATTTCCCTTTTCAAACTTAGTTGATATTTTACTAATGCCTTAAAGATTTATTTAGGCTTTGAAACTATTCTATGGAGTGCTATTTTTTTTTTTTTTTAAAGCTCCATTTATTTATTTTTACTAAGCGGAAAAACACACTTCACCTCTGGGAGCAACCAGAGAAAGGCTAAGCTTTCCTTGATGCCTCCTCGTTGAGTTTGCATTTTGGAGCAGTGACTCCGGCCCAGCTGCAGGTGGGATAGTCTCTGCCTCGAGGTCACAGGCCTGAGGAGAGGCAGAGCTGCAGCCTTGGTGGAGGAGCACTGCTCAGGGGACCTGCTGAAGGAGGACCCTGGTGTGAGGGCTGCGTCTTGAGGGACAAGAGAGAGAGGCAGGCAGGTAAGAAGGGTGGGAGCCACACACCTCTGGCTGTGCAGTGTGAGGCCTGCAGCAGTTGGAGTAGAGTTGATGAGGATGGAGGATCGGGTGGACATGGAGCTCTGTGCTGCTGGGTAATCAGCCAGGAAATGGCTGTGGAGCTGTTTTCCGGGCAGTTGGAGACACAAGACTGGAAACTTTGCCTGAAGCTGTCCATAAAGATTCAGGAGCCCCTGATGTCCCCGCCTACTCAGTGAGGCGAGGCAGAGGTGGCGTCAGTGAGACGAGGAAGTAGAGGGTCATAACAGGGACAGGAAAAACATGTGAGTGATGAGTTAGAAAGATGATAACAGCTGAGGGGAATGGGTACAAAGGCATGATAGTGGGGTGAGATGCCTTCATGTGTACAGGCTGCACCAATGGAGAGCAAGGGTTGGGTGTATGGGAGAGAGTGATGTATGGACGAATGGAGGACACTGGAGATCAGGTTCTGCCTTAGCTCGGACCGTCCTCTCTTCTCCTCTGTGCCTGCAGGATGATGGGAAAGGAGAGTGAAGCCAGAGGTGACGGTAAGTGCAGGGCCCAGGAAATGGAGAGAGGATGCTCCCGATGGCCTTGTTCTCTTCAATCTGGGGGGTGGTCTCTTGAGAACAGGGGAGAGCTGAGTTAGCTTTATGGGGTAAAGTAAATGCAGAGAGGTCCATGGGAGGAGCTAACCAAGGATAAAGGCGGGGACAACTTATCCCAGCACAGTCCCTGGCTTCCCATAGGAGTCCAGTTAATACTGAATTACAAAATAATGTCAAAAAATGGTGGAAGACCACAAGAACCCAACTGAGGCTGCCAAGCATGGATTTGTCATGATGGTATATGTGTGTGGTTTTCCTTCAGTTTCTAGCCTCAGAGATACACACATTAAAACAGAAAGATGGAAACTAACCCAGTGTTGATCTTTTCCTGGGAAGTTGCAAAGTTCAAGAATGGAAGGGAGTGGAGGATATTGTTAAAAGCATGGCTAGGGGTGGAGCGAGGTAGGATCTAATCCACTAGGAGAGAAAGAAGGGTTTGGGGGTAGGAGGGAATGGAAATAGTTAGGGTTCAAAAGGTGGGATTGTAACTTTTATTGTGTCTACCATATATACCATAAATACATGTTTACTCATTCTTTAAATGTTATTTATATATTATTCTGAGTTTTTGTAAAGATAAAATAAGAAGCATCTTATTAACTAAATACAAGTTCAAGTTAAGGTGTTGATGTCCTGGGGATTTGGTGGCCGTATCACATTTGACTCAGGTGGATGTAGCTGGGAGAAGCCTCATTATTAAAAATCAATATTAAAAATCAGAGCTTTTTGCCCTAGCCAGTTTAGCTCAATGGATAGAGCGTTGGCCCGAGGACTAAAGGGTCACGGGTTCTATTCCAGTCAAGGTCATGTACCTTGTTTGCAGGCTCAATCGCCTGCCCTACTTGGGGCACATGTGGTAGGCAACCAAATGGTGTGTGTCTCTCACATCAATGTTATCTCTGTGTGTCTCTTCCCCTCCTTTCTACTCTCTCTAAAAATCAATGGAAAAATATCCTCGGGTGAGAATTAACAAAAAGTAAAATTTTTTAAAAATCAACGCTTGTTATTTCTCCTTTCTGAGAATAGAGGACTGTGCTAAGTGCAAGCTGATGGCCACAGCATATTCTCGCCCTTTCAGAAACACGCGAGAACCTACTCTGTGCTGGGCGCTGTGTGGGCACCACCTCTGTGCTGCGTGCCATGAGTCACTGGGAGGCATGAGAGGGACTGCCTGACGCTCAGGCTCGTTTTCAGTTTAATTTAGGAGGAAAGGTCAGCATGCCTGTTAAATAAAAACAAAGTGTGTGATCAAGTGACCACAGGAGTGGTGGAGAATAATAAATAGGAAAGGACTTGGTAGTGAAGGGAAGTGCATTACCTAGGGCAGTCTAGGGACCTGTGGTGGAATTAATGGACTTAGTCGCAAGAAAAAAGATGGGGAGTTCAAAGGCCCATTATCGATTGCCATGTTGACTTCTGTCATGGAACCACATCCAGGGCTGATCAGAAAAATGCATAGAGGCCTAAAAAGTTGCTTTGGGATAAAGCTTTCTTCACCTTCCTTTTTAAAATAAAGTGAATAGAAATACACATTTTTAATATTTTAACTGAAAGAATACACCCATTTCTCCATCACTAGATCAGATGGCTTAAAATCCAACATATGGAAAATTTTAACTCTCCATTCTAGACTCCAAACCTAATTCTGGGAGAAAGCCATTAAAGTCATGAAGTAACGAAACGATTGAATAGAAATCTTGATTTTGCAGAGAATGCAAAGTGAATGCTTGGAGGTACATCATCACTTGTGTGCTTTCACAGTATTACAAACACCAGCATCTTTGCCTGAGAGTGACAGCCTCTGTGGTGTGTGACTGACTGCAGGATAGGGTGGGTAGGAATTTTTAGGATGTTACCCTTCCAAGAAGAGTTGGGAGATTATTTATTTATTTTTTAATGCAGAAACAGAAAACAACCCAAGTTTTAAGTAGGTGAGTGACTCTTCCCCTGGAAAAAGTATTACTAGTTCTCAATTCTGTCCATTTGAATATTCAAGAGAGCTGTTGCTGGAAACAAAAGGAAGTGAAAATAGAGGCAGATAGAGTGCCTGCCCAGAAAGGGCAATGACAGGACGCTTTGCATCTCACACGGTTGTGTGACAGTGTGTCGCTCAGTTATCCAGCACATTTCCATTCGTTTCCTGGAGAGCAAGTCAACTGTAGCTTCACTGCTTTTAAAAAGTTTTGTTTTGGAGAGTCGCGGAGACTTGTGTACTGCAAATTTTGCTTTTCATAAGTGGCATTGAGATGTTTTCAGTGCCCTGAAACAATTGAATGTGAATGTTAGGAGTCGTGTCATTAACATAAAAAATAGGGAAGCTGTAGATGGACCTTGCAGAGGAATCGTACATCTGTTGTTCTCTCTTGGAATTTGTGGGTCCGCCGGCTGTCATTGGTAGTTCTGATGTTGTCCTTCCCAGTGTGTCTAACCTCAGACACCTTCACGTGTGGGACCAATCTCTCGGCTTCTCTTGGGCTACATTTAAAAAAATTCCTTTCCTGGCTTCAAACATGTTACTGACATCATCACATCCATTTCCAGTGAGTTATGAATGCGATATTTGGGGATTTGTTCCGTTTCTAGACTTGGGATTTTTAAATATACAATTGATTTAACAGCTTTACAGGGAACATACATAAACTTAGCCGCCCTTAATGTTCATGTTAATCAGAAGCTACATCCTGAAGCAGGTCTATTTTCAAAATGTCAAGTATATCACGAACGAGGAAACTTCACAGGTGTGCAGTGATGTGGCAGACGCCTGTGAAGGTGTGAAACGTACAAGGGCCCTCGTGCCGTGCTCTGAACAGCACTCAGAGTGGATCTTGATGGCGTGGGTCTCGGTAGCTAGTGATTTACCAAAGGCAGTGCTGCAGGCTTTCTCTGCTATAAATTTGGGGTATTAACAGGGCATTCTTAAGCTGAAGAGAATAAGATAGCTGTTATCTTTCAGGGCTGTGTTATCATTTGTAGATAAGTTCATGGCTTCCTCTGCTAATGATTGTGGATCAGCATACCTGACACTTCAGTTCTCTTTAAAGCCAAAAGTGTTTTGTTGAAAAAACCATGTATCTATAGACAGGAATCCTTCTTCCGGGTCATTAGACAAACTCCAAAGTGGTAATGCTCATGAAAAGAAGCCCTGTTTTGAATTTTTTTATATGAGTAAGGTTTTAGCATCAAACAAGCAGATCACGGCATGTCATTCATTGCTTTTAAAATAATATTAGAGCAATATACAGCATCTATATGTAATATTACATAATATAAATGATGATTTCTCTTTAGAATATGTAATTATATGTAATGTTATATGTAATGTATTCTATTATTAATGAGTATATATTTTGCATATTATGTAACATATCACATATACTGTATACTGTATGTAAATGGTCTCACAAACAGAGAAGAAGCAAGGTGTCTCTGAGCAGCTCTGTGGAAGGACATGGCCACCCCGGTGTCCCTGGTGTCGCATCTCATGGTCTGTACGTGATTAACTTGGCCCAGCTGGTCTGTGTTTTGGTTCACGGAGCACTTCCTCCTGTCCTTTTCCCGTGACCATCCATTCTTCACACGAGAACAGACATTGCGCCTGGACAAGGGCACAGACCTTCCTGTCCTTGATTTTGTTGATAATCTTGCTTTCAAATCAGAGTTTCGATAAGAAATCCCTTGCCTCGTCATTTTCAGTTGGCTTCCCATGTTTGAAGCCCATTTCTTTTGAGAATGTCATTTGGAGACATTCTCTTTGCTAGGAGTTAAGATGCCTTATGAATAAGGGTCGCTTTATTCTACCCTCAAGGAATGGATTGCTTTAAAAATCTATGTGGTTCAGAATGAGATGAACTCAAACATGAAACCTCCTTCTTAAAGGGGAGCCACTGCTAATGGTTGCTATGTTGGTGTTGGTTGTCACCAAAGTATTTCTTTCCTAAAGTATCTGTGGAACCTTTGCTCTGCAAAACGAGGGTAACAGTCTCCTTCATTTGTCTCTTCTCCCCCGTGACGAGGCCTGGTTTGCCCAGGACTTTCCTGGTGTTAGCACTGAAAGTCCCACGTCCGGGAAATCCCGGGTCTCAAGAGGGTTGGCCTCTACCTAAGTTCTTCCCGTGTGTGTGTGTGTGTGTGTGTGTGTGTGTGTGTGTGTGTGTTAGACTATAAATTTTACAGTATCACGCTTTAATACTTTTTGTTATTTTTATTGTTACATGTAACTTTGTATGTTTGTTTTGTCTGTGAATTGCTTGCAAAAATCAAAAGCCAGTGTGCCCATATTATACGCTGTGAAGCCATGTGCTAGGACTAATCCAAAAGGAAAGAAATTCAATGCTGGCCACTGAATTTCACTGCTTTAAGATTTTCCCAATGGCTTCATTTCGATTTGTTTAAAAATCGGAGAACTTTCCCATTCTTGTTCTTTTTTTCATGAAAGGAATGTGAATATCTATGACTATTATTTCAGACCTTAAGAAAGTATTGTTCTTTCTTTTATTAAATTTATTGGGGTGGCATTAGTTAATAAAACTATATAGGTTTCAGGTATTCAATTCAACCCTGTAACATCTGTGTATTGTATTGTGTATTTGCCAACCCACGTCAAGTCTCCTTCCATTGCCATGCATCCCGCCTTTACCTTCTTCTGCCTCTCCCCACCCAAGAAAGTATTGTTCTGGGCAAGGAGGATCTTGACAGATGATCTTCTTGGATTGCTTGGGATTTTTCTTTTCCAGAATCAAATGCTTCTTTAATTTTTAGATAGAATGTAGAATTATTATTTTCCACCAAAACCCCAGTTCCAACTAAGTGACCTGTCTTGGTTCCTTGGGACAATTCAGTTTTGTCTACTTTTCTATGCTCTCCCACTGATTTTAACACCTTCATTTCCTTCTTCCAACTCTCCTCTGATTGCCCTCTCTACCCACTTACACAGAAAGTTCTGTGACCCCCCACCCCTTCAGCCAGAAGCAGTCTCCTCTTTCTCTTAACATACATTGACCCTTGCTTGAACCTTTCTTGTCATTGCCCCTTCCTCTGTCTTGCTGAGGGTCACCACAGCTAGAGTAGGATGCCTAAAAGGAAGGCAAACAAGGGTATCAAGAGGACAAGGAAACTCCTAGGCATGGGAGGGAGGAGATGGGGCATTCTGATGGCCACGTGAGGCCAGGTACCTCGTGGGTAAAAATGGCTAATCGGTGGTTAGCAGCTTACATTTCTGTCTCCTACCTAAAACTTAATTGGATTGAAGCTTCATTTTTCAAGTTATTTTACTTCCCAACATTCTTCTAAGTCACCATTAGTCAGTAGATGACCGAAGTCGAAACTATTAAAATTCTCTTTATGCTCTTCCGCCATGCTGCCGGCATGAGTGGGATAGCCCATGCTAGCATTGAGATGGCTCTTTTGTTTATTGCATCGGACTCGGCTCCCTGGTGGTCCTTGGGGATCACGAATTCGTCTGGAATCTCCAGCCAGGACCATGAGGGACCCCAATCCGGAGAGCCTGACTGGACGCGGTAGGTGTGTGTTTGTCTGTGTTTTTGTGTGAGCGCTCTGGAGGGACTGCCCCTCCATCAGGGCTCTTACCTGAGTGTTTACCGGCTGCTGCGTCAGCCATGGTTTGAGTCCAGATTCGAATCTGTAATAAATTCTAGCATGCTTAAAAAAAAAATTTAAAAAAAATTCTCTTTATGTAGCAGGGAGCGGAATTATATAACCTTGATACATTCCTGAAATTTCTTCGTGGTCGGCTTCAGTAAATTACTGCTTTACATACAGCTCTTAAAATATATTTAGACCTAAGTTTAAAGAGTGAGAACCACTTGTGTAAACATCGCTGAACATCATTCTCTTACTGAATGGGGTGGTGTTGTTTATAATCTTTCTTCACTTCCTCTGGAAAGCCCATTTCTTTTGAGAAGGCTTTAGTTTATATTGTTCCCCCCTTGGAAAGTGAATGGAATTCGCTGTGGTGCATTTTAACTCAGCCACAACATTCTCACCTTTGCTACTGAGGAGTGCTTGGACCGAATCCCTGTGACAGGTATGTGTAGGGGATTAGAACACCGTATTTTACTCGTGCTTAAATAGAGAAAAATCTCTTTAAAGAAGAAAAGAATTTTGTAAGTCAGCGTTTCAGTGAAGCAGTGAGGGAAGCAGGAACCGATGAGGGAGGGCTTTCTGGGCTCGGCTAAGGAGTGTGGGTTCCTCCGGACAGCAGTGGGGCACCTTCTGAAGGACTGAAGCAAAGCTGTCACATGATTACGTTGGTCAGATTGATGACCAGTTAGAAGTAGGATTGAAGGCAGACCATGTCAGAAACTCCTGAAGCCAGGGACTGTAGCTGTTCTAGTTCCTGTCCAATGTTAAGTTTTTATTCCCTGTGAATTGTGCTGCCACTAGACTAGTTTTCTGGGTATTTTAGAATGCCTGACCTCTTTTAGAGCTAGAGGACACATTGGAGATTTGGGTGCAATGCTGCCCTTTTACGAATGGTAGAGCCTAAGTCCTGAAGAGAAGAGATTCCTCCAAGTCAGACAACTTTCTAGCAGAGCGTGGGCTTGGACCCAAGTCTCCTGATGCTAAAACCAAGGCTTTTCCCCTGACACCAGCCATCTGTCCTACCTGCTCTATGCTGAGCACCTGCCCTGGCCAGTGTCCCACCGAAGGATCTCTCCCCTGGTGGCCAGTGACACAGAGCATGCTATTGGCAGACTTACTATTGGTCTTTAGTCAGCCCAGGCCTGGCTCTCCCAGATGTCTTTTTTTCTACTCGTCCCTAATCTTCCCAACTACACAACCCTGCCCCCCACGTCAGAAGATGGCCTTGTCAGTTACTTCCCAGAGAAGCTAGAAATCACCCAAGAACACTGGCCACTCTTGTTGTCGTGTCTAATAACTATCACCCACCTGCCCTCTCTTGTAGCAGTGGAAGTGTCCAGAACTTAACTGAATGCTGGGTGCTGGTCCCTGGGCCCCAGTTCCTTCTGGGGTTTTTTTTGTTTTTTGTTTTTTTTTTGTTGTTGTTTTGTTTTTGTTTTTGTTTTGTGTGTGGTTTTTTTTTTTATTTTGCGGGGCTACTTTTGATGATTTTCCATATTCTGGTATTTTCAACCCCCTCTTCTCTGAAAGATCTTTCCTGTGGACTTTATATCTCCCTGGTCTCTCCCATTTGAAACTCTGCTTAGAATACCTACCCAGTGAGCACACTGCTCTCAGTCACTCATTTAACAGCCATTCGGGAGCAGCCACCATGGGCTAAGCGTTGGGCTCACTGCCATGGACAAAAAGATGGAGCCACCTGTGGGCTAATGGGTCACAGGTGCTAAATCTCTGTGCTTGCTGAACATTGCAATGGAAAGCGCAGTTCTCATTTTATGGCAGTAGGTGTTATATTTTGTTGTGTTTTGTTTGTTTGTTTGTTTTTTTCCTGAGTACTATGTTTGTTTTATAGTGAAGCTGTGTTTGTGTGATCTCTCTGGCATAACTGCACACTACAAAAGTCCCTCTTTTTTGTTCTGGGTTTTATACCCAAATATCTGGGCTTTAAAATAAAGTCTTATCCAGTTTGGCTCAGTGGATAGAGTGTCAGCTAGCGGACTGAAGGGTCCTGTGTTTGAGTCTAGTCAAGGGTACTAGTACCTGCCTGGGTTGCCAGCTCCATCCCCAACAGGGGATGTGCAGGAGGCAGCCGATCAATGATTCTCTCTCATCATTGATGTTTTTATCTCTCTTTCCCTTCCTCTCTGAAATCAATAAAAATACATACTTTTAAAATGCACATAAACAGAAACCAACGAAGTAGTAATCTGCTCATGTTGTTAGAAACTAGAAACCACACAGATTTATTCTAAAGAAAATTAATGATTAAATAAATAAACCACATTAAAGAGCATCTAAACTTGCAAGGTAGATTGAAGCAAAGTCTAGTCATTTTCTGTGACGGAAACTGAAAACATTTTGCAGAGGAGAGCGAGTTTAGGCTCCCTGAGCTAATTTTCTAAAGTGGCGTTCACATTCAGTTTGAACGTTTTAAATCAGGAAAATGAATGTGCAAGCACAGCTACACATGCTAAGGACATGATTAATAAAAAGAAAAATGGCTTTCTCCAGGACAGATTGAAAATGACAGGGTTTCTTTGCCCCTGTCAGTTATCCCCCTTTTATTTCCCTCATGGGCTACAAAATTCAATTTTAGCATTTCCCCCTTTATTCAGAAGTAAAAACAGACCACATTAGTAAAACCAAAGATTTCCAGGAAGCAGTAGTGGCTGTGAGGGTGAGGAGCGTGCAGGGGAATAAATCAGTGTCCTGCAAAAGCCGAACAATGTTTTATTGGGAGTCTGCCCTTCAAATTTGAGTTTCCTTCCTCCCTGCTCCCGCCCCCTACCCCCTGCCCCCCACTCCAAACCTGAAAGCTCAGTGAAATGTATTCAGGATGGATGTTAAATAAAAGTTCTGTGATATACTCGGTGCTTCAATTTCTAAAAACTGATATGTCAAAGCCTGTTGTCCCTGACTGATGTGGAAAAGTTAAATAAAGGCCTTCAGTGTCAGGAAATTACCTTCCTAAATATAACATTCTAAAGTGATGTAACAGTTTTTTCCATATGTTGGCCTGAATAAAATTAGTGTGTGTGTGTGTGGGGGGGGGGGGGTTGTTTTTGTTTTTGTTTTTTGTTTTTTACAGAAGCTTAGTTTAAAAAAAAAATAGTACTTGGCTGTTAAGTAAACCAGCAATCACAAGTTCAGATTTCTAAACCTATCTCCCCAAACACTGCATTATTATTAAATAGCTAGCAGAAGAATCATGGTCTCTTCTGTTTTCCTGTACTAAAACCTGTTGTATTTAAGAGACATTCCAACGTAGAAAACCACAGCCACCTGAATTCTGTTCATTTCTAGGCAGTTTCACTTTGTTAATAAATGTTCAACTTTTGCTGCATGCTCACATCTGAATTGCTTCTTGTTATTAAATCTAGGTTGAAAGAAGCTCTTGGGCTTTAATCTAGAAAAGATGTTGCTATTTTATTAAGTACAAAATTTGCTAAAACTTAATTTTTAAAAAACATATTTCATTGATTTCAGAGAAGAACGAAGAGGGAAGAAAGAAATAGAAACATCACTGATGAGAGAGAATCATCGGCTGCATGCCCCACCCTGGGGATAGGGCCCACCACGGAGGCATGTGCCCTGATTGGAAATTGAACCGTGACCTCCTGGTTCATCGGTCAGTGCTCAATCACTGAGCCATGCCTGCCAAGCTAAAACCTTAATTATCATAGTCACCTTTCTTCTCCTTATTTATATCTGGACCTGAGGATCTTTGGAAAGTCTCACTTTACCCATAATATCCCTCCACTGGTATGCTACTAACCCCCACTGTTAATATTAGAGTTGTGTTCTTTTTATGATTTCTAGAGCACTCTGTGTCACCGATGCTGCCTCTGGGCATTGTTGTCAGCTAAATCTTGTCGTAAGAATTCATCTCATTTCACCTATTTTATTCTGTGCCTGATGAAATGAGCAAACACAACATAACACCAGGACTGAGTGAGTAGAACCTTCATTGTGACAGATTGTTCCTAATATGTCTGCTAAAACACCACCGAAAACAATTCGTCTTATTAGAAATGGCTGATGATATAGTTTTTCCAAGAACACATTCATTCTGTAACGTGAGATGCACGCCTCAGAGACACCATGATGTACTCACTTTGTAACCCTGTGCCTGGCATAGTGCCTGGCGCATATCAGGCATTCACTATGTAATTTAACCAAATTATGGTGAAGCTAGTATTTTTACTGGTTAGGGAACCAATGAATACTAGCTATTGAAAGATGTATATCCCTTCTTCATAGTCTCCTTGTCCAAATTCTAGGGTTTCTTTTTAAGTGCTTGAGACCCACTGATTTTCCTTTGAAACAAGAAATGGTCCATTAGAGATATCAAATTGGAAATAGAAATGGACTTAACTTTGCAAGAAAAGCTATAGCGTGTCTGTGTTTGGCGGTCTCTCTCTGAGCCTAGAAATGTGTGTCTGTGCATAGCAAGTCCTAAATACGTGTTGAATTAATAAATAAGAATAGAGTCTATGATATTTAAATAATCATCTACATAGGTCCCAGGTTCGATTCTGGTCAAGGGCATGTACCTTGGTTGCGGGCACATCCCCGGTAAGGGGTGTGTGAGAGGCAGCTGGTCGATGTTTCTCTCTCATCGATGTTTCTAGCTCTCTATCTCTCTCCCTTCCTCTCTGTAAAAAAAAAAAAAAAAAAAAAAAAAAATCAATAAAATATATATTAAAAAAATAAAATAAAAATAAAAAATAAATAATCATCTACATGAACAAAAAAAATGTGATTGTTTGATACTCTTATTCTAAAGTGTTTGATAGCTTAAATTCTCTCCCTTTCTCTGCCTGGATCTCCAGTTTCTTGTGAATTTGGTGAGTTTTCTTGTTTATCTCTGAAAAATTAGGGGTACAAATAGCATTCCCAAACTGTGCTTCTAGGAAAGGACTCATACAATCAATAAACTGGACTAGAAAGAAGTAGGAAAAGAGAGTGTTCTTATTTTTGCAACTTTTCTTTATATTTCCAAGTATAATTTTTTAAAAGTTAACAGTCTCTCTAGAAAAAGCAGGCTACCTTTTTAAAAGGTATGTTGCCTAGTAAAAGCAAAGATATGCTTTCTAGAAATATATCTAATGAGACCTTTATGTAGAAAATGGAATAACTTTATTGAATGATACTTTTAAAAGACCTAAAAATAAAAGAGATAACATATATTGTAGAGAATTTCATTATTATAAACATGTCAGTTCTTTCAAATATAGAGCCAGTGTAATCCCAATCAATCCCAATCAAAATCCAACATGTTTTGTGGGTTTTTTTTGTTTTGTTTTGTTTTGTTTTGTTTTGCTAACTCTTAGGCTAATTCTAAAGTCAAGAAGAAAAAACAAGTAGAATTTAGAAATGATATTTATATTGTCATAAATCATAAGAATTTAGAAAAGGTGATTTTGGCAGAAATTTTGTAGTATCAGGCTGGCCATAATATGGAGTAAAATGAACTCTCCTATACTGTGGGTGGAGTTGTAAATTGGTGTGATTACTCTTGAAAAAAGTTGGTATTACCCATTAAAGTTTAACATGTGTATGATGAACAACCCAGCAATTCCCATGCAGGTAAATAAATACAAGGTAGAATCATGGAGTCAGGTCCGTGTACAACATCGGTTGTAATGGGGGAAATGGAAAGAGTCTAAAGGTTCAACAGTGGAGCATATAAAAATACCAGAAAGTATCCATTGAAATTCAATGAAACACTGTCCCTCAGTGCAAATGATTGCACCACACGTGGCGGAATCTCACAGTCATAATATTGAATGGACAAAAGCAAGTTACTTTGGAGCATGTGTAAGTCTATTTTTTGGTTCAAAAGCACAAAATTTATTGTGAGATTCCTCTAGGTTGGCTCATTTCAGGCCCAAGTCTGCAGGATGGCTGCAAGGTCTCTGGCCTCTACACCCTCTCTTATTTGTGTCTGGTGGGAACAGGAAAAGGTTGGTTTTGCTAGTAATTTTAATAAAATACCCCAAATCAGGTTTCATTGGCCCTGATTGGTCTGGCTTGAGCCATGCGTTTATCCATGAACCAAACACAGTTAATCAGGAGGTGAAACATGATGAATGGCTTAGCCTAATGAATGCCATTCAGAGCACAGGACTGGGAGTAAGGAAAGGGAGAAGAAAATGCTGGTGTGATTGCCAGAAGGAGGACAGATGGACCTTGGGATTCCAAAATAACAGATAATACTACTCTGCCCACTTTCAGCAGTCAGTTACACTAGCTGTTGTTACTTGCTTATGGCCTACACAGGAAATGAGGTGGCTCAAGGAAGGGCAGGTTGGAAACCAGACTGTGATTTTTATGGTGCAGTGGACCGAAAGTCATAAGTTACCTAGTATTCCCAGATCAGAATGGGTGGGTGTGGAGTGGCACCCCAGGGTGGCAAGTATGGATGGGGCAGAATCAAGGTTCTAAGGCAAACACAGAGATTCCTTTTGGATTTACACTAGCAACTATATATCTCCTCAGAAATGCTCACCTAGCTTTTGTCTACGTGACCATCTCTGTTATTGACTTCAGAGAGCACTTGTAGACACTCGGGGAGGAACATTCGGAGGTTTGCTGTCCTTTGCCAGTATTACTATTGACGATATTACAGGCTACAGTGGCCTGGCGTCCTGTGACTTCTCACAGCCCTTTCCGTGGATTTCCACCCTCACTTGGTCTAATCTGTGAATTTCATGTGGTTTACCCCAGAAATAAAGATAACAGCTGTCATCCAGCCAGCATGGCTCAGTGGTTGAGCATCCACCTATGAACCAGGAGGTCACAGTTTGACTCCCAGTCAGGGCACAGGCCTGGGCTGTGGGCTCAGTCCCCAATGTGGGGTAGGCAGAAAGCAGTTGGTCAATGATTCTCTCTCATCATGATATTTCTACCTCTCTCTTCCTCTTTGAAATCAATAAAAAATATATTTAAAGAAAACAAAGATAACAATTGTGGTGCTTACAAACAAATATTCAGGGCTCTTGTATTTCTTACCTAATTGACATTTTAGGTAAGATATTTATACGTTAGGAGTTTTTCACAATCTATATTATGAGTAGAAGTGCTTTTTAAAAAATCAGACATGACTTTGAAATCATTTCTTGTCTAAACAACACCGAATTCAGGCCATCAACAGCTGCTTTGACTTAGTTCCTGGTTATGAGGGCCCTCCGAAGCTAGCCAGCCTTTTATTTTGTCCTACATATAAACAGCCAAGTTGGTCTCTTCTGTGGGCAATGTTTCTTAGCAATCATTTGGAATTGCTAGAATTGGTCTGTAGTTATTGTCAGGGACACAAAGCTTTTAGTCTCTCTCTGTACTCAGTTGTCTAAAATTAAGAATAAGCTTATTTTAGACACTGTAGAGACAAGGACATGGTGACATATTGGATTTGTGTCTCCTTTTTACAGAACCAACCCTGACATTTAATTTATTTTTATACTCAAAAGCACTTTCAGTTGTGTTTGCCTATATAATGTATTTTAAGCATCCCCCTGCATACTCTCCAGACTATGAGCTTAGTATTGTTTCTTGGCCAAAAGCAATAAAACATGACCTATTTCACCGTGATTCAGTGACGTGCAGTCAGCATTTCCTTTTCACCAATGTAACATCAATGGGTATTTATAGTCTTCCCCCAACCATCAAAAGTGGGTGGGTTGTTTTACATAAAATTCTATTTTTATTTAATGTCCTAGTGTAATATATTTTGCACTTTGGGCCGGATAATCAAATATTCTTAATGTGGTTTTTAAAAAAAAAAAATCCTATCTTGATTTTATAGAGCAGCCTCTGAGGTTCTCAGTATTCACCTATAAGTAAGCACCGCTGATTGGAAACGCTCTCTTGCTGGTCTCATACCCCACAAGGGGCTCTCACTTTCAACAGACCAGAAATATAAATTCATTGGCTTAGTTCCTATTGAATTTCCTAGCCATATGCTGCTTCCTCCCCTCCCCCTTTTAGTAAAAGTACTTTTGTACTTTTTATCATTTCTCATGAGGAAAGCATTATCCTAAAGATTTTTTCTTTTTAAATATATATATATATATCTTTTTTTACAGAGAGGAAGAGAGAGAGATAGAGAGTTAGAAATATCAATGAGAGTGAAACATTGATCAGCTGCCTCCTGCACACTTCCCACTGGGGATGTGCCTGCAACCAAAGTATATGCCCTTGACAGGAATCGAACCCAGGACCCTTCAGTCCACAGGCCAACACTCTATCCACTGAGCCAAACCAGGTAGGGCTAAAAATTTTCTTTAACGTTTTGTGTATAAATCCTTCATTATAAGTATCATTTTTTTTACTATGATCTATTTTTAGACTGTCTCCATTTCATTTGTTTGTGACTGGTCCTTGCTGCCCAAGGACAAAAAAGCAAAACACCGCTTTTTACATATTACTCTCTCAGATCATCTGATAGCAGCTTTGCTGTTTCCAGTTGGGTATTTTTTAGATGTTTCGCTTGAATTTTGTAGGTATTTAGCTTTGTCACCTGCTGATGCTAGTAATTTAGTTTGTTCATTTCCTCTCCCTATTGCTTGGTGAGCATCTTTTATTTTGTTCTGACTTTTTAAATAAAATTGTTGACTGTTGGTTTTAGAACTTCCTAAAACTCATGGTAAGTGATCTTTGTATTTCTAGGTTACTGAGAGGTTATCAGATATTGGTGCTGAGTTTATCACATGCCATTTTGACATCTTTGAAAACACGAGTATGTGTTGATCTATTGTGACCTATTACTGTACTAGAAACTGAGTCTAAGATTAGACATCAATAACTTTCTAATACCATATCCTATAGGTTGTATTTGTTTTCACATTAAATTGTATGAGGATTGCATTCATTCTAGTATAGACTAATAACAGATGTGGCATTTCCCTGAGATATTTGTGTGTGTTTTTTTAATCCAGTGTTCCATTTGCTGCTTAAAATGAGCCCTGATTTGCACCCATGTGGGAAAGTACAATAATATTAAGTTTTCACTTTAGCAGTTTGTGTTTCGTGTTTCCATTCCAGATTAAGACGGATATCAAGAGTCTGTGGGTGACGACACTGGAATTGATTCCGCTATAAAAGTGAGTTGTTTTCAGTTTTCACTATGGACTATGAACCATATCAAAAGATTAATATATTCTGAGTATAGGTTTGCTAGTTATTTTTGTATAAGGACACTGTAGGTACAGTGTTTCCATCTTTTACCTATCTTATAAAAGAATAACAAATATTCTTTCCAGGATGAATATTCTAAGTACAGGATGAATTAGAAAAGAAAATGCATACTTCAAAATGCCTACATGAAGAATGAAATGAAGTCAGGAAGAGTGAACCATAGTGAGACCCACTTTAGAGTCATTTCTTCCTGTTGGATTTCTAGCTAATGAGTCAGTCTTTAGGCAACTTTTAAAAATATATATTTTTATTGATTTTAGAGAGGAAAAGAGAGGGAGAGAGAGAGATAGAAACATCAACTATGAAAGAGAATCACTGATCAGCTGCCTCCTGCATGCCCCCACCGGGGTCCATGCCCTGACTGGGAATTGAACCGTGACCTCCTGGTCCATAGGTCAATGCTCAAGCACTGAGCCACACTGGCCAGGCCTTTAGGTAATAGTTTAAATCACATGTGTCAAACACAAGGCCCGCGGGCCAAATCCGTCCCGCCAGGCCTTGCAATGCGGCCCGCACCGCGCTGTCATCACTGCACTCCGCTGCGTTTCCATCACAATGACAGTTTATGACTGTTCAGTAAACCATTCGGCCCGCGATTTAGGCTGGATTTTAGATTTTGGCCCCTTCTCTGATTGAGTTCGACACCCCTAGTTTAAATGCTTCTCATTAGCCAGAAAAGTTCTCCTTGTCCTTTTTAACTTCTTTTTCTTCAGGATTTAAACTCTCAAGTCACTTTTGTGATGGCAGTATTTGTAAAGCCACAATGATGATAAAAGGCCAGGAAAGAAGGGGATGTGCCCTCTCCCCCCCTTTTTTTTAAGTTTAGCCAATTTTTTTTACTCTGTTTCTTTCCTAAGTACTTTAATTTATCATCCTCTGACCACATTATAAGCCATTTGTCAAGACCCGAAATGCTGAACTAACATTTACATATCACATGCTTACTAGAATGATAGGAACAGATGCAAAACAGACTGGTGGGTATAACATTATCGCTTTTTACTCACAAGTTTATATTTTCCATTTTTACACCAGGTACTTCTGTGCAAAAAAAACAGCAAAATAAAAACAAAATTAAAAGCCTTCGTTTTACAATGGATTCCAGCTTTGTTGCCTTTAACTAGCAAAATAATGATGCCTTTTTGGGGTCATAAATGTTTGATACAAGGCATTCTTCTTCTTGAAGTACTCAGAGTTATTACAACTTTACTTTAGTGGAGTAAAGATGACTTTGCTTGGGTCAGAGTTCAGAGTTCACTGGTGTTTTGTTAACTAGTAAAACAATGGTTTTCTTCATTACGGGCAGATCTTCATTACTGGCAAGAAAGTCCCAGAAGATTTCGGCCTAACTTATGACTACAATGCTGAGTGGCCGAAACATTAAGAGCCTGTGGTTCCGAGTTGACTTATCCATTAGGCACAGTGCCCAGGGTCTGTGATGCTTTTAGTGGCCACGAAAATGTTTTAATTTTAACTTCTTGTAGAAGCAGGATAAAATGAATATGGTAATAGTGAATATATCATCATGAACCCAGCCTGGATTATATATCTTTCTTTATTCCAATGCACTCATAAAATATAATTTTTCATATTATTTTATAGAAGAAGGAGTCAAAAAATGCCATGGGTCATGGTTAGGCTTACTCTACATATATGACAAGTTCAGTCATTTTGTTGTTGTTGTTGTTTGTCTGTCTGTTTAGTTTAATGTATTTTATTGATTTCAGCAAGGAAGGGAGAGGGAAAGAGAGATAGAAACATCAATGATGAGAGAGAATCATTGATCTGCTGCCTCCTGCAAGCCCCACGTTGGGGATCGTGCCCACAACCTGTGCATATGCTCTGAACGTGAATCGAACTGTGACTTCCTGGTTCATAGGTCAATGCCCAACCACAGAGCCACACCGGCTAAGCCAGATTCAGTCATTTGAATGCTTTTTTTTTTTTTTTTAAAGAAGTAATCTTTTTTATAAATGATCATCTTTTCTATAAATGATTTTATACACCTGTGTACTCATCAGCCAAATTCTAGCTACAAAGAGAGATGACATATTCTTAGCTGAGATAGCTGTGGTACTTCATTATGTTTTCTTAGAATAAAACAGAAAAGTTCTCCCTTGAGAGACCCATTGATGTTCTTTCTGTTGGCTGTACATAACAAGGGAAGGGAGAGCAAGACGGGGCTCAGGATCCTTCTGTCCTGAGTGGTGTGTGCTCCATCGGGGGAGTGCTGCTGCCAGAGCGGAGAGCTTTATTTAGTTCCTCCGTAATTGCTCATCTGTATTCCTGTGTTTATAGCATTTTCAATTACCGCGGCTGATCTGGTTTGCTTGTTTCTGAAACCGTGATCTAGTTTGGGAGGAAATATTTTTGTTAGTCTTCACTGCAGTGGCCTTGTGAATGGTGCGCAGAGCGTCTTCTAAAAATGACGTGTTGATTTAGAGTGAATGTGTTGCATGTCTGGGGGGGGCTGTTTCTTCAAAAGAGGTTCCCACTCAAATATAAACTCCCCGAGAGCCAGGGTCTTTGAGTGTTTTGTTCATTGCCATACACTCTAGAAAAAGCCAAGCATATAAGAGAAGTTTAAATGTTTGCTGGAAGAATGAATGAGCTCATTTGAAAGAGTCACGTGCCCCTGTCCCAGCCCCCTTCTCCGCCCACCGCTCCAGGCCTCTGGTTTGCGGTAACAACAGAGGGGACCTGGCACTGGAAGGGCCAGGCCCCCAGTGCCTGGAGAGGTGAGGCTGCGCCAGGCTGGTCAGTCCTCATCTCAAGGCTCAGTTTACCCTTTCACAAAACAGACAGTTGGGCTGGAAGGAATCTTTTTAGTCTTCTAGAACTAAATTAAAATAGCAACAAAAAAGCTCTTCTTTCTAACGGCCCTCTCCATCTTAGTGGTCCCACTGGGCTCGCCTCACCCATCCAGATCTCAGGCTGGTTCAAGCTACCCCATGCGCCTTCTTCCCCCCACCCACTCCCACCTCCACCCCTGCTGAAGGAAAAATGCCCCTTTATTTCTAAGAAAGCTATTTATTTTAATTGTAAATAAATTGATATTAAGTTGATGAAACACCATACCCCCAAAGAAAAGTCTTAGTAGACACCTCTGAAGTGTTCTGAAATTGTGTGGGGTACATAAGTGAACTGCCAAACCTCTAGTTCTCAAACTAGCAAGTGCCTGGGCAGGTATACAAAAATATGTATAGTACAACAATATAAAATAATAATCTACCAGTCTGCTCCCCACAAACTATATATACGAGCTGTCCTCCCTAGGGGAGCCAGCCAGGATGTATCACTGGGCACCACGTCATCACATTAAGCCAGAAAAGCAAGAGCATTCTGAGAGGCGTGCCCTCTCTCCAGCTACTGAGGACATGAGTCTCATAAGAAGGAACCAAACAACTTTACTTAGTAATACTTGTTAATGTGCAGAAACTTCTGTAAAATCAGAACCTATTTTGCATAGTTTGTTGACCCCAGAGCAGTGGTCGGCAAACTCATCAGTCAACAGAACCAGATATCAACAGTACAATGGTTAAAATTTCTTTTGAGAGCCACATTTTTTAAACTTAAACTTCTTCTAACGCCACTTCTTCAAAACAGACTTGCCCAGGCCGTGGTATTTTGTGGAAGAGCCACATTCAAAGGGCCAAAGAGCCGCACGTGGCTCTTGAGCTGTGGTTTGCCGACCACGGCCCTAGCAGAACTAGAATGAACTATTTTCTTCTGTTTGTATGACGTGTGTGTACCGGTATGTGTGTGAGAGGGGGAGAGAGATTCAGCTTCAAGACTACATTTTGAAGTACTACCAAAAAGATATATATGCACACAAGCACATTCTGATATACCTAATTTTTTCCTGAATATTCTCGCCCCTGCATTGACTCTCAGTGCCTTCTTATTCAAGGTTTCACCTGCCCGGTTCTTTGGTGACAGTGTGTCAGGGAGAAGCCTCTGCTAGAAGTACATGGCATAGAGCTGCCCGAGGAGAAGAATGGTGCCAACTAAATGTTCCAGGGCACGCACCAGGCCCTGCGGTGCTCGGGGCATCCTGATCTGGACTACTTGCTCGCAGATGCCAAGCCCCTTACACTGCTGAGCGGAGGAGACAGGAAGGTGGGGTGCTATAGTGAAGATGCCAAATATCACAAATGATCTATTTTCCTTCCTATATTTGTTATGACTGCTGTCATGGTGCCTTGTAGCCCTACTATGTGGTCATGCTCTTCTCTAGAGGGCAAGCATCACTCGCTTTCCTTGCATCCCTATCTGAGGACTCTCACTGCCTTTTTATGAGCTGGCCCAGGAGGACGTCACATTGACCCTGTCCCTAGCCAGTAGCTGCTTCTGCATCACCTCAGAAGTGTAGAGTCTCAGCTGAAGGCTCTGTGGGATGGGAGCTTACTCCCCCTGTGTCTTACGCACAACATGGTGAAGACGTGCTTAGGGAGAAGCGAAAGGTGCCTCCACGTGTCCTCTAGGTGACCTTGCCACTGTATTCCCGGGCCTTCTAAGTGCCTACTTAGGGCGGATAGATGTGTCGGAAGGCAGCTAATAGAGGAACCATCAGTGGCTACAGCATAAATGTTTCACTTTGTGAATAAATAGGTTGTTGTATTGAGCTGGAGGTTGCTAAGAATAGAACCATCAGTGCAATTCCTGGCACGGCACTGGAAGACAGCGTGTAATCTTTGAAGAGTCCCAGCGATGCTTTCCCTCAGCTTCTTCTGGTGCAAAATCCCCTGATTATTTCTTGACATGGTGGGGTCAGGAAAATTACTTTTTAAAGTTATAATCAAAGGTGAAGTGTTGTAATAGCTAAATATAGTGGTTACAGAAATCTAAAATGGCATTTAGAAAGACATGCAGATTTGACTCTGAGTACTGGGCACCTCTCCTTTATTCAAACGTATCTCCTATGAAAGGGCTCTGGAGCATGACTGTGCAACTGTGTGAAAGTGCTTCACACTACTGAACCGTACACTCAAAAAATGGTGAAGACAGTAAACTGTATTTTACTACAATTTAAATATTTTTTAAAAGATCGCCTGGAAGTTTGCATACTTTTAGCTGGTGTAGGAACTAGACACATTGGGGGTGAGGAGTGTGGGGGCCAGAAGAGGAAGACGAACTGTAGATCCTTCCTTATGTCTGATGAAGGAGAGGAGAGGGCCCCAGCCATTCTTGAGAGGAGAAGGTCATATATTTAAAGAAAAAGGTACCTGTTTTCTCTCCAGGGGATGGCCTTTGGGATGAGGAACTAGTTCCCATTCCTGGCATTGAGCATTAGGGAACTCCCAGGACACTGTGCCCTCAGTTTTGTGGAATGATGGTCATAGGCTTCTGTCAAAAACAGGGAGGGGGAAAAGGGTTCATGGTCAAGTAAGCTTGGGATTTAAGCAACGTAAATGAGTTTCCTTTTCTGCGAGCCTTTACTCTTCTTCCCAGAACTCTTTGTCTTCAACGTGGTGGTGTTACCGGCAGGATTTCCCAAACTTATCGAACCACAGAATACCTCCTGCCACCCCACAGCAACCTGCCCTCCTACTGCTCTTGTAATCTGTGTTGTGTGTGTGTGTGTGTGTGTGTGTGTGTGTGTGTGTGTTTATATTGTTATTGATTTCAGAGAGGAAGGGAGAGGGAGAGTGTGTCAGAAACATCAATGATGAGAGAGAATCATTGATCAGTTGCGTTCTGCACACCTGACACTGGAGATCAAGCCCTCAGCCAGGCATGTGCCCTGACCCAGAATGGAACCATGACCTCCTGGTTCATAGGTCAAAGCTCAGCCACTGAGCCATGCCACCAGGCTAATCTACTATGTTGTTTTTGACTTATTACTATGTAGTTCTGTAAAAGGTAGTTTGGTAAATGCAGACTTAAGGTCAAGTATGGGAAAGAGGAAGTGGCCAGCACAAACACAAACACAACTAATATTAGTTGCAATCTCAGAAGCCATATATACATGAACTGAAGCCATGCTGTGACCTGTCCCTGTGGGAGGAGCCACCCAGTAGCTCCATGCACTCCCACTGGATAACCGGCCAGGGGCTTGCCCAGCGACCATCTCACCAGCGTGGAAAGACCATCACATAAAGTGTCAAAAGAGCCGTATGCGCTCAGTGGCCCCAGACCTGCTTTCAGCTGCAGTGGATCATGAATCCAGTGTCTGGAACAGAGAATTAGCTGTACTATTTGACAAACTTGTAGAAGCTTGGGACCAGATTCGGCAAGCTTAAGAAGCCAGCAAAACAGAATTATCCACTTCAGCTTTAGGTAATCTAGGCCCCTGTGCATGTTGACGGAATAAAGCTGGCACTCCTCTCCATACCCTCCCCCCATCCTCCTCCCTGCCACATCTTGGTATCTTGACCCCTTTCTTCTGTCTCATTCAAATCCCAGCCATCGCCATTTCAGCTGCATTTTTCAAGGTCTGCATGCTTTTGGAATCTGTGTTTGATTATTGCCTTACACACCCAGGCTTCTCTGTGCCGTAAAAAGAGCCTGTTCTGGAGGAAGATTACATCGGCGATAAGGAGTGTTAGAGCTAAGCAGGGCATTAAAGCCATCATTGTGCTTGGAAATCAAAAGACATGCAGTTGCAATTGATCTTAAGTCCTGTATTAAGTAGACTGTTTTCTTTTAATATTCTTTGTCTTAAAAAATGTGGGGTCTGGTTTCTAAAAATGTGGTAACTCCATATATATTCCTTTGATTTCTAAAGCTTAGTCACTCTAAGAAAAAAGTGTAGCAATTTCACAAAGGTCCTCCCAAATGGAATATTAGAGCAACTGTGCTCTCAGCAAGCGATGGCCAACTTGTTCTGCCCTGGTTTCCCTCTCCTTCCTAAGCTTCCTGTCTCATCTCCTTTGTTCTGGGTGTTTTCAATCAGGGATCTCCCTGTCACCCCAAAGGCCACTTGTTCTTCAGACTGCCACTTTTTCCTAACTCCTATTGGAGAAAAATGAAGGTATTTTCCTGTAGGCTTATCATTTCAAATGCACATTTGACATCTTTTTCTTATCTTTCTCCCCATCCCAACCTCCAATATCTAATTTACCACCAAATCTCACGAAACTTATCTGACCATCTGTCACGTCTCTTCTATTCCATCTCCATGACCTTGTAGGGAGGAAAAAAAGAGAGAGAGAACATTTGCGCTTTTACCACAAACCACATTCTACCTACTTTTCCTTAGTCTCTGAGCCTGTGCGGTTATTATCATGAATCGGGCTGTACAGGTTAGGAAACTGAAGCTCTCCGAGATGTAAGCCATTGCCCAAGGCCACACAACTGGTAGTTTTTGAAACACGACTGGTTACAAATACCCAGTGGCTTAGCCAGTGTGGCTCAGTGATTGAGCATCGACCTATGAACCAAGCGGTCACGGTTCAATTCCTGGTCAGGGTACATGCCTAGGTTGCGGGCTCGGCTCAGTCCCCAGTGTGAGGCATGCGGGAGATAGCCAATCAATGATTCGCTCTCATTATTGATATTTCTGCCTTTCTCTCCCTCTCTCTTCCTCTCTGGAGTCAACAAAACTATCTCTTAAAAAATATCCAAGTGCAAGTCCACATCCAGTGGCTCTTCACTGGCGGGGAGGGTGCAATGCCCCCCCAGCCCCTCCATGCAGGCCTCCGTGCTGCCACGTTGGGGCAGAAGGGCCGGGTCTTCTCTCTTTGGTTTTCCTGAACTCTGGAGCTTCCAATGCATTCCGCCCGCCAGGCTGGTCCACCAAAGTGCTGGGCTCATTATGCCAGGTGTCTGGTCTAAAACCCACCGTGGCATGTTGGTGCTCGCTCCCTGTGCTCCAACCTTTTTTCTTTCCCATCTCTAAATCATCTGATCCAGGAGTGTGCATTTTGTGCCTCCCAGACCTCTCTCTGCTCATGGGGCTGGTGGGACAGAAGCACAGTGGGTTCTGGGGCCGGCTGGTCCTGGGTGTGGGTCTCAGCCTGCTTTCTTCATGGGAGCCCCCGATAGGTTTTTGCCATCCTCATCTAGAACATCATGCCAGTTGCCTCCCTCCAGCGGATTACGGATTACGGAGCTGCAGAGAACGTGGGCAATGCCTGCCGCTGTGAGGGCGGCCCTTGGCAGGCTCTCAGCCGGAGCCAGAGGGCGGTGGCGGTAATGCTATTATCTAGACCTTATCTGTCCTTTTAAACTCAGTTCAAATTTCTCCTCCTTTTTAAATTGCTCCAGCCTGATTTTATCTGCCCCCTCCTCTGAGCTGCCATATCAGTTCCCTCCGAACAATTCATTTAGCAATTTTAATTATGCGGTGCCTCTTGACACTGCTTTGTGATCTTGAAAATGCTTCTCCAAATGCCTCCTTGAGAGCTGTTAATCCTGTTCTAATGGGCCAAAGGAATTTAGAGGCAGGACTAGGTCGAAAGTGGTCGTAGCCTGGCGCCTGCACCTAACTATTCACAAACTCTTTGGACTCAAATTAAGAAATCTCACTACATTTGTAGACAATCAATGAGCTGAGTTGGAGTGAAGTAGAGAGAGTCCACAGATAGGTGCCCCTCTCTAGCTTTAGCCCAGATTCCTTTGTTCAGAGTTTGAGTGAGAAAGATATTGCAGAGTAAAATGTAAAATTCAAAAAAAGTTTCCTGTCCAATGTGTCTGATACAGCTGTCTTTTGAACCCTGGGAAATCTTAAAGCCCATCATGCTTTTTTTCTTGGTGTAGCTCCAAATTAGGAAATATTCTCATCATCTTCATTTTCTTTATTATTTTCCGGGCTTACATCTTTTCTGGGGTGGACTTTCCTTTTCCTTCTGTGCCTCTTCAGCCCACATCACTTGTTCTTCCCCCGCCCCTCGGGTTTTCCTATGGGCGAGTCTGGCGGGCAGAACAGTCCTATGCAATAAGCCTGAGGAAGAGCCATCCAAGGTCTAAGGTGGTGGCACTTTTACACCGAAGGGGCCATTTGGTTAATTGTGGGCTTTCCACAATTCCAGGGTTTAAAATCCCATGCTTTACTTCTGGTCCTAACTGGAGGTTTGGGGCACCCTCTTCAAACAATATAAGGATTGGCAGAAAACAAATCATTTGAAACAAGTTGTAGGCAAGTTTCCCAGGCCATCCAAAAACCACATTTCAATGCACTTGCATTTAGTCCGTTCCTAAACAAAACATATGTGACTAATTCTGGCACTATTTTTCCTACATAGGAAATGTCATTTTTGTTGAAATATGTGTCTAAGGAAAACAGGTGTCCTTGGCCTGCCAGGTTCAAAGCTGGGAAACTGAACTGTGTGGGGTCCTTTGGAAGAGCCGCCCCACCCCCAACCCCCAAAAGGCACTCTCCTTCTTGGGGTCCAGGACAGAGTGAAGAGTTGGAAGCCACGCCCTCCACCCGCTCTGGGGAGGTGTCCTCCCATGGAATGCCAGGCTCGGTTGACTGAGTTCTTCTCCCTGTGCCCTCAGCCTCAGCATCTGCCTGGGAGAGGATGCTATATAAAGCCTCAGAGGGCGCGCGGGGGAGGGGGGGGGGGCTGGCTCAGACACCCCGCCACTGGGATCTAGAAAGATCTCTCTCAGCAAAAAGCCCTTTCAAGAGAAAATTTTGAATTTTTGGAGAACACTGGAACATTCCAGACGAGGATTCTGTAGGGAAAGACGGAACCGGTAAGGATGCCGTCAGTAGAGCCATGTGTATACACAGCGTGTGTGTGTGTGTGTGTGTGTGTGTGCGCGCGCTGCCCATTTGCGGTTTAAGCCGGGGTTGTTCTCCAAAAGTCCATTAAAAAATATTTCAAAGTGTATTTTTTCCTCATTAAACATAAAGCTGTGCATGGGCAGTCCTGCAGCAAACACAGCCTATTAATCCAAACTGTGCCAGAGACGCAGTGGGTCACTTGGGAGGCTAATTCCGTTACCAACATTCTTCCCCAGGGCTCCCACAAACAATTGAAATTCCAAAATCTGTGGACAAATCTCACCTCCTAGAGAACCTCCCACAACTAGAGAGTGAGGCGAAAACCATTTCTATTATGTGATGTGTCTGGACTCTAGAGATGCACCAGGAGCTATCGAACTGCAGTAACACAGACACAGAAGGGTGACCCAGGAGAGTCTCCTGGGCACCGCAGAGCAATGATAGGAGTCAGCTGCATAGCCCTTCCAAGTCTGTTTGTTCTTCATGTTAGCCCGGTTTTAATTCTGATACTCCGAGACCCAGGCATCCTTATTTTGTGGCAGGAGCTTAGGTGGAAGGCTTTTAAATGAGCAATGCTGAGAGGACCTCGTATCCTGAGAGGAGACCATGAGAATGGTGGCCAGCTTGAGCCTCTTAGGGGAAGGAGGAGGAGGGGAAATTCAGCTGTAGAAAGGAGAAGCATACACATTGTGGAAGTCCTACTCCGTCCTCCATCCCAAGGGGAGAATGTGCGAGGTTGAAGGAGAGGAGAAAGAGGGTAAGGAAATTTTTGCCTGTCCCTCCTTTTTTCAAAAACGCATCTTCCCCCTTAGGTTCCCCCCTGTTATCTTAGACGTATTCTTCCATAAAAACCCTGATAAGCTGCGGGTAGATCCCACATTTGAGGATCATTAGAGGTTAAAAAGGTTTTATGGACAGAGCTGGGAACCATACAGGGTAGGACAAGGTAGGTTTATAATTGTGAGTGTGCAAAACACAGAGTTTATTTTTGTATTATGCTATTTTTCATACAAATAGCTGTAAACCTACTTTTGCCTGTGTATACCATTAGAACCTGGAGCAGATTTTTCTGTAGAAATAATAATAATAATAATAATAATAATAATAATAATAAAAAACATGTACCAGGAGTCTTTTGGAACATGTTCCACGTTTAAATTGGTTCTGCCTGTAGGTGTAGACTTGAGTGAGCCTGAGTAGAGAACTGTAAAATGCTAGTCACTCATGGGGAATCTAGGGTTTCCTTCCTTCGGAACTCAATGAACTGTTCTACCGCTGTCGTACACTTAGATACCAGCCTCCACTATGTGTTCCTGAGACACAAAATACATTTTCAAAGTTTTCCACATTTATGTTTTTTTTATGAATATGAGCTTTCCTATCTGAGAAACTTTAAACACTTAAGAAAATGATTATGATGCTCATGGGATCATTTTAGAGAACAAAAAAACAGATGGGAAGGAGGGCCGCTGACATGACCAGCTGACCTGCTGGGAGATATTGAACACTTTATTTTTCTTCCTCTGTGATCATTCTTCTGACCCTCTTGAAAGACAGCCAAGAAACTTTTTCTTCTCATTATTTCCAACCATTTCTCGGAAGTTCTTTCAGACTTACTATTAAACAAATCATCCATGCTTTGGGAGCACCACTTTAAACACTAGATGTTTACATTTATAAATAGAGAGGATTAATTATCTCTCCCCAACTCCCACCAAGTTTTAGCCTTAAGAGTTATTTAGTTTTGTTTGTTCTTGTATACTGAGCAGTGGCTCAGTAAGTGAGTTAAATAATAAGGTGTCTTGGTTCAGGAAAATGGGGTTCCTGAATGATTTAGAGCATATTGAAGACTTACACTCTCTCACTTAGATTTATGAGCATTTGTATTTTGTATTTTAGACTTATAGCAAATGGAAGATTTAAATTCTAAAGAATTTTTATTTTAACCTATCAATATCCTTTCAGAGAGAAAACACTAGGAGTAGGTAAGACACTTCCTTTTCTAACATTCAAAGCACACTCATACGTATTACATCTTTATCTTCCACTCCCCCATACCCAAGGTCTTATACTTTCAATGTTTCACTGGAATTTTATCACTTTAATCGATAGAACATTTTAGACTGTGATACAGATTCTTACTTAAATGTGCTAAGACAAAAAGAAACTACTAACCTGCTTCTGAGGAAGTGTGTCCTCTAAGGATCATTAACTGGGCCAGTCAGGAATGTCACAGAGGATTTAGTTTCTCTCATCTTTCGTTCTGCCATTGTTCTTGGCTTCTTCCTCAGGCAGGCTCCCCTAAATGGTCACCAGATAGTGGCTAAACACAAATGAATGAACAGAAGAAAGTGAGGAACCTCAGCCATGAACTATCGAAGTCCCTTCTTCCAATCTGATAAGGCCCCTTACATCATGGAGAGCAATAACCACACTAAGAATACTGTGCACTGATTGGCTTAGATGAACCAGGGCCCACCAATAGTGTTGGGGATGAGATCAGCTGCACTTCTATATGTCTGTGAGTAGAAGGGACAAGGAGGTGGATACTTAAAGTAAGTTGTTGGGAAGTGACAAGTGGAGAATAGGTGCTGGGTAAGCAACCCACGGTGCCCGTTGAAGTGGGGCTACTGTACTTATTGGATGCATTCTTATGGTAATCTGTCGATTCCTGGCTCTTATCCCTACATACTGCTGCAGACTGTCCATTCTTTTACGAAGGCCCTCTCAAGTTATTTCTTGGCACCTGGTGGGAGGCAGAGCATGTCTCATGTATGAGCAGCCATGGTGTTGTCTTCATCTTCTGGTCTAAGTTGCTGAGGTCTCCATGACTAGAAAGTGCCCACAATTCAGCTGACACTGCCATCCAGAGTCACTCATGCATAGAACCTGCTTGGAGGCCATTTAGTGCTTTGTTCTTCGGAGCATGTCATACAAGTCATTCTGTATTCTGTGCTGAATTGGGGAGATGCTTCTAAAAGCTCATGGAATTTAAAGTGAAAATTACTCCATTAGGAAATACTTTCTGTTTTCAGACATAGATTGTAGAGTCGGGGCATGGGGACAGGAGAACAATGTTGAGGATGCCTTCCCGGCTCCTAGGCTTGGACAGCTGGGTGGAGCTAGGTTGTCATCAGGAGTACTGGCTCCTTGTGGTGTTTGACAACCAAGTTAAATAGACCAGTGGTCGGCAAAGTGCGGATCGCGAGCCACATGAAGCTCAAGAGCCGCCGTTTGCTGCTCTGTTGGCTAATGAGTTTGCCAACCACTGAAATAGACCAATGTAGGCGGTTTTGTAACCTGTTTATTATCCTTTATAGTGTTACACCTGTGGGAAAATGTGTCCCAGACCCCAGAATTTGAGTTTGGACTTAGAATGATTAGAGCACAGTTTGTGTGCAAGTTACTTAAATAGGTTTCAGTCCTTTATGCCACTATCACTATAGGACAAAATTTCTCCTTGTCCCCCTTTTTCCCAACAATACTATGGCATTAGAAAAGAAAGCTTTAGAAAGAGGTAGAATTTTCTTTCCTGCCTCCACCAAGGCTTCAATTATTTGATTTAATAATTAATGTCAAGGCTAAGCAGGTGACTCTCTTCCCGCTGGATGAGTTTGCTTGGTTCCATAAAGGCAAAGGACCACTGGGGAAGACTGCTGATTCTCTCAACTATAAAATGGGTGGTAACACCCCCCCTCCCCCCAGCTGCGTATGGCATTTGTTCCTTTATTCCTTAATGCTTGGCAATCCAGGGAAGATGGTTGAGGTGGTGTATGGAGCCCTACTCTGGAGCTCAAGTCATAGGAGAAAAGCACAGGTAAGGCCACAGGGATTTGTAATGGGTAAACTTGGCCTCAGTGGGCCTGCCTGCCTGCCTTGCTTCCGCCTCTCAACTGGAATTGTTATACAACTGATGCCACTGTCTCTTCATTGACCTTGTTTGAGAAGCTTTTAGAGAAGAAACTAAATTCAGATGTATGGGAAAAAGTGAAGCTGTAGAAAACAGAACTGACCCTCCTTCACAAGGAAAGTTGGTATTAAACCCTCCGCTCACCCCCAACAATACCAAGTAAAGTGTTATCTTATTTTTGAGTGCTACTTGCTCTTTGGAAGATTTCTCAGCCGGTATCAATAGGTTTTGAAACATCTTGCCTAACTGAGATGTGTGTCTAAAGAGACATAAAGAGCAGAAATATTTGAAGATGAGTTGTATAGGATGGCTAAATGCTTATATACAAATCAGTCTTTCCAGGAATATAAAAGTGAAGATCGAGTCTAAATGTCTACTTGCTATTTTGCTGGTTGTCTTTGGTGGGAGAGCTTTTCTATGAATCAGAGAAGGCTTCCTTGTGCGCATGTGTACACATTCACTGAACGGGGACCTTGCTGCTCTCTGTAGCCTCATTGCTATTTGTAATCTGCCCGGACAGGACATAACGCACTGGCTGCCCTACCTGTAGCTGTTATTTAAAACAAAACAATAAATGATCATGGGACCTCAAACAGCCCAAACTCCTCCTAAACATAATCCAAAATGAGTTGTTGTTTTTGTGTGTGTGTGTGTGTGTGTGTGTGTGTGTGTGTGTTTAATGGCTCCCTTAAATAGTTTCTCACTCCCTGTAGTCTAGTTCTAAAGAAGGAATTATGGTTTTCTTTAAGAGCCAACCATTTCTTTAGATTTTGAGTTCTTCTACAATGAACTATAATGGCCCATTCGAGAAACTGTACCCATTTTGAGCATCGTTTCTATTGTTGGACAGTTGTTGAGTGCTAAGCTGGTCTTTGATCTGTTGGGGCTTGCTGGTTTCCATGGAGCCAGGCTGGCTGATCACCAAGTGAGAATCCGGCATTCCAGTCAGTGTTCCTAATCAGGCCTGACCTGAAATGCGTGCACAAAGGACTTTAAGATCACAGCGCATTACATGTGAGTTATGTGGGGGAAAAGTCTGCGATAAAGGTTTAAAAACTGGTGTTCCTTTTACTTATTATGATTGGTTTCTGGAAAATCATTTCAGACTTCTAATGGTACAAAATACATGGTTTCTCCAGTCCTTCTACTTTGCACAAAATAATACAAAACAGAATTTGTCTCATTTGACCTTAAATGTAAATAAAATGGGCACCGAATCATTGTGAGCAGTATGGTAGCAATCTTTTTACTTTACAGCAGTGATGCCTCAAAGCAATGGCTAGCCCTAACTTATTTTAACATTTTAACTTAAGCCCTCTCAGGGCTTCTTTGTTTCTTCCCCACCTAGTTGTGTTGGATGGCTAAAATAAGATTGCTATAAAAACCACCGTTCTTTCCTTTTAACTCAAGCATTTGCAAGTTACATAGTGGTTTCAAGAGACACAAAAGGGGATTCCTGGGGTAGAGCTAGTCCTCAAATGGAGAGAGACTAAATCCTTCAAGGCTTATCATTGTAAAGAGCTGAGAGCTGGGAGCTGGGAGCGCCTATTGTACAAATTGCGTAGGAGCAGAGGGGAAGAATAGAATACTTTTTCCTGGGTGCATGGGGGCTGAAGAACTGCTGAGATGGCATCTGAGCTTCTACAGGGGACAGTCCCTGACCTAGTTTGACGCTGACTCCCTTGCAATTACTTCTGCTTGAACCCATCAGGCTTTGATTAAAAGGGTAGAATTAGCTCTTTAGTTAACATGTAAAACCATGAGATGCTCTTTGGGGTAAATTTTTGCCTAAATTACCTTCAATACCGTGAAGTACCTTTGATGTCAAAGTTACTTCAACTATTTATGTAGGTCCTTTGGCAGAATCCTGGGGAGCAATTATAAGAATGATTTTTAAATTCCATCAGGTTCTTTCCAACAATGTTCTTCATGTTGATGTTGTGCTAACCTGGATTTTGACCTTATAATGTATTTCTAATTTCCTTTTGAAGCCATTCCTGGAATTACTGAGGAGTTTTTGTATTAAAGGACAGCAGCAGCTTTATTACTTTTTAATCCCTGCTTCCTCAGCAAAACAGATGTTTATTTTGTTTATAAATCCCATGGGTTTTTATAAAAATATCAAGAACAAATAATCAAGAACAAACATTTTATACATGGAAATTAAGGATGGTTTTACAATTGTGCGATACATGCAACAGCTCTGGGGCTGGCATGTTGCTATCACTCCAGGGGGTTTGCGATCAGCTCCTGGTGGCCTGTGGAAGGCCGGGCAGGTGTGAGAAGCTGTAGGTGGTGGCCTGTTCATCTTTTCAGGGTTGCCATCTGGATTATTCTTCCAGCTCTTTGCTTTGCCCTAGGTTTACTCTTTGTCGCCAACACAAAATTTATCTTACAATGCCTTTAAAGTATAATTAGTGGATCATATTCCTTATAAAGTCAGTGAAATACAAGTCAACAAGAGGCTATAAAGAATTTACTTAATTCATTTTTTATTAGGAAAACATCTCCACTACTGATTTTTTAAAATAGAGTCTTACTGTTTATTTACCCTTCAAAAAGTTCTAATTAGTTGTAACTATAAGCCTATAGTAAAATGATGCTATATTTCACCAAGAGTAGCATTTAGAGGAAATAAGAGAATACAGACAATTTTAAATCATTGTTGCTTTGACACTTGTACATTTTATTTTATATAAATATTTAATGTATAAATATATGTATTAAATTACTTACATATACTTGTGTTAAGTTGACTATACTATATGTCATATTGGAAGAATGTTTTCTATTATTTTAAACAATATTATCATTGATGCATGAGCTCTTCAGCTATTTGTTAATGTACTATCATTTTTCCTTTGAATGCTATAACAGAAAATCATATCTAAGACTTTGAATTACAAGGAATTTTTAAAGATGAGTCGGTATAACACTCCATATATTTTTATAAAAGTAAATGACATAAAAGCAATTCCTTATCATGTGCTCAAAAAAGCCAGACCCTTTCCCTCTCCAGAGGAGAAATACAGGCACAGCCAATGAGTATAAATTTTTTGTTGATAATTCGAAGAACGGAAAGAAAAATATATAATTATCTGTTGTTACTTTGTAGATATTTAATTTCATTTTCACACAGGTAATTTTATAACGGAAAGAAGGTGCGAACTCACTGTACAAGTGAGGGAAGAGCACTATTTAGAGATAAAAAGAAAGATAAGATTTAAATAAAATTGCTGGCCCCTCCTGACATGCTCCTTTCTCTCCTTTCTCTCCTCGTGTTCCTGCAGATGGACTCTCAGCGGGAGTGTCTGCCCCTGAGGAGCAGGAGATAAATAATTCAGCACTTTCTGCTACCTATCAGCTCTCTGCTTATAAGCCCCCTCAAATTACATATTCTGGCGAGATTCCTCACTTGTTAAAGCGTTTAATTATTGTGTTTGGCGGTCATGGTTGGGTGCATCATGTAAACAAATGCCTACTTCAAACACTGACACTGATTTTTTTCATCGTCTGCCGGAAAGGAGGCTATTTGATGTGCCGTTCGAACGCTCTATTTCTGATTATATAATTTAGGTCTGGGAAAGAGAGTTTTGGCATTTGTCTGCAGTCCTTCTGCCATAGAAAATTAACCTTTAGCATCCTCTTTAAAAGGGCAAATCCTTGTGGATACAAGTTCCAAAAACACTTTTAAGGTAAGCGCCGTTCTAGGGAAAGATCCTTTTATCGTCCAGCAGCTGCACATCTGGCTAGCACTGCGTTATTTTTAAACATTCTGTGTAACCTGTGACCTCTGTGACCGGAACTGTCAGCCCCCATTCTAGTCCAAGAAGAGTCCCTAAATGTTTAGACAGAGAGCCTGGTAGACAGAGTTGAATTTCTCCTGCCTGTCTGTGGGCAGTGCTTACTGTAGATGCTGCAGGATATTCATGAGCACACCTCAGCGCACGATATCCTCATTTAGGGCATTTCACACATCTGTACTCGAGTAAAAATTAGGTAAGCCATTACCTTTAATGGACTATGATTTTTCTCAATTCAGTTTCTAGAAGGAAATCTAACCCTTTTTTTCCTACCACATATGCAAATACTTAGACATGAGGGCATTATCTATCTCTCTATAATAATAAAAGCCTAAGCAACCAAACAGACAACCGAACAGGCTGTGTAGGGCGGCAGGGGGATTAGTGAAGGATGGCCAAATGACTGAGCAGCTGGCTGCATGAGGCGACCAGGCCGGCAGGGGAGTTAGTGTGGGGCAACCAAACAACTGAATAGCAGGCTGCGTGGGGCGACCAGGCTGGCAGGGGGGATTAGTGAAAGGCAACCAAACAACCAAACAGCAGGCTGTGTGGGGTGATCAGGTCCACAAGGAGGGACAGTTGGGAGTGACCAAGCTGGCAGGGGGGCAGTGAGGGGCAACCAAACAACTGAGCAGCAGGCTGCGTGTGGCAACCAGGCCAGCAGGGGGGTTAGTGAAGGGTGACCAAACGACTGAGCAGCAGGCTGTGTGGGGTGACCAGGCCCCCAGGTGGGCAGTTGGGGGTAACCAGAACAGCGGGAGGAGGCAGTTAGGGGCAACCAGGCCAGCAGGGGCAGGGAAGTTAGGGGTGACCAGAACAGCAGGGGGGATGGTAGTTCGAGGTGATCAGGCAGGCTGGCAGGCAAGTGGTTGGGAGCCAGTGGTACTGGATTGTGAGAGAGATATCCAACTGCCAGTCAGACATTTCCTGAGGAATGTCTGTCCCAGAATGGAGAGGGTGCAGGCTGAAGGGACCTGCCCCTCATGCATGAATTTCATATACATACATATATATGGCTAAGTGACCGACTGTATGTTTGTTTGACCTTCCAACCGACCAACCAGATAGTACATATGATGCGCACTGGCAATTTAAAAATAAATGTTGACTCATGCATGTACGATACATATAAAGCTCTATATTATTTTCATATACATTTTATTAAGTTTCTTTCATCTCTAACATGTCTGTTATAGAGAAAGGGTGAATAGCGATATAAAATATTTTGTATTTTAATTTTATAATACTATTAGAGGACATTGCATGAAGAGATTCGTGCAATAGGCCTTCCTTCCCTTGGCTTCCAGCACCGGTTTTCCTCCAGCACCGGGACCCAGGCCTTCGCTCTGGCCAGAGTCTGCCTTCTGCCATCTTCATATTCCCTACAGACTCCGGAGTCTGCAGTCTTGTCTTTGCTGCAGCACTCCACTTTTGTAGATCCTTCACTCCCAACCCCATCCTCCCTCTCAAAGCAGGCATCCTGCCCCGCCTGGCCACTCCGCACCTAGAGCAGCTGGGTTGCTGCCATCTTTGGCCTTCTAATTTGCATACTCACTCTGATTGGCTGTGGGTGTAGTGGAGGTATGGTCAATTTACATGTTTGTCTATTATTAGGTAAGATATTATATATACTATTTTGACATGTAAATTTTTGCGGTAACATATTTATCACATGAATCTTTCTTCTAATTAATTTCCTTCCAGTGTGCATGAAACAATGCACTGGGCCACTAGTGTAAGGATAAAATACTCAGACATGAAGGACTTATTTAAGGCCAAGCTCTCTTTTAGGCCTGACTTTCCTAGAATCAACCTGCTAAGAGGGAGTTATATCAGCTCACCTAAATTTAGAGAGCCAGCTGGATTCAAGCTATTGTTACACGTTATTGTACAACTACATTTATGGCACCTGGGTTTCACTTTTAGCATAGTGCCAGATTATACCTCACACATCGCCTATAAAAGGTATGTACAAATTGGGAGCTGTTTTCTACTTGAAAATGTAGTGGTAAACTCAGTAGTGTTCTCTGCATTGATGAAGGTGCCCAGATGAGAAATAGTTACCGGTAGTAATCACAGTGACATTTTGGGAGGTTACCATGTGCCAGCAGGTATTGGGGGTAAGTGGCCTGCACGCCCTTTACTTCTCCTATGCCACCTGTGATAGCAGCCCCAGTGGTTTCCTGCATTCGTTCTTGTCCACTTCAATCCATGTCCATTCAAACCGTTTATGTGAGCAAACTTATGCACTTTGGGAACTGGCCCAGGGTCACTTGTCTCCTATGTGGCCGAAGGACTCACACCCAGGTGTATCAGATACCAATGTGTGTGCCTGCAGGTGCGTTTTCTCAAATGCGTTTAAACATTCTTGTGACTTTTCTCGTTCCTCCCTTCATGCTTTCCAGGTTGGGGTAGGGGTTTAGGAGAAGGGAGCTTCTACCCCTACAACCTCATCCTTTGGTTTCTTACATTTCTAATGTAAGTGGGTATCTTGAGTCATTTACCCCCTTGCCGTGATAGCTTTATTTTGGCCCCAGCCTTTAATGATAAAACTTTTTTCTTAGTGGAAGAATAAACACAAGGATTATTTTAAATCTAAGATGATAAAATTAAAACAGCAAAAATGAACTGACATGTTTTTTTTGCAGACATCATGATAAAATGCCAATAAAATGTAGGTAAATCGAGTAAAAATAAAGTCACTAACCACAAGATATAATACAAAAGAAAAATATTTAAGATTTAGACCTCATATCACAAAATATATAACTACCATATTTTCCGGCGTATAAGACGACCTCCTAATTTTACAGTTAAAACATAGGTTTAGGCCTATATTCGCTGTATAAGACTACCCCCCACTTCCAAGGCAACACCAGTTCTTTTTTTAATTAAATTTTTAATGAATAACATTTTTCGAACATACCGTAATATACCGTACATTGATACGATAAATGGAAGGTCTCTTCACAAATGGCAATGCCATGAACTTGACCGAGATTTTTTTTTTTTCGGGATATACTCGGCGTATAAGACAACCCCCGATTTTTCGGTTGACTTTTTTTCGTTTCAAAAGTCGTCTTATACGCCGGAAAATATGGTACATAATTTCAGTGAACTCCCCACGAATTAAAGAATTATATATTTGGAGTAGCACAGTTCCACCTATAAAGGGGAAAATTTTGTTGAAGGCAAAGAAAATGAAAAGCACAAGATGAATATATATGTATTTATATAGAATTTATAACCTTTTAAAGCTAAAATAGAATGAAAAATACAAAATGAGATGGTATGCATAGCTAAAATTTGAGACTTGATAACACACATATACACACATGAATTCATATAAATGTGAGGTACCATGTCAGACTCTAAGAGGTACATGGTTCAACGATACCATTGAACAGCTATTTCACCCAGAATAAAACAAATAGAGAACCACATATGGAGATTTATCTATTACAACTTTTTTTAAAAAAATGAACACATTTTACCCCTATGAAGTGAAGAAAAGTCAAAGACCAACCCTGGAAAACAGACTCCTGCATCTGCTGACCACGTAAAGGAGTTCTATCCTTTGGGAAAAACCTGGACTTACATAGTAAGAATTATTCGTCTTACCCTTTGAACCCGCAGTGCTCTGTCTGGGAATTTGTCCCAAGGATATCGTGAGATAAGCACTTATTGAGCAACTGCGGTATGAGAAGTGGATGTGAAGGAGACAGATTGTAATCTGAAGGAGTAACTAGGGCAATTCAAACATGCTGAAACAGTACATGTCCAAAATGTTTTCAAAGAAGTAATTATAGTGGGGGAGAATGCTCATGGTAGCCGGTGTCTCAGAATGAGAGAACTCATCTTCCTGCATCACCCACCACCCTGCAACCAAAACTGCCCCCGCTCTTCTGTTCATTCCTCTGCGAGTGAAAGGCAATGCCGGTCCTTAGGTGCCCCCACCACAGGCCTTAGCGCCTCCCTGGCTCCTCCCTGCCTTTCACACCCCACCCTCACACCACGTGTGTGCTCCACACTCCCGCGGCCTTATCCAGGCTGCTGCCATCTCTCCTCGCTGGTCTTCACCTCCCTGCATTCTTGCTTCCTCCAGCCTGTGTTGTTTTTTGTTGTTGTTTGTTTATTTGGGTTTTTTTGTTTTTTGTTTTTAGAGAGAGGGGGGGAAGGAAGAAGTAGAGAGAGATAGAAACATCTATTGGCTGCACCCCACTGCTGGGGATTGAGCCTGCAACCCAGGCATGTGCCTGACCAGGAACGAATCAGTGACTGGTTGGGGTATGAGTCGACGCTCAACCACTGAGCCACACACTGGCCGGGACCTCCAGTCTGCTTTTGAATTTCATTGAGAACCTTTTCAAAACACAGAACTGATCATGGTCCTCCTCACTTTCAAACCTTTCAAAAACCACCTCATCGCTGCACAACAAAGTCAAACTCTTTGTTAAGATTTATGAGCCGAAACCGATTTGGCTCAGTGGATAGAGTGTCAGCCTGCGGACTGAAAGGTCCCGAGTTCGATTCTGGTCAAGGGCATGTACCTTGGTTGCGGGCACATCCCCAGTAGGGGGTGTGCAAGAGGCAGCTGATCGATGATTCTCTATCATCAATGTTTCTAACTCTATCCCTCTCTCTTCCTCTTTGTAAAAAAAATCAATAAAATATATATTTAAAAAAAAAAGATTTATGAGACCCTTCATCGCCTGGTTCCTGTTTACCTCTGTAATTTTGTCTCTCCCCCCTCCTTATAACTCCTAACAGTAACACACACACACACTCACACACGCACACACACCACAGTTTTTACCTTACAGTTCCACCCAACTGGCACCATGGTCTATGCACAAGGGACTCCCTAGTCCTGCCCCTTTCTCCTACTCCATCTCCCCACCCCCACCCCGGCTCCAGGCTGCTAACTCCTACTTATTCCTGTTTGTTCTTCTGGGACCAGCTCATATATCATCCCCTCTAGGGACATCTTCGTGATATGGATCCATTTCTGATTCACACAAAGACCAGCCTAAGGGCCCACCTGTGTTTGCCACACACCTGGCAAAGCCTTCATGTAGAATGTTGTCGTCTCTCTTGGGGAAAATTCCAAAATCTGATGTCTAAACTCCCTGCTTTCCATATAACTTGAGGCAAACATATTAGCCTTTCTAATCTCTCATATGGCTAATCTCTTATACTATTTGGTAGCTACAGCCATTTAAAATTATGAGTAAAAATAGTCTATTCCTGCTCACTTCCTTGCTATGCTCATAAACAAGAAGAAATTGCTGGGACTGCCAGGCTTGGGAGCCTTCACCACTGCCGCGGAGAGAGATAAGGAGGAGTATGCCTCCAGCGGGTCCAGGAAGAGATCCTGACCAGCCGGAAAGGGTCACTGGGAGAAAGAGGTGACCCACATGAGATCACCCAAATTCCATGAGCTGGAAAACCCAGTTAGCTCCGTATTTGTTTCTTAAATAGTCTGTTATCAAGGGTTTTTAGCAAGAGTAAAGCAGGAAATCTTAGCAGTTATTTTTAATGCATCCCCTTGTTTTTAATGTAGGTAGTATTTGTGGCCCCTTAAATGCTAGTATGAATGATACTTAAAGACAAAACGGGACCCCAAAAAAAGGTAAAATGTTTCCCCACTTTTTCTGCTCCCAATGAAACACTGAAATTCAGCAAGGACTGAAGAAATTCTAATAACTCTATGAAGTGAACACGGAGAATTCCAACTCCTTGTTCCACTAACAATGCTCCACACATAAACAAGAATTATTTCTTAACAGAAACAATCGGGGTTCACTTCAGATGCCTTCATACACAGGAGTTTTTCTATTCGGTTGAGCCTGAATTACCCGTCTTGACCCAATCTAATTGATGTAAGTGGTAGGAATTAATTTTCTGCAGACAGGGATCAAGACTAATCCAAGTCAATCAGCGCCCTGTAATTAATCCGCATACTCTCTTAAAAGAGAGAGAGAAATGTTGGCACATTCTCCGGTTTAAGGTTCTGCACCAATCTAATACAGAGTTCTGCAGTTTTACGGGGTTCAGATTTCAGGGTGGATTTACAAATAACAAAGGTTTTGCTAAAGCAGATGGTTATTTCCAGCTGCCAAATGTTGAGGTTTCCTTGAGAATCTGTTCCAACCCTCCATGAGTAAATGAGTGATTATGTGAATTAAAGACTAAACATTTCTATGTGCCTTTCAAATATGGTTAGGAAACCTGGGTCTTATCATATTAGGTTAACATTGATTTTATAATTTTAGAGAAATCTCTGAGAAAAATAGATAATCCCTGGAAAAAAATGATGACAAAAATATTAATAATTTTCCATAAAACCAATATATTAAAACAAATTATCAAATTGCATAAGTAAGTGAAGGTGCCACGCTCATGTAAGGTTGCCTTGTCTTATAAAGGAGAAAATAAATGTGGAAATGATTTTTGAACTTATCTTCAGGTTTTGACAGGAGAAGACTCTGTTGCCTTTACTTGAATTGCTGCATTCTTAATCAAGTTTGAGTTTAAGGGTTGTTAATGTAGTTTAACCAAGGTTCTAATCTTACAATGAATGCTAAGCTACAAGAGGTGTGTAGTCCTTTGTTAAACTTCTTGAACTTATGGCTCTATGTTCAACAATGTAGATGGGATTCTAGGGACACAGCAGAAGTTAAACTTAAAATCTAAGTTTATATAAATGTCAGCAACCCACAGTTCATCATAGTGCTGTCTTTGAAGGATCCACAAAATAAAATTTGTATGAGAAAGTGGATCATATTTCCCATGGGAATGATTTTATAATTATGGGCCAATTTCTTTTATAGAGTTTATATCTAATTATAACAATAGAGTGTTTTTTAAAATTACAACAGCTGTAATAGAAATACCATGCATCCTGATTATACCAGAGTCCCCAGTGTACAACAATTGTTCATTCACTCATTCATTCATTCATTCATTCTACAGGTACTCCGTGAGTATATAGTATGTGCTAGGCACTATTCCAGGCTTGGAGATTTGATGTGGGCAGAAAGTATATGCCCCCCACCATCACCAATATCACAGAGTGCCCTAGCCAGTTTGGCTCAGTGGATAGAGAATTGGCTGGTGGACTGAAGGGTCCCAGGTTTAATTCTGGTCAAGGGTCGCCTGTCCCTTGGTCGCAGACTCGATCCCCAGCCCTGGCTGGAGTGTGTGCAGGAGGCAACCAATTGATATGTCTCTCTCACATCCATGTTTCTCACTCTCTGTCTCCCTCCCTTCTTCCCACTCTTTCTAAAAATCAATGAAAAAATATCTTTGGGCGAGGATTAACTATATTATGTCTATTTATATAACAGCCTAAAGCAACCCTTACAACTGACTCGTTATAATGACCGGTGGACCAGTTTCTATAATATGCACTGACCACCAGGGAGCAGACGCTCAATATAGGAGCTGCCCTCTATTGGTCAGGGTGCTACCACAGCTAACTCCCCACAGCCAACCGGCAGTGTTGGCGGCTGGTGGCCATTCCTTCTGCGCCCGGTCCAGCAATCGTCACCTGCTCCCCTAATCCTTTCCCAGGGGGGTTGAGGTTCAGGGGCTGGTGAGAAACCTTCCACACATTGTCCCTCGCTCCAGCTGGAGGGCCCCAATTGGCCCGAGGTCCTTCCTGATCCCCCTCCCTGGCTGACAGGACCTGATCAGCCCTGATCACCAGCTAGGCCTAGGGATCCCACCTGTGCATGAATTCATGCACCAGTCTCGTGTGTGTGTGTGTGTGTGTGTGTGTGTGTGTGTGTGTGTAGTGAATTAAAGACTATATATATATGTGTGTGAGTGTATACAATATATATGTATATATACAGTATATGTGTATATATCATAAAGTAGACTACTTGGGGAGAATAATATAAACCAAGTATTTATTGAAAATTATAAATGGCCAAAACCGGTTTGGCTCAGTGGATAGAGCGTCGGTCTGGGGACTGAAAGGTCCCAGGTTTGATTCTGGTCAAGGGCTTGTATCTTGGTTGCGGGCACATCCCCAGTAGGGCGTGTGCAGGAGGCAGCTGGTCGATGTTTCTCTCTCATCGACGTTTCTAGCTCTCTGTCCCTCTCCCTTTCTCTCTGTGTAAAATCAATAAAATATATATTTTTTAAGAAAAGAAAATTATAAATGATAGAAAGAAAATAATCCAGACACTGCCTGGAGGACAGTACTTAAGTTTATGAGACTGAGAAAACGGTCACTCACAGTCTCCGTGGGAAATTAGAAGCAGACATCTATGAACTCAGTCTGTGGTGGGGGGAGCCCTGTTGGCCTTCACGCAGCCTTCGGCCTGGTTCTGGTGTCTAGAAGTGCTGTCTAATGGGAAAGTGCGCTTCCTTCCTCCGCCCGTCCCTCTGCACCAGCGGGAGGGGGTGGAGATCAGGCGGAGCTGGGAGAGTGACCTCATGCTCTCAGGGCCAGGCCGGTTCCCTGGCTCCAGGGTCACCGGGGTGCAGGCCCAGGGCACAGGGCCGCCGTGGCGGTCCGAGGCGGGAAGTGCATGTGCAGGCCTTGGGAAGGGCGGGCTGGCCTACGCGGCAGGATATTACTCGGCTTCCCCTTCCTGACTGCCTTTCCCAGAGCATTCACGGCCGTTGCTCAGCTTCCTGTTGGGGAAAACCGTGGACACCGAGCGTCCACCTGCCACAGCCGGCAAACTCGGGGCGGCAGAATGTCCCAGGCCGCTGTGCAAGCGGAGCCTTGAGTTGGTGGACAGACCCCGTCTCAAGAGCGTCGGGAACCTGAGACCCCCGCCATCCAGATGAAGCCCTTCTTTGTGGAGGTGAAGGGACAGGAGGCGGCTGCCTTGACAGGTCATGCTCCGGACCCACACATCACAGGCGAGTGAACGGTGGGGACTCTGAGGGGCCTGGGCTGCGTAAGAGACAGGGTGATGCCATGAGACGGCTCTAGTCACCAAAGGGGGGGTGGGGGTCGTGGCAAGAAGCACAGGGTGTCATGGACATGTGAGGTGTCATGGACGTGTGAGGTGTCAGGCAGCCTGGCTGATGTGAAGACAAGGGGTGGAAGTTGCTGGACTCCTGGCCACGGTGTTGGTTCTCTTCCCCCCACATGCTGTGTGCTGGCTCCATGCAGCGCTGGGCCCAGGACGGTGCGGGCCCAGCACGAAGCCCACCGTCGAGTGAGTTGGTTTCTTCGGAAGGCCCCTGGCTGGAGCCCAGGCTGGCGATGAAAGGAGGTGTGGGGAGCTGGGGGAGATGCAGGCTCCCTGGCGCTGTCTTAGGCCTAGGAGAGCGGTCCTTCCAGCGCTTACAGTGTTTCTGATGTGCGGGGAGGTTGGGAGGTGGCTGGATGAGTGGGACGGATGGAAGAAAGTGGATGGCTGAGCAGAGCCACAGCGTGTGCCTAGGAGACTCTGGGGACACGAAGGAGGCTTGGGGAATTTTATCGGAAGTATCAGTTAGCTCCAGGGACCTCCTTTCTCACATGCTTCCTTGTCCCCTCTGGCGGCTGTTCACAGCAGCCGTGCCAGGGGCTTTGTGTCTGAGTGCAGGCAGTTTGCTGTGCTCAGAAATGTCCGTGAGTCCATATCCGCCGCCCTGGACGTCTGATCGCCCTGTGGGGACGGTGTCTGTCGTTTGTAGGGATCTCAGCTCCGTGGCAGCAGCAGGGCCTCAAAAGAGAGGGCCCACAGAGAGAGAGTGAGGAGTTGTGTACGGTCCTCACGGCCCATCTTCTGCCTTCAGCATCGCTGTGTTCTCTCTGCCACCTCACGCCAAGGATGCTGGTGTCTGCTTGTCCTAATAGGGCCTCTCCTGGAATCCCTGCCTGGCCTCAGCCCCACCCACCCGTCTCCTGATCCTGCCCCCTGACTGGGAACCCTGGACCACCCTCAAGATCCCTGCTTCATCCCTCTCCAAACCAAGACCGGGCCGCAGGCTTGAGTCCCTGGGTCCCCAGTGGTCCTGTCCCCAGAGGCTACCCTATTCCCACAGGGTTGTGGCCAGCAGAAGACAGGTTCAGCCTGTCTTTGTGACTCAGGGGGTGTGTGTCGGGGGGAAGTCACAGGAACTGAGAGAGTGTTGAAGGCTCCTTTTCCAGTTACCCTCGCTGCCCTTGGCAAAGGGAGGAAGGAGAGGCACAGCTCAGGGAGCAACAGGACTTGGGTCTCTCATCAGGTGCTGCCCCCAGAACACTGCTGTTGGGGTGCAGGAGTGGAGTCAGCAGCTTCCAGCTCTCGTGCCGTTTAAGATTCCCACCTTTCATTTCTACTGTCCCTCCACCTGTAAGGATACTAATTTTTTTTTTTTTTTAATTTTGGAAATGTCAAAATAATTAACAAGTGAGGGAAATCTCAACTACATGACTGTAAAAAAATCTGTATCTTCAAAACACTGCTGCTTTTTTAGTAAACTGTAGGCTTTTTAAGATGAATTATAGTCTGTTTGGGGTGGTTTTGGGAATTTGCCTGCCTTGTGTAAAAACAACCTTGCTCTTATTAAATGTGGTGAAACTGGGAAGGAAGAAAAAGAATGAAATGGGGTGTGGATCATTCTATCTGCATGATCCATAAAGTCATAAGGACATACAGTACTATCAGAACCTCTCAGGCTGTCTGTAGTTAACTCAATCTCAGTACCATTCAGGCTGGATGAATGCAGCATGTGGAGATACCCAAGGGATTCTAGGCCTTTCAACTCCTTTTCCCTCCCATAGCCTTAAAGCAGCTCTAACCCGTATGCACCTGGCATCTTGACCAGTAGGGGGCATATGTGAGCAATGTGCTGTATACATGAAGCTCAGGTTCCACCTACTCAGTCATGTGGCAACTCCAGCTACCTCCCCAGGAGAGAGAAGACCTAGGTCATTGAAATCAATTCATTTTTAAGTGTTTACATGATTGTGAATTTTTACTTAATCCCCTTAATCAACTTTCCTCATCTACAAAAGCTGGTATAATTCTAGGAAGGGAGCCCTCAGAACATTAGAAATACTTTTCATATTTTGGAAACAAATTCTGCCTATCTAGAAGAATAGATCTCTCCGGAAACACAACTTGCCAGAAAGCTCTTCCTGTTCGGGAGAGGAAATAGGTACATAGGTGCGTGGCCCACCCACATACAGCCATGTTTAAAGGTTGAAACATTGGACTCACCTTCTTCAGGGGACAGGGAAAGAATCAAACACACAGAGAAGCAGCTCTCATAGACAGGAGACGGGCACTGCTGTAACCCTGACCATCCTCTTCTACTGAATGACTCTGCTCATGTCTTCATTGTGATTTTTGCTGTTGTCTGCTGTTGCTTGTCTCATTGGCCACACTTTCCCGGGGCCTCCCGAGGGAGGCGACCAGGAGATGGATGAGTGTGTGGGTGGAGGACGGAGGCGGGCGGAACTGCCCAGACCTGTCTGCCCTGGGTGTAGTGCCTCATCCCAGGTGGACAGGATTCTCCTGGGGGTGGCAGTCTGACAGCCATCCACCCCGTCCCGTCACCGCGGGCCACAGCTGCCTGGGGAGCATGCTGTCAACAACCATGGTGGGGGCCCTGGTCCGAGGATGGAGGAATCGGAGCGCTCCTCGGAGGGCTGGATCCAGGCTTCTCCTCCCACAGAGCCAGGACGGGATTCGGATCCGGGGTATGTTTGGGACACTCTGCTGTGACTGTGTGATTTGTTTTAAGGGTCTAGGAAGGTGACAAGGAGCTCCTAAGCTTTCTCCCCAAAGCAGCTAGAATTGACATTTCTAGAGTCTGTTTTTCTGGCCATGTATGATGGCTAACTCATTTGTGGGAGGTTTAATTTCCCTTTGGTCAAAAATAGGTGCCTTCAGTGGCCACACAGCTTTTTTTTCAAAAGCTTTTATAAAATATATAATCCTTGTTCTTTGTTATTTGTATTTGACTAGTAGGATAGAAAAGGTTTACTGGCTTTTGGCAAATTCTGTCTCAGTCATATTACTTTGTTACCTCTGGGATGGGAAATGTAAAAGTAGTTCACTTCTGGGTTTCCCCACTCATTATTTTTATTTTCTGTTTTGTCACTATTGTTTTGAGGCAACAGGAGTGGCTCACCTGTTCGCTAAGTTCAAAAGGTTATGGTGGCCTTTTCTGAAATAAATATTCACCAGCATGAAATACTTCTGAAAGAGCTGACCTCATTCTGCTCCGTCTCCCTGGACTTCTTAGGGATACTTGTTTAGAGGGCCACTCTGTGGTCTAGCGGCCGACTGACCTCTGAGCGAGGCGCAGAGTCAGCAGAGAAAGCAGGTATAGCCCACAAGTACCCAACTCCCAGGGGCTCTCTGGGCCGACCATCCCCTCAAAGTGCTGTTGTCTGACCAGGGACCCTGCCAGTTCCCTAAGCAGCAGATGCAGCTGATCTTTCAGTTCAGTGGCTGTGTCTCAAAAGCCCATATGTGCCTGGCATTTTTCTAGATGCTGCCATGCTCTGCTCTAAGCTGGCCTATGACGGAGAGGTGTACAAACTGAAGGCTGTCATTCATTTGGTTCTGACTGTGATTTCAACCACACTTTGCTGGCTAGCTGTGTTGAAGAGGAGTCAACCCTAGAGATTCCTTTTTAAATGGCCTGTTATTTAGTCATTGCAAGGTTGTCAATGAGTTATTTAACCAGATATCCAAAAGACAGAGGGCTCTTCTGTGTTCCAAGCAAGGATTAGCAATGATTTGTAAAATCGAGGCATTTAGTAAGGAATGTGAATCATAGTATTTCAAACATGGATCACCTGCTTCTGCTCCCGGTCAATTTATTTGAGGATATTAAGAGCTTTACAAGATGACAAAGTAATATGTTAACATGTAAAGAATGGTCTTAAACACACACACACACACACACACACTCACACAGCTTTTTGAGATATAATTTACATTCTGCACAATTCACCCATTTAAGGGTACAATTCAATGGGTTTTGGTATATTACATTATTGCTTTTTAATGTTTGGTAAAATAGATATAATATTAAAAATGATATTTTAACCACTTTTAGTGTATAATTCAGTTGTATTAATCACATTTTGTGCAACTGTTACCACTATCTATTTCAAAAAAGTTTTTATCACCCCCCAAACAGAAATTTTGTACTCATTAAGCAGCAAACCTCCATTCTCCCCATCCCCACCCCCACCTTTGGTAATCTCTAATTCTATTCTCTGTCACCATGAATTTGCCTATTCCAGATATTTCATATAAATCTAATCATACAGTATTTTTCTGTATGGCTTTTGTGTCTGGCTTATTTCAATTGGCATAATGTTTTCAAGATCATCCAAAGCATGTATCAGAATTTCATTTCTTTTTATGGAATGGTAGGTTTTAATACCTTTATATCTAATTCTCTTTCCTTTAAATATATCTTAATTTCTAACCTGACGGAATCTTTGGGTATTTTTTCAGTCTAGTGGCATTTTTATATTTAACTTCTTTAAAGCATGAAGAGTCTCTTAGGAAGGTATTAATTTTCAGTTAGTTCTGTAATAGCAGGGGCTATAGATTAATCTGCTTTAAAAAAAATAAAAAATAAAAAAAAAAAAAAAACCTTCATATTTTTAATGCTTAGTCCAGGTCCTGGCATAGAGTAATTATTCAACAAATTTATCTTGAGATGGACAAATTAATAGTTTTTAAGGTTTTACTCTTAAGTATCAGGAAATATATTTGAAATAAAAAGCTAGATGGTCTTTATGCTTCATTTCTTGATCCTCTGGGTGGTGATATCTTATCCTATATATATAAAAAAAGAAAGCCTAATATGCTAAGTGTCTGAACATTCGTTCGACCTGTCACCCAATTGCTATGATGCATACTGACCACCTGGGGGCAGATGCTCTAACCTGTAGATTAGCTTGCTGCTGGGGTCTGGCAGGTCAGAACTGGGGGAGACAAGCTGTACACACCCTGGAACACTCCCACAGTCCCTCCCCAGCCCCGATCATACACTGGTGGGGTCCCTTGGTCTGGTCTGCACCCTCTTGCAATGCAGGACCCCTCAGGGGATGTCAGAGAGCCAGTTTAGGCCCAATTACCACAGGCCAGGCCAAGAGACCCCACGAGGGATTCGTACACCCGGCCTCTACTTTTGACATAAAAATGTATAGTTACAATTGTTTCAAACCCCATAGAACCACTAAATATCGGAGGAGGTGTGTTAAGTAATGTAAATAGTTCACTGTGACATGTCAGGGTTTCCGGGAGACCTGACAATGCCTAGTTCCTGCCTTTAGTGAGTATCTGGGGATGTTTCTTGTTGAAGGTGATCGGAGTAGCCCAGCTGCTAAGCAGTGTGACTGAGACAGGTCTTTTCAATCATGAACTTGGCCTCATCAACCTTACTATTGTCTCTCTCTCAGTGCTGGCCCAGGAACTGGGCGCAGGCAAACTGAAGCAGAAGCTGCTACAACCCAAGAAGCCCCTTTAGACCTCACTGGAGCAGGGAGACTGAGAGCAGAGGTGGATTGGGGATGACTCACCGTTTTCATCCTTAAATAGAAAATGTAACTAATTTTTGCCCAAATAATGTCAGGGCACATGTATTTCCAGGTGGGCACCCTGCCGTTCAGCCTAGCACAAGGTGCTCTCTCTGTGCTTTGACTATTCATTCCTAAAGGTGTGAAGGGGACAAGAGGAAAGAGGAGGAATGCAAAATGAACCCCGGGGATTAGGACTTGAAAGCCATCCAAGGATATGTTTGTTGGAGATGCTTTCCCCACCCACTTTCTCAATAGCGAACCAACAGCGCACCTTTGCGAATTTAAATTGCAGCTAAGGTGTCTGCTTTGTTGAGGGGAGAGGTTCGTGTTAGTGTGTGGGCACCTGGGGAAATTCTGTTCTCCTTCAGTGGGGCCCCTGTGAACACCGGGAAGAGGGCTGTGTCACTCACGGCAGCTTTGCATACGCAGCAAGCACACTATCCACCTACCCCCATCCTCCCTCCTGAGCTAAAGGATGAGCCCGGCTACAGCTCTGTGGCTTGATGCTCTCTCAATCCCCGTGCCCAGTGTCCTTTGTAGAGTAGGCACCCGGGGACTATTTCATAGCAGTGACTTTAGGAACATGCAATGCAATATGTTATACAATAAGGAGCCCTGTGTTCATACATGGCCTGAGCAAATCTACCTTGATGCTCTGTGAGTCCTACCAGGTACTTAAGTTGTTGTTGCCCTTTCTATTTCAAAGGCATGCAGACTCCCCTTGGCCCGCGTGTAAAATAATAATTTCTGACGGTGGAGCTGTGCACCCTGCAGTCGAAGAAAAAGCCCTTCCTTCCTCATTTCTCAGTGGCAGCCTGTAATCATCTCTGAGTGATTTTTAAGATTCTTTCTAAACCACCGTTCCCTTCATTGTGTTGGCCGGGGAACGGTTTCCCCTGTGTCAGTGGGATGGTTCTCATTCCTTCCCGAGCCCAACCACCCACCTCGTGAGAAGAGAGAGGTAGCTGTAAATCTCAGCCAACCTTCTTTCCTACAATGACTCTGGGACGAAAAGGCAGCTGACCAAGCCAGCCAGCCACCAACATTTATCGAGGGCCTTGGGAAAATATCACTTAGCCATTAGAGCATGACAGGGCTTTACCCAAACCTGACTTCCTCATTAAGTTCCAGCCTGGGCTTAAAGAAACAGAGGATGAAGGAGGGCGGGGGTGGGAGGGGACCTGGGTTCCTGTCCAGCCAGGACATGGCCCCTGTCCTTCATGAGGACTGGGTGGAGTTGGAAGTAGCCTGCTGGGCTTCTATACATCCCATCTGGAGTGTTTAACCTTACCCCAGGTATGGCCTGCCCACTGCAGGCATGGGAGAAATGAACACTGAGACACTGCACATCATAGCTTGGTCTATGGTTTGTCTATAAACTAAAAGCATTCTCTCTTTGAAAATGAAAATTAAAATTTGCCCCACTTTATAATTAATGGTAATGACACAATATGATAATAAGGCTGTAAAGAAATTTACTATATCTGTTGCTGTTTCTGATGGGATTTAATAGACTCAATCTCTTGACTTAAGTAATTTTACTTAGTTTACACCAGGTATATAGTCCTTTTCCCATATTTCCCGATAATTAGCTATGTAATTATCATTTAATAAGAACCCCTTATTTTAATTAGAATAATCATAGGGTAGTGAAATAATAAATATTCATCAAGCAACTGCTATGCATAGACTAATGAGTATGCTGGAAAGATAAAATAATTTCTAAGGCTTATTCTTGACCTTAAAATAGTGTTTGTAATCTAGAGAAAACAAGCATAAAGAAATGCAACAAATATAATATGAATAGGCAGAGTTAGGTGCTAAGAAGATACCAGTGGAGGAGGAAATGATGAATTTTTAAGAGATAGTATAGAGTTTACCACATAGCAGAACTTGAGGATACTTTCAACTCTGAAATTAGGGCTAATAGTAAATATTTGCTCTTATCACACTTTTAGTCTTTTTTTTAATATATTTTATTGATTTTTTTTTTTTACAGAGAGGAAGGGAGAGGGATAGAGAATTAGAAACATGTATGAGAGAAACATTGTTCAGCTGCCTCCTGCACACCCCCTCTGCACTTGCCCTTGACCAGAATTGAACCTTCAGTCCACAGGCTGATGCTGTATCCATTGAGCCAAACTAGTTAGGGCCAGTCTTTTTTTTTTTTTTTTTTTTTTTAACTATATTTTTACTTTTATTGATTTCAGAGAGGAAGGGAGGAGAGAGAGAGAAAAACATCAATGATGAGAAAGAATCATTGATTGGCTGCCTCCTGCATGCTCCCTACTGGGGAACAAACTCACAACCCAGGCATGCGACCTTGACCAGATTCAAACCCAGGACCCTTCAGCCCGCAGGAGACACTCTACCCACTAAGCCAAACCAGCTAGGGCCTTTTAGACATTTTTAACTAACGAATGTTCTACTAAGTCAAACTGAACACTCAAAATGATAGTTATGTACTGTCTGGGGTAATTATAATACGTAATTCAAAAGCTTCACGTGCATTGTGATTTCCATTCTTGGAGAAGAGTGGGAGGGGCATTCCAAGGGCAGGCACCAGGATAAGCAAAGGCATGGAGGTATGAAAAGCTCCTGGTATTTGTGGGGACTGTTGAGTTGTCCAACATAGCGGCAGTTCCAGGCCAGGCTTTAGAAGACCTGAGTGCTGAGAGGTGGAGCTGGGACTTGACCTATAGACCATAACTATTTCAAGCTTTCCTGGTGGTGCGTAACCTACATCCTGAGTTTCAGAAGATGGCTATATAAAAATGGTCCTTGGAAGCAAGACATTGAATTTAGCAAGCTAGATGAAGGCGGTTTTTGCAATGATTCAGGCCAAAAACTCTGAAAGTGACAGTAAGATAGAGAGAAAGGGTGGACAGAAACGTAACTGATTCTATTTTATGACCTATGTAAAAGTTATTATAGCTAGTATTCAGGGAGCTCTGTCTCAGTGCTTATACCTAAAATGACTCTAGTATTTAATTTGTGGAGTTGAGTGAATGACCAATGAGAGACGAATGCCACCGAAGATTCGTGTTTTGTACATTTCCCAGGAGGAGGGGGCATAGCATGCTCTAGGCCACAGGGGAAGCGCCATGTCAGGCAGGAGGCAGAAAGGAGCGAGAGGAAAGCCTGGGCTGGGCCTTTATTGGGATTTCCATGCAAAGGGCAAGGAAGGGAGGGTAAACTTCTCGGCATCAGCTGGTTTGGCACATAGGAGCTGTCCCTAGCCGTCTGGTGCCTGGCCCTGCGGTGGGGAAGGCAGGAGAACACTGCTTTTATGTGTGAGAGTTAGACGAGGATGTGCTTCAGAGCGTGTGCTCTGGATTGCAGGGAGATAGAAGAAGCTGTGGCTCTTAGCTTGGCCTCTAACTTACGGACGCCCAATAGATGAATACAGAATCTAAGAAAACATGAGCTAGAAAATCTATGTCCCAGGACACATGGCTAAATGCGTCATATGCTTTATCTCATTCCGTGCTCTCGGTAATCTATGGCATGTGCTAAATTGCCCCCATTTTATACCTGAAGCAACTGGAACCCCAAAGTGATTCTACAGCTTATCCAAGTTCACACACGGAATCATGATTTTTTGAGCTGGATTCAGTCCTCAACATCAGTAACTCCCAACACCCTGCCGTTCATCTCTGTGCTCCGTTGCACGTGGTCTTCTCTGCTGGATTACTCTTCCTCATCCGGGCTCAGGACGTGAGACTGGTCCTGCTGAAAAGGAATGATGGACACTTGTAGAAGCTTCTCCAGAGCTCCCTGGATGAGGAACTAGAAGTCACTGTCTCTAAGTATGAATATGTACACTGGTGGCCTATCATTTGGCTTGTTAAAATACATTAATTGATTAAATGTGTGACTTAATCACTGTCCCCCTCCCTTCTTAGAAATGCTTCTCTCTTTGTCTTCTCTCTTTACGATCATTCTAACTCTGGGACTTGGAAGCTCTCATGTCAGCAAACAAAGCCCTTATCAGATTTCATCCTCCCCTGTGTCGTCAGCCAATGACCTGAATTGCCTATGAAATAATGTCTGATTTCCCTCGGGGAGACGGTGAGGTCTTGCATCAGTGACTGCCCTGTTTGGTCACAGTCAGTACAATTCCTTGGTTTAGGCCAACCACGCCCCATGAGTTCCTTCTCTGACAGCCATCATGACTTGTCTGCCTTCTTCTGCATACATCTTCATGCATCACATCCATGAAGAGTCAGTGCCCAGCCTCTGTGGGAAGGCACCCACGGCACCTGTAAATCATGCAATGAGATCTTATGAAGCAGCTACTTGGCACCAAGCCGTGGCAGGGATGCAGAGCCATGAGTGGCCTGGGTCAGGATCTCAGGAGCTTGTGACTGGCTTAAGAGACAGGCTCATCTAGTAAAAGATGCAGAATAACAATTCAAGAAAATGGAGGCTGTGTCACACAAGAGTTTCGAAGTCATTCCCAACCAAACTGGTACCACTTTGTTTGCTTCACTCCTCTTCATCTTGCTCCATGTTCCTGTAGTTTAGGGAGTTAGGCTCCTTTTTTATTTTTTATTTTTTTAAATCCTAACCTAAGGATATTTTTTCATTGATTTTAAGAGAGACTTGGAAAAGAGAGAGGGAAAGATACAGAAGAACATCGACGTGAGAAAAGCACATCGATTGGTTGCCTCCTGCACATGCCCTGACCAGGGCCTGGGCCGGGGAGGAGCCTGCAACTGAGATACATGCCCTTGACCGGAATCGAATCTGGGTCCACAGGCCAACACTCTATCCTCTGAGCCAAAACAGCTATGCAGGCCTTGGACTCTAACGGGACTGCGAACCATCAGACACAGGCGTCATAAGTCCAGTTTCTAAGAGCCTTTGCCGAAGGGACACGGCTGAAGTTGCTGTTCTCTATCCACTGAGTTAGTTTTGTGGGGACGGTCCCTGGTCCTTACATTGGAGCTCTGCTTCAGGGAGTTTTTAGAGCAGAGAGAGTCAAATTTCAGTCCCGGGGTTGGACTGTCTGGTTCAGATACCAGTTTGACCACTTACTAGTTGTCTGACTTTGAAAGTTACTTCATCTCTAAGTGCCTTGTTTTTCTCGATTGTAAAATAAGGATGATGATACCTACCTTTCAGAGCGGTTGCAAGAATTAACTGTTAATTTTCTTTCAAAGAAGCTTAAATATGATACCTGGCACATAGTGACTGCTCAGCAAGTATTCGCTGTTATTTTAGTCATTAGTTTGTGGTCCTCACGACTGTGATTCTCATCTCTAGAGGTTGTCTAGTCAGTTCCTAGTAACTGGAGCTGACTGATCTTTCTAAGCTATCCCGTCCATCAATCTTCTGTGCCGGTAAATTTTTATAAAACTGAAGTTTAAAAACTTAAGCATAAGCATTTCCCCTGGAATAACAGAAATACTAGCATTTTATTATTCCCACACGGACATTTTAATAGCCACCAATGGCTTCTAAAAGAACTGGGAAGACACGCAGCATCTGTTGGTCTCATATGGGGATTGCTGTTGTGTTTGTGTTTCCATGTGAGCCTTATTTTTTCAAAAGCTTATGAGCCTTTTGCTCCATGACGAGACTCAGCAACAGGTTTCTGTTCCAAAGGACAATATTTGTCTTGCTTGAACATGGCTCTACTTCCCATTTTCTGGGCAAAGAGGTTGCTCTGAGCTTGATGCTTTTAGCACTTGTATTTAGCTTGACGGTCTCCCAAATGTGATTTTTCATGTTTGATCATTTGGAAAAAATGTCTTAAAAGCTGCGTATACAGCAGGCATATCGTCTTTTGGCTTTTTGATACTGAGTTGCCTTTAGTTGGTCTCAGTTTAAGATAAGGGTGTAGAAAATGTTAGGAACTCACTAGAAACACATCTCTGTTCTACAGCTTAGGGTCGGTCCTAGTCTGCAGGAAGTAGTTCTTCCTTAGAGAGAAAAGTGCTGAAACCCCTTCCCTGCCTCGAATCCGGCTCTGCTGCTGGCCAGTGGTGTGACTCTGGGCTGGTACATAGCCTGCCTACACCTCAAACTGCCCATCTGTGAGATGGGAATAATGGAGAGCTTGTATGGACTGAATGTGACCGTGTATGGCAGTGCTCACAGCAGGCCTAACCTCCACTCCCATGCTCATTCTCATAGAGGCCTGGCCCTGCACTTTCAGGGATGAACTCTATCCGGCCGTTGGAGTTTTCTTGAAACAAAATATGCCCTCTCTGAATGGAAGGGCATTTTATGTGAAAACACCTATGAAGCAGCTAAATGTACTTATTTAGGTCACTCTGGTCAGGAAGAAAGGCTTTTTTTGGGGGGGAGGGGGGGAGGAATCCCTAACATAATAATTCAAATATAGAATATTCACCTTAAAAGTGTTGATTTTCTTGACTATTTTCACAACCAGTCACGTGAACTTGGGGGTCTTCTTTTTGTAAGTCATGCAGAGAGGACAGAATACCAGCTATCAGCCTGCAATGTTGTCAGTGGCTGTCAAGGTTGTGATGAGGGAGGGTTCAGATCACGGGAAATGTTTCGGAATGTCTCCCCTCTGCAAATAGTTTTTAAAGCCCCTCTACCCTTTAAATCGCTTCTTTGATAGCTTACGTTGAGAGTCTGGGAAGTCTGGCAGTGGGATTTGTACTAAAACCAAGAGGCCAGCGGGTGTGCCCCTGGCGGGATAAGTGGCGTGCTCTCAGAGTGGCGTGCCTTTTCTTGTCCCCCACGCCCTGGGCCCCTTTAAGGCCCACGGGGACGACAGGCTGCCAGATCTAGAGTAAGATCTGCAGGTTTTAATTTGAAATCAGAGGATGACATTTAGACACTTGTTAATGCATTAAACGCTGTGTCTCTCCGGTTACACACACACACACACACACACACACACACACACACACACACACAAACACACACACACCGATGTGCGCACTCGAAGAGGTGGCCACCCCACCGGGGTCATCTGAATTCTGAATGACCAAGCAGAACTTTGGCAGGGGGGTCCCCGCTTCCCGGCCCGCCCTAGGCACGATTCTGAAACAGGAGACATCGCCACTCACCTCCCAGCTGAGAGTCCTGAAGTGCCCTCACGTCTCCCTCCCTCGGGGACACGTTCGTGCTTATCCGGGGGCCTGTTTTGCTTCAGGCCTCTTGGTCTCAATCTGTGGCTCTGTTTCTGAACAACAGTATCTCTATGCAACACGCATGGAAGGAGTCTTAAGCAAACCAGCTTTTGCAAAATGAATAACTGATTCGTGAGCATAATTGGACAAGTGCCTTTTCAGTCCAGACATGTAAGAGGTCACCTGTGCAGAGGGAAGAGGTCCCCAGGTGAGCGTTCTTCGTCAAAAGTGTTCTTTGTCCGAGTGAGGCTGAGTCCACTGGTGGTTCTAGAAATCCGATTTGAAAGTTTGTTCAGGGGCTGATTTCTGTACTACATGTTATCTATTAAATGTAAGACTTCGTTGTATTTCAAAGGATAAATTTGCTTTTGAACTACCAAGAAAATATGCAAATATTATGCTAGGATCACTGAAAAATTCCTTGGTTTTGATTATTTTGGTGGTTTTTAAATTTATATGCATATGTATATGTGTGTGTACCTGTAATATATATTTTACATGTATATATGGATATACATATATGCTGTGCTATATTTTACTAAAGATTGATTGGGAACCACATCAGAAGTACTTTGTAAAATACGAATACATGTAATCATTTAAAAATTTCTTCAGAAGCAGAAATTGATATATGAGCATGTAATTCTGAAACAATAAGGACCATTACAGACAACTTGTAAATTCTTGAGGTTCAAAAAATGGATAGAGCAGTACATTTTCAATGACTGTATCCTCCTGAACACTTTGGCAGGCTGGGGTCAGGAGAGAGCACTGAACCTGGAGCCAGCCCTCCAGCTTTGTGCCTTGGGTGAGTCGAGCCCTCTGTCCGCGTCCTCAGAATCCCTGTGGGGCGGCCGAGCCTGGGGATTCTGGGTTGGCAGAGGGCGGGGGAGCGGGGGGACTTCAGGACACTCAGCTGGGAGGTGGTGGAGATGTCTGGTCCAGGGCAGGCTTCTCCTGTTTCAGAATCGTGCCCAGGGCGGGCCAGGAAGTGGGGACCCCCCGCCAAAGTTCTGCTTGGTCATGCAGAATTCAGATGAGCCCGGTGGGGTGGCCACCTCTTCGAGTGCAGCGGAGAGCCGTTTGGCTTCTCCATCTATTGGAACATCTGTTTATGCTGGCCCGCTGGCGGGAGGCGGACACAGACGGCTCCCCGCTGCGCACAGGGAAGATGCTGTGTTTTGTTTCCTAATACCTCAGCGGGTTTCCCAGGCAGAGGGTCAGAAATGTCACCACAGTGTTGCCAGCTCAGGAAAGCGGCTCTGGTCCCGAGGATAGACCTAGAGAACCTGCTTCTGAAGCCGTGCCGTTCCTTGTCTTTTCTCTCACGATTTCCGCTAAGGACCAGCTATTGGCACATGCATCAAACTGGGGAGTCAGTGGTGAACTCCCTTGTGTTGTATCAATCTGGAAAGATAATTTTCGTGAAGGAAGTTGTTGGCATATTCATGGTTTGACTCCTTAACCCGATTAGATGTAATGAAAATGAGATGCAGAGTAAAACCTTACCAATTCCAGCTCATGGAAATAGTTTTAATATTTACTGAGGCTGCTCAAGGAAAAATATTGATATTTGGGGAACTGTTCAAGAATTGCTAACACCAACTTACAATGAAAACAGCAGTGGGGCATCCAAAGATTTCTCAGGGGAATCCAAGTACCTCCTGCATGCGCTCCAGGTCAGGCGATACAGAAAGCTCTAGAGCTCCCCACTTACTCTTTAATGTCAGTTGTGCAGGTTGAGTGTGTGTTTGGGTGGGGTTAGGGTCTTCATATATCAAATCTTAGGTTCACAAGGGGCTGATTTCACTAATAAATGTTCGCCTCTAGAGGTAACTTGAAAAACTGGTTAATTCTACAATATTATCATTGGTAAGCTCAGTCTCTGAAAAAATCCTTTACACTTCGTTTATTTATTTTTTTTCAAGAAGAGTCTTATTGGTACAATTTATGTGCTTAGCATTTATCTTTTTTTCATGGCTAGTACAAAAACCAATTTCAATGTAACAGGGATGATAATATTGTGTTCATCAGTTACATCTTTTTATTTCTTCTTTTTATTTTTATGTCCTTCACCACCAAAATGTAACTGTCCTTAAAACTGGTGAAAACTGAATGTGGTCCATGGGCTGAACTGACATCAGTTACCTGGTTTTTTGTGACTGTGCTTTAGTTATGCGAGATGTTACCATTGGGGGAATCTGGGTGAAGGATACAGGAAACCTCACAGAACATTTCCTTCTTTCTTTCATCCCTCCCAACGTCCCTCCCTCCTTCCCACCTTCCTTTCTTCTTTTCCTTCCTTCCTCCCTTTTCCATTTTCTTTTCTTTCTTTTCTTTTCTTTTTTCCTTTCTTCCTCCCCCCCCCCCCCACTCCCCAGCTTTTTACTGAGTCATATTTACTTCAAAATAAAAACCCATTTGAATGTAACTGTTGTCTAAAAGCCTTACCTGAGGTGTCTCACGCCAGACAGATATCCTGAAAAGACGCTTTGGCTCATTAAGTGACTGCCGAGCGTTAAGTCCTGTGAGGTTTTGTGGGAGGCGGGTAATGGCCTTGTAAATGTGGGTGCTCCACAAATGCTTCTGGAGTGAGTGCCCTGGTCTCCGAATCACCTTGCTAATGGGCAAGAGGGAGCTTTGATTCTGAGGTCTGTCTACTCATTCCGTCATGCCATTTGGCCCAACCTACGTGTCTAAGAAATCAGTCCGAACCCTGGGCTCTCCTAAGGGAGAGGAGTGGCAATGTGGAGAGCTAGTGACCTTCTTTGAGCACCGCGTCTGTGCCAGGCTCATGCCTTGCACTCATTAAATATCTTAAGCCCCAGAACACCCCGTGAGGACATGAAAACTAAACAAGTCTAAACGTGGCAGTTGAAACAGTAATTAATGTCCCTAATTGCAAAAGAGTTCACTCCACAAGGGATCTTAATGAAAGGCAATGGAACCTCTCAGCTAAACAAATAAACAACAAAATTTTTTTTTCCTTTTGAATTATAATGTAAACAAAAGGGAACTTTGAAATTGTGTAATCGTCCTCCTCTTCTGAGGATAAGTCCTGGCACTTATCCACAGCGCCTGCTGGTTTTGCTAGCTCCTGCTAGGGTTAGCGGGGAGGAAGCCAAGTTCCAGCTCCCGATGAGAATAGTATTTGTCAGCGTCCGTGAGCAGGCTGTATTGTTTCACATTGATCACGCGCTGGGCGGGGAAGGTAGACAGGGTCACAGGAAGCACCCATACCAGGGTGAATCATGGTGTCCTGCGCCAGGAGGAAGCCCCGAGGTGTCTCACCCGCACTGGGAGGAAGAGGCATTCCGTGCTGGCATCCAGGGCGACCAGCAGGCTGGCCAGCCTCCCCAGCCTCTCGCCATCACAGAGCAGCCGCTACCCACCGTGTCCCGGGAAGATGCTCAGCAAGGAAAGCACCGCCTCCTTCTGGCTCAGACGCTGATGACATGGACTATGTGTTCCCACGGCCAGCAGCACCAATACCACTGGAGGGCTTGTTAGCAATGCCCAGCGGCCCAGCCCCCCCAAACACACACCCACAGAATCAGTGATCTGCGGTGGGCCTGGCAGCCTGTGTGTAGCAAGCCTTCCCGGGGATTCCAGCGCCTACTGGGCTTTGAGACCCACTGGGCTAGCTGACCTGAGCGATCCTCTTTCCAGTCTTCAGCTCCTTCTTCTTCTCTAAAATGGGAGTTTGGCTCAGTGGATAAAGCGTCAGCCTGTGGACTGAAGGGACCCTGGTTCTATTCCCATCAAGGGCACATGCCCTGGTTGTGGACTCCGTCCCCAATGGGGGTGTGTGGGAGGCAGCTGATCGATGGTTCTCTCTCATCATTGCTGTTTCCCTCTCTCTTTCCTTCCCCCTTCCTCTGTGAAATCAGTAAAAAAAAAAAAAATTTTTTTAATTTAAATAAATAAAATGGGAGATTGGCAGTAAGCTGTTTCTAAGCGCCTCTCTGAACTCCAGCACACATCGCAAGCTCTCAACTTCTGTAGACCTGCCATGTACATGTACATACCTGGTGGGATTCCACAGGCATTGAGAGGACAGGCCCTGGCTGTCTGGACTTCAAACTCTTAGCAGCACCTACTGAGCCTTCCTGTCGGTTGAGTTATTCATCCACACTATGGAGATGACGGCACCATGCCCTGAGGGGCTGTGAGAAATTGACTGAAGCACGTGGCACAGTGCCTGGCAAGTAGGAAGGATCCACTTGATTTATTTCCTATGATTGAGTGCCAGGCGCCACGGTGGATGTTTTGTAAGTGGTACATCGCTCAAATCAGATGGTTACCCATGAAATAAAATGGTCCCTGATTTTACAAAGACTGAGTTTGGTGGAAGTTAAAGTCCCGGATCGTGTGTTAGCTTAATTTAGAGATATGGTGACATACTTGTGGCCTAGCTCTGGCCTCTACCCTGGCACTCTTTAACCTTTAACTCATTTAACCTTAGTTACCTCCGTAAAGGCCCTGTCTCCAAACACAGCCCCATCTGTGACACAGATCGCAAGGGGCTCTGGGGGCACACGCCATTCAGTCCACAGCAGTGATTTAGGAGGTGTGGCCCACACCTGGGGGAATGCTGGCTTGGAGAACTACTAACAAAACCACCAGCGAGTCCATTTGTCAGGCATCTAGTTTACAGCCCCATTGTGATAGCTGATGAATTAAAAGGTCCGCATAGATTAAAATCTCTGTCTACAAAAAAACCAACATTTAACTGCAAAGCATGTTTTGCAGGCCATCGGAGCACTCATTTTCTTTCTTTCTTTTTTTTCTTTTTCTTTTTTTTAAATATATTTTTTATTGATTTTTTACAGAGAGGAAGGGAGAGAGATAGAGAGCTAGAAACGTCGATGAGAGAGACATCGACCAGCTGCCTCCTGCACATCCCCTACTGGGGATGTGCCCGCAACCAACGTACATGACCGGAATCGAACCTGGGACCTTTCAGTCCGCAGACCGACACTCTACTGCTGAGCCAAACCAGTTTCGGCGAGGGAGCACTCATTTTCATAAACTATAAATGGTTTTACTCATCTTCAGAGGAACCTTTGAAAATTAAAGTCAAGGAGTGGGGTGAACTGAGGCAGAAGGGAAGTCTCTCTCTCTCTCTCTCTCTCTCTCTCTCTCTCTCTCTCTCTCTGTCTCCCCGGGGTTTCCAGAGAAGCACCACAAAAGGAAGAAGACAACCGCAGGGATCAGCTGTCCTCACTTGGTCCTGCTCTGCTCTGGCCCTCACTGTGCGTGTCCGACCCCCCTGGGCCCGGCCTCCTGGGCCTCCTGAGCACGTCCTGGAGCTGTGATGAGAAAGGCCACCCAGTGCCGTCCTTGATGTTTGTTAGACCGGCTTGGTCCAGCTCCGTCTAGAGTACTTTTCCCTCGGGGAAGCTTTAGCTGCTGCTCTCACATGGGGATTAGTAGACCCAGGCTGGTTTGTTTTCTGTCCCCCTCCCCACTGCCTCCTCCCCTGCTCCTGAGGGAAGATATCACATATCAGAGCGTTTCTTCTTCAGAAAGACTTGGGCACGTCTGTGAGTCCTCACTGAGGCGGGCCTCTCTGTGTGGACATTTTATCTCCCGGGTTCAGAGAGAAGTAAACCCTGGCATGGGATGCAGGGTGGGTTCCCCCCCGCCCCTTTCCAGGAAAAATGCTGATGATGAAGGCCTCTGGGTGTGTTTTTAAGTGCTCAGTGTCAGATGCATGAGGGCTCTTCCAGGTCAAGGGCCTGCTGACTCCTGCTTTTTCTTGCCCATGAGCCCAGTCTCACAGCCCTTGTTTATTTGGATGGGACTGGGGTCCACAGTTCTAAGCCTTAACTTCTGTCCTCTTCCTTTTTAAAAAGATACAACAGCAAATGAATGCTTTATGAGATTCAAGGATGATATGTAAATTGTGACATTTCTAGTTGATCTTGGCTTGTTTTTCAGAAGAGTGTCCAAAACAAAGTCCCACTTTAGTATTTGTGGAAGGGTCTTGGATGGCCGGACCCCGGGTGTGGCCAGACCTCTCAATCTGTCCTTCTTCCAGCTGTGGTTTTTGTCTTACTGCCCCAGGATTTTTCAATGTCAAAAAGTATGACACCAAGCTATTGGAGTGTTTGGTTTGGCAGAATTGCCATTTGCACTGCTTCTTCCATCTTCATCCCCTCACAGAGACCCTGAACAAACTCTAACCTTTATTGACGATGCGCTGTATGCTGGTGACAGAGCTACCGGGAATAAAGACTGATGAATATAAAGAGTGAGACAATGAAAATAAGAGTTCATGAGGCTCCATGGTAAAGACAATTTTGATTTTCTAGCCTGCAGTTAATATTCTTTGGCCCCTCCACTGTAAACATTAGTCCCTCACCCGCCTCATGAAATATTTCCATGGTGGTTCTCATCTTAGGGTTCATTTTTTTTCTACTCTTGTATAACATAACGAACAAGTGATATTTTCAATTCTTTCCTTCATTTTCATCTGATTTACACTTGAAGAGAAATAAATTGCTCTTACCAGATTATTCTTAGGAATCTGGTCATTCTAGGACAACTAACCTAGACACTGTGTAGTTGTCCACATGTGTTCGTGTCTGTAACCCAGAGTCACATTCTCTAGGCTGCAGGGACAGGCCCGTCATGTAAGGAGTGAGGGGGACAGGTGTCATACTGAAGGGATGGTGGGGGATGTGGCAAGCTGGAAAGCCAGGGTAACAGGACCAAGCTTAGCTTCGCTCAGTGCTGCCAATGCGGATGTAAGGGCAGTGGTGACTGATGCTTCTTCCTTCCTTTCCTGGCCTGCTCTCCCCCAGGGAGGGCAGAAATCTGCGTTTGTATGTGAAATATCCTAACTTTTAAAATTTGGTTCCTCCGCTGAAAGACATTGAAACGCAGTGTTGGCAAACAAGTCTTCGGGTCACCGTCTGCTTGCTCGGCCTCAGACCACAACCTCTGGGGGAGTGTATTAGGTCAGGTTCTTGGTTGAGATGCAAACCCAGATTATTACCCCTGTGGTGGAGTGAGTTACTTTGTGATCTTCACTGTAACCTGGTTTTCAGAATGCGGTTTCTGCAGAAAGTGGAGATGAGGTCACTGAAGCAGTAAAAAGCATAACCTCGATGCTAAGCGTTGGCCTGCCGTCAGACGATGTTCAGAATTTTTGTGGGAAATCTTCCTGTTGATAGTGGTTGAGTTAGGTGCCTAGCACCAGCGTGGCCACATAAGGAATTACAGGCGATTTAAAGCAGTTTCCCTGTACAAAGGCCACATGCTCCTGGCTTTTGCATCAGCTTGTGGTCATCTGACTGTAACAGTGAGACCACATTTAAGATCCACATGTTATATGAGAGCCTCCAGAGAGACAGTGTGTGGAGTTAAAAAAAAGTGGGTCATTTTGTCCACATATCACCCAAAACCATGGGACCTTAGATCCATAGACTAGGTGTTCCTTAAATGTCACAGACTCCAAAGTTTTCATGTTACTAACCCAGAAGGAATCTGGAACCCAGAGAAGTTAGTGACTTGCCCAAGACGACAGAATTGTTAAGGACAGCTGAGATGCCACACATCTCAACTCCAGGTCTGTGTCCTTTCCACAGGTCACTTCATGGGCAGCAAATGATGGTTTAGGCCAGTGGACGGCAAACCGCAGCTTGTGAGCCACATGCGGCTCTTTGGCCCCTTGAGTGTGGCTTTTCCACAAAATACCACGTGTGGCGCACACATACAGTGTGATTGAAACTTCGTGGCTTATGCACAGAAGTCATTTTTTGGCATGAGCGAGTCTGTTTTGAAGAATTGGCATTAGAACACTCAAGGAACCAAAGAGCCACATGTGGCTCGCAAGCCATGGTTTGCCGACCACTGGTTTAGGCAGAACAAAATTAGTTTACTTCTGGGGACAGATTTTATTGCTACATCACTAGGATGATTACCAGCAGTCATGGTGAAAACCTAATTCACCAATCCTCTTAGAGCAGCTGAATCCTCTGGAGCTTGCCATTTTGTCACGTCTTTATTTGTTCAGACACCTAAGCAGATGTCTTAAGTTTGGAGCCATATTGGCACTGGGCAGTTGTCCTGGCTTTGGTGACTAACAAATCCCAGGAAATACTAGAGGCTCAAGTATGCACAGTCAATCCGTAAGTCCCCTTGAAGTAGCAAGGCAAAGCAAGTGGGGCAACCCTCCCCCATGCTGTCCTTCATGACCCTCTTCGTTTAGACCTCCTTTGATGTTCACTTGAATCTGATTATACCTGATAGGGAAGTGTCAGTTGTGGTTTACTGTAACCACATCTTGTAAGGGGCCCTGTCCAGATGATTGGGTGAGAACAATCATGGTTACTGCCCAGAGCTCTGCCCAGTGTTTGGAGGGGGAGTAAGAAAAGCCATGGAGAGAGAGGCTGATAGACACAGAGGAGGGGGTCACCCCAAAGTAGAGAAGGAAACTACAAGATGCTTTATAAGGGGGATCATTAGAGTCCACACAGCGCTTACCGTGGTGTGCACGGTATATTGGCAGACAAGATTGTCCATGGAAAAATATCTAGGTTGGGTGGTCACCGTGGGCAGAAGACCTGGTAGGTATACCAGCAGTCTCCACTTGCAGGAAGTCAAACCACAGGTGAGCTCTTCTCCCTGCCTGGCTGTCCCTCGTTAACCCGTCTCTGCACACAGATGTCACACATCCTGTCTGCATGGAAGCCTTCAGGAGCAGCCCATCCCAGCAGATCCCCTGTACATGTTACAGCACCCATGCCATTCCTACAGGTCACTTACCCATGTGGCTGTTCGTGTCTGTCTCCCTGATCACACCATGGGCCTCTGAGGACAGTGTTGTTGCTGCATCTAAAAGTGTGACAGAGGAGGAGCAAAGAGAGCACTTATTTTCCACACTTTTCAACATTTTCTTCCAGTAGTAAGTCCGCCTGGGGATTGATAAGATTCTGAAAACACTCAGGTGGCCAGCCATAGAAAAGTAGGCTCTGGAGATGCATGGAGATGAGGACCAGAGGGTGGTGCCCCTTTTCAGTGCACCCCCATTCCCCATAGCACAGGGGCAAACCTACCCCACCCCACCCCCTCGGACCCCGCCTCCAAGAATCACTAGGTACCTTTTCAATGCATATTTGAATGAAGAGGCATATGCTTTTGTTTCCCCATAGTGTCCTTTGAAGAACTTCAGCTCCATGAGAGAAAATGCTTTAAGGGTTAGAATTGCCCCGAAGTGTGAAGGACTGACTGAGCAAGGATCAAATGCCTGGGAACTGTCAGTATCCAAGCAGAGACTGTGCATGCGCGATGAGCTATTGTAAGCGGTCACTCACGCTGCAGAGAAGCTGTTAGACTGGAAAACCTCAGGAGTATCTCTCCAATATTACTCTTCTGTTACCAGAAGATTTCAGTCCATATAACCACTACTCACAAAAAGTCCACAAAAGCAGAGGGTTTGCCTGTTTTGGTCACTGCTGTATCTTTAGTGCTTAAGACCTTGCTTGGCACTTAGTAGCTGCTTAATAAATATTTATTGAGTAAACATAGATCAGTAGATATCACATTCAAAATGTGTTTCTGGCATCGAATAGGTTCCAAAGTATGGATTGCATTGACCTGAATCAGGCAGGCTGTAGATCAAAAAAGCCGCTAAAATTGGTCTGTGGCCACCATTCTGACTGAGTACCGTACGTGAAATCACGCTGTCACCAGCACTTCAGACCAGAGATGCTGGGGTTAGTGTGAAGCTGTACCAGCCGGGGACCTGCCAGGAAACTAAAGTAGCTCAGCTGGTCCCAGTGGGAGGGTTCAATGAGGGCGGCTTCACTAAGGTAGGGACTAAGGGAGCTGGGATGTGAAGCGCCGAGAGACTGTAGCAATGGCAGGAAGCTTTACCATCAATCTCCAGGACAACCTGCAGGGACCCCAGTGGGTGCTGGAGCCATGGGGGCCGGGCCACTTTGGGTGCAGCCAGTGCTGAGCACCGACTCCACCTCAGCCAGGGGTCGGCTTTCCCTCGGCTCTTGCTTCAGCACTTTAGTGTCTCCCAATGGCCAAACCGAGCTGGCGGGACCATTTATTTGATCTACCTTCTAATTTAATTGCATAAATAATACACATCCATTAAAGAAAATGTTGAGACTAGTCACAGCGAGGGAATTCTATAATCTCACCTCTTGAACATCTAGATTAGGGGTGTCGAACTCAATCAGAGAAGGGGCCAAAATCTAAAATCCAGCCTAAATCGCGGGCCGAATGGTTTACTGAACAGTCATAAACTGTCATTGTGATGGAAACGCAGCGGAGTGCAGTGATGACAGCGCGGTTCGGGCCACATTGCAAGGCCTGGCGGGACGGATTTGGCCCGCGGGCCTTGTGTTCGACACGTGATCTAGATGAATGTTTTGGCTCTTTCTCCTTTCTTTCTTTCTTTCTTTCTTTCTTTCTTTCTTTCTTTCTTTCTTTCTTTCTTTCTTTCTTTCTTTCTCTCTTTCTCTCTTTCTCTCTTTCTTTCTTTCTTTCTTTTTTCTTTCATATTCTTGTAAAGGATGTGAACATTTTTTTAAATATATTTTTTTATTGATTTTAGAGAGGAAGAGAGAGGAAGAGAGGATAGAAACATCAGTCATGAGTGAGAATCATTGATCGGCCGCCTCCTACACCCCCCACACTGGGGATTGAGCCCGCAACCAGGCATGTGCCCTGACCGGGAATCAAACTGTGACCTCCTGGTTCGTAGGTCCACTCAACCACCGAGCCATGCGGGCTGGGCAAGGATGCAAACATTTTTATTGCGAGTAAACCAACAGAAATTTGGTTGCACTTGTTCCTCGGCCTCATTAAGTCGGAGCTGGAGCCTGACACAGCTCCGTTTCCTTCCCTTTGTTCTGCGAACGTAAACAAGTTACTTCATGCGCCTCTGTGGGAATAAGGGATTAGGCAAGCGCTTGGACCCACAGAAGCCTCCAGCACGTTTGGCTCTCAGCTTGGATCCCGAGTAATTAAATACGAGATGAAAGATGAGTCCGACAGAGCTCACTCTTCAGACTGCAAAGGGGAGTAAGTGGCTTAGCTGGGTTCACTGTCAGCTCCAGGTTCTGTCCCCTTTTAGTGGCACTTGAAGGGCAGAGTGGAAACAGTGGGAAGACAGGTTAGGAAAACAGAGCCAGTGCTTGCGTACGTACACGGTTCCTGTCGCACCTGTGTGTCCCACACGGCTGGGGAACACCCGGCACACCTGTCACTACTTAGCTGACACTTGTCCAGCCTGCTCAACAGGAGCGTCCAGAGGCAAAGCCACAGGGCCTGGCACTGAGAAGTCCCCAGGTAGTGAGGGTGACAAAGTGGCTGCTGTTCTCAAAGTCAAGGGAAGGCACTAGGGGGTGGTTGTGCGTGCCAGAGTTCTAAAAGGCAAAGATGGGTGCTTAAGATTGTTGTTATAACATACCTAAGGTTAGCAACGCCTGTCACCTTCTATAGTTAAAAATAAAACACCTGAGCCTGGCTGGTGTGGCTCAGTGGTTGAGCATCGACCTATGAAGCAGGAGGTCACGGTTTGATTCCCAGTCAGGGCACCGGCCTGGGTTGTGGGCTCAATCCCCAGGAGAGAGCATGTTGAAGGCAGCCAATCAGTGATTCTCTCTCGTCATTGATGTTTCTATCTCTCTCTCCCTTCCTCTCTGAAATCAATAAAAATCTGTAATAATAAAAGCGTAATATACAAACTGACTGAACAGCCAAACAGCAGAACAACCATCTGGATGACCCTCCGGACCAAGCCCCAGCTGCGAGGGCCCAGGCAACCATCTGTGAAGGCCTACTCTTGCACGAATTACGTGCACGAGGCCTCTAGTATATTACAAATAAATAAATAACCTGAGAAATGTTAAGCCATCTCAGCTCCTTCGGAGAGGAAGAAGTTCTGCTTTCCTGGTGTGGGTCTATCGTCGGCCTTCTACACATTTCTGCCCGCATGGATCTCCGCGTGACCTGGGGCTGGAGACCAGGAATAGGAGCTCAGACCTCCCCCTGCCATTCTGGATGTTAAACAGCCCCCTTGGGAGAACCCATTTGCTCTCTGTCACATCCAGAGGTTGATCTGTCAGCTACTGCGACCCTGAACGTGGCCTTGGGAGTGAGGGAAGAACCTGACGGTGGCCGTCCTAAGGGAGGTGTCACTGTGGGGAGATTCAGGAAGCTCAGGGGCTGCTCTGAGCAGCTGCTCGGCACCTCCGCTGCTGCTGACGTTCTTGCCACTGCTGCTGCTGGTCATGTCTCTGAACTCACCATTGTGGGGTCTACACTGGGCTGTGCTGGTGAAGGGAGCTGTGCCCTCCCCTCCGCATCATTGCCGTGGGCTGTGGGGAAAGGCTGGCCGGGGGGCTTGTCCCTCTCCTCTGCCCAAAAATGAAATGGCGGCCCTGGCCAGGTTGCTTAATGGTTAGAGTGTTGTCCCAGTACATCAAGGTTGCGGGTTCAATCCTCAGTCAGGGCACACACAAAAATCAACCAATGAATGCATACATGAGTAGAACAACAAATCAATGTTTCTCTCTCTGCCTTCCTCTCTCTAAAAATCAATCAATCAATAATAAACAGGAAAACAGTACAAAAAAGTGAAATGGCTTTGCAAGCTCACATAAAGGTTATGAACCTCCGTGGCGGTACTCGGAATCTGTAATAGATTTTCCTTTTGCTTGCTACTTTGGAAAAGACTGCCGCAGGATTTCAGCAGCGTGTCCAAGCCCCTTCTGCAAGTTTAAATCTTATTTCTTGAAGCGCGCTCCAGAGTATAGATTGTGTTGCATGCCTTTCGTTATGAATTGATTCGATGTGTGTTATCTCCTAGAAAAAAAATGTCTGGAAACAGGCTGCATTCTTCGACGGATAATTAGCCCATTGTGCTCCGCACAGCAGCTCCTCCCCTGGTGTCCTTAAAGATGGGCCTGATCTGCTATTGAAAGCAGGGGACTATTTGTAACATGCTGCTCGCTTGGTATCTAAAAATTGTTCCGTTCAGAAATAACTGAGGCTTGATTTCATTGTCTCTGGACAATAAAGGCCAAAACATCCTAATAAAAGAACAGAGGGGAAAAACAGAGCCCACGACTGTCCTAGAGGCAGAGAAGTGCACCCGGGGAGGAGACCCAAGGATTTTAGGGACCAAGAGGGCGTGCCCTTCCAGGCCAGCTCACCGGGGCCCATGGGGGACAGACAGATGATGAAGTAAATCGCGGCTTGGTTGCAAGGTAAGAGTGGGCCGTGGACAAGTGTTGTGATCAGTGGCCTGTGCGTGTGTGTGTTTTCCAAAATTCTTATGGCCCTGCCTCAGTGCAGACATTTGAGTGCAATCGGGGATGAGGCCGTATATTTTCAGCTGGCTAACTTCAGTCCTGGTAACTATGTATTACTTATCGTTTGGTTTCCATGGTTGGAGTCAGTACTCCCGGATGCGCACAAAAAAATAGTTTTTTTCATTTAATGTCTCCTATACGTGAGCACTTTTGTATGTCTTATTCCGTGTCTTTTGCTGAGAGTAAACACTTTTTAAATTTGTGAAGACACATTCACTTACCATTCAAATTATTTCACTTTGAAAATAGTCCTTTCAGGGGAGGGGAGAGGGGTAGAGATTAGCTTTTTTGTTTGTTTAACAAGATATATAGTTTGCTTTGTGTATCAATAGTAAGGCAGAGTTCATCGCCGGTGACATTGTCTGCGTGTACAGCAGAGTGTCTGGGAGAGTAGATGGGTTTTTAATAAACAGCGTGGCGGTGCGGAGGGCGTCCGTGCATTACCGCTCAGCGGCAGGAGCAAGGCCGGCCGTCCTCCTAGGAGACGTCAGTGGGATGTGTGGCACCTCTTGGCGTGCGATCGGCTCTCATATATATCATGGACTCTGTGGTATGCGCTTCTAACATGTGATCATGTGCCTTTTTCTTTCAAAGGAAAAAGTGCTAATAGACTGAAAGAAAGAAAAAAAGAAGAAGAACGTTTTGGCCTTGGCCGTGTCCCCGTGCTTCAGAAAACAGTTGGTTTTACCATTTGTCTCGGGACATGGTCACAATGGCGAGATGTCTTAAGTCACAAGATAAATAGGTCCGCTCCTCCCCCGGCATTTAAACGGTTATGCTCCATGTGTAATGTATGGGCTGTGTTTGTGTTTTGAAGTAGTCCTTCTAACGTCTGGCGCCTTTGTATCTGAAAATGGGAGATTTATTTTTTGTAAATCCTCCGTATCCGGTATGGACTAGAGGAGGTGAAATCCTGGCGGGAGAGAAAAGCGAGCCCACGCCTTTGCCCTCTTTCTTTCTCTGGGCCATTCCTTCGCCGTTCGTTGCACAGCCTCTTGGAGCTGGTGCCTGGCTGCGAGGTCGGCAAAGTATCTCCATTAGGTCGGACCTGGGCAAGCCCCCCAAACTGCAGGCTCTCTGCCCTCCGTCTCCCCTGTCCCTGCAGGTGCCCCCTTCCGGCCTGCTTCCTGAGAGACCCGAAAGCTCCCCAGAAGGTACACAGGCTGATCCACACACTGGGACAATAACTCCGTCCCCTTCCCAGAGGACATTAGTTTCAACTGAGGGACTTTTTTTAAAAATATATTTTATTGATTTTTTTACAGAGAGGAAGAGAAAGGGATAGAGAGCTAGAAACATCAATGAGAGAGAAACACCGATCAGCTGCCTCCTGCACTCTCCCCACTGGGGATGTGCCTGCAACCAAGGTACATGCCCTTGACCGGAATCGAACCTGGGATCTTTCAGTCCACAGGCTGACCCTCTATCCACTGAGCCAAATCAGTTTTGGCTCAACTGAGGGACTTTACCTGAAACCAGCAAGAGTGGGTTTCTCATCGCAGCATTCCAGCCCTGGGGCGGATTGCTGGGAAGGGATGTTTTTCAGTGGCCGGGCTCTCTGGTCCTCCTCCAATTAGGCCACAGGCTGGCCTGCACTTGGCTTGCTGGCTGGCTGGTGTCCTGCTGGCTGCAGACACGTCCTGTGGGTGCCGGGTCCCCACGCTTGCTTCCTGATTGTGTAACCGGGGCTGCGAGGGAGCTAACTGCGGCTGCTTTACAGTAAGAGGATCCTTTTCACTTAATGAGGCCCAAGTGTGCATCGCATCGGTGGCCAACCTCACTCTCTTTTTAAAAATGTATATTTTGCCGGGACCAGTTTGGCTCAATGGATAGAGCGTCGGCTTGGGGACTGAAGGGCCGTGGGTTCGATTTCGGTCAAGGGCATGTACCCTGGTTGCGGGCATATCCCCGGTAGGGGGTGTGCAAGAGGCAGCTGATCGATGACTCTCTCTCATTGATGTTTCTAACTCTCTATCTCTCTCCCTTCCTCTCTGTACAAAATCAATAAAATATATTTTAAAAAATGTATATTTTGCTGAGCAAAAGCAGTCTTTTCACCTACAGTTCATATTGTCAAGCACACTGTGCAGCACTGACCGGCGAGGATGCCATGCGTGTGCCTTTCGCATGTTTGGGGATGTGTGTGGCTGCGTGCATGAACGTCCAGCGGCAAGACAGCAAACACCTGCTGGAGGTGTTAAAACGCCAGCATGCTCCATGCGTGGGGTATGAGATGGGAAGGACTAGAAAGAAAACCATGCAGGGTCTAAACCAGTTTGGCTCAGTGGATAGAGCATCGGTCTGCGGACTGAAAGGTCCCAGGTTCGATTCCGGTCAAAGGCATGTACCTTGGTTATGGGCACATCCCCAGTGGGGGGTGTGCAGGAGGCAGCTGGTCGATGTTTCTCTCTCATTGATGTTTCTAGCTCTCTATCCTTCTCCCTTCCTCTCTGTGAAAAATCAATAAAATATATATATATATATTTTTTTTTAAATGCAGGGCTGAGGTGGAAGAAAGCTCTATGCATTGACCGAGGCCCTGAAGGCTCCTCTGCACTTCGGTGTGAAAGAACCTCCAGTGTTGGCCACCATATGTAACTTTCTCTTCCTCTCTTTCCCCTCCCTGCTCCTGTGTCTGCATTGTCCCTCCCAGGGCCCTGTGCACTTTCAATTGTTCATTCACTCAGCAAATAGTACTGGGATAAATAGAAATGCAAAACAAGAAAAGTGTGCATGCGTGTGTGTGTGTGTGTGTGTGTGAGTGTGTGTGTGTTTGCTCTAAAAAGCTTCTCACTTAAAAACTAGATTCCTAATTCCATGGCCCCTCCATGATTGTGGATGCAATACAGGGTGGTTTCAGTTCTTTTCAAATGATACATGAAAGGTCTTTTCCAATACAAGTGGATGGCTTTACTAAAGCAAGAGTCGCAGGCGAACGAACAAGTGGCTGACCCAGAGGACCACGTATGGCTTGTGCCCTCTCTTCACAGCTGCCTCTCAGAGCCGAGTCACTAATGCAATGTCGTCTACAGACTGCCCAGCATCCACATGCCACTAGCTTTGCTGTTTTTGTTCACCTGTAATATACATAGCATCTCTCAGAAATGGCTTTTTAAAATGTTTCTTTTAATTGATATATATGGATAGATATGTCCTGAGCAATAATACTTTATGAGAAGATAAAAGTGGTGAACTGTGTGTGGTCCCAATATTGGCACAGCTGAGAAGCCAGCAGCCTCTGTGTATTTCTGTCTAAGAACTGAGATCTTCGTATCGTCCGCATGGAGCTCTAGTCCATAGGGAGACTCCCTGCTTCCCACTCTGACTCAGAGCCCGAGAGAGACAATTAGGCAAGAATTCCATATGAGACCACATGATACTTACTCTAAGTGTAATCAGCAGCCATTCAACAATGGGAAGGCAATGGCTGGAGCTGGTGTGAGAGATCTGACAGAGCCTGTAAGATCTGAGTTGACACTTAGTTGAGTAGAAGCGGAGGAGTTGGACATGGGTCTGGGGGATGTCACTGGGGGGCAAGAGAGATCTCTGGGTCCTCATAATGGAGGCTTAAGTGTCCCCACAACCCAGGGAGCACCTTCCTCTCATACTCCCTTTTCAGCATCTGTGATTTCTACCAAACCAGTCCATTTGTTGGCAGAAAAATCATTGCAACACGTTGTCTTCTGAACTAGTTGGTACATTTCCATCCTTAATGGCTTACTTAAATAGCCCTGTATATGGTCAGCCTTATTGGAAGGAAATGGGCATTAAAACAAATTATCCCATCATAGTTTACAATCATCTAATAAATGGTTATAGTAAAGATTACCAGCTAATGTTTTTTTCCACAACCGCAAATGAAGGCTCTAAATAGAACTTCCAAGTACAGGACTTTGATCCTTAGTTGAGTTTTAGATGTGTATACATGGGTATAAGCCACATTTTGAGTTCTAGCTCCCTGGAGTGCCTGTATCCATTTTCAATAACATTTTTGTACATCTGAAGACCTTCATCTAAAGAAGTCAATATCTTTTTCAAGTGTGAACTTTTGGAATCTTTATATAAAAATAGATATAGTATTTTAAGACAGGCAGGTGGGCTTGGGAAAATCGAAACCCAAAATAATTTTGAAGGTCTCTCCTACTGAAGTTGAGAATTGGTCATTCTGTTATTTATTTCTTAGTACTCTGAACATAACGTCACAGAACATAACTGTTTTTCTAAGAAATGCCTGTAAGTTTATATCTTAGGTACTTGTCTTTAGATTTTTGTATGATATTTTGAAAAAGTCAAGCTTCAATGTATTCCAATTTCACTGTACTCACTTCCGACAAGTTCCATGTCTTGTGAACAGAAACTAATCTCCAAAGTTTTTTCAACTGCGGGTGATTCACAGCCCTGCCCCCACCCCAAACTTCACTGTCAAACTTCACCTTAAAGATGTGTCCATTTACTTTGAAACAAACTTATGATTCAGGAAGTGAACTTGAAAACGCCCAGAGACCTTGCTTCTTTTGTGGACTTGAATGAGCAGGGCAGCCGGGCCAGGAAGGCAGAGCGGGATCGGTGCGGGGCCAGCGTGGGGCGTATTGGATGTCCGCAAAGGAAGGACCGGCGGGGGTCCCGCTCAGCGAAGTGTGCGTTTTCAACTCGCCCACAGTGGCGTCTATTGTCCCGTCTCTCAAAGGGATGATGTCATGTTTCATCGGAGGCTCTGAGTGATGCTGAGGTCTGTGGTCTGCGCGCTAGGGGGGAAAGGCAGCGAGAAACTTGCAGATCAGGTTTTTGGAAAGCCTTTGTGTGGCGGGTTTTGAGAGATAAAAGCTGACTCATGCAATATTTCCACGGAAGGAGCTGCACAGACTAGCAAGAGCTTCTTGTTCTACCTGCCGGAGCCTCCGGTGAGGTCAGTGCATCAGCTGAAGGCAGACATGCGGCTTAGCCTGGGAGAGCGCAGGTAGGTGCTAAGGCGACTGCACCCCGAGGAAACAGTGCCCCCCAAAACTTGTCTCCTTCCCCTCCCCGCCCCCCCATGGAGCAGGGGCAGATGCTGTCCCAGGGGGATTTCTCCCCTCCCTGCAGGGACAGCAGCTCGACTGGCTGGGTTACAGCTGTTCTGTTCCACATGGGATCTAAGTGGAGTTATCCAACAATGGAACTAGTCTGGCAGGGGCTTCTTTTCCTCTCCTCGGAAGGGCAGCGGGTTTTAAAGGGTGCTTGCCTTGTGCTGACCTGGCTTTGATCGCTTCTTAAAGGGAGGTGGAACTCTCTAGGGAGCCGGTGTTTGTGATTCTGCGGAGCAAGCTGAAATCTCACGTTGCCATGCCTTCGGTCCCGGCCCTTCGCTGCGCTTTCTTTGTGAGGCTCGCGCGGGCTTCGCTGAGGGACAGGATAAATGTTTGCCAGTTTTGGGCTTAGCAACTGCGGTGATGAAATTGAATCTTGGGCTAGGGGTAACCAAACTCGGCTAAGTGCAGTCTCCGTTTTAAGCGTTTCTTGGGAAGATATGCTTTTGTTCGGAGGAATGATCGGGGAGAAGGAGGCAAGGGTTGTATTCGGGGCTGTTGCAGATTGGAATTTGATTTTATTTTGTTTTATTATTTCACTTTAGGGATACAGGTCTATTTGAAAGATGTGTATATGCAGCATTCCTTTTCCTTAGTCATACTGGTCATTAAAAAAAATCAGTTACCTTCATTTAAAACATTTTAATATTTGATACAAGTTGAGGTTGTGATTTGAATTTCTTTAACTTCATCAGATTATGAAAAATAACACACTTGTTGAAAAAAAGTAATATTTGCAGATAAACATCCAAGTAAAGGCATCTATTCTCTTACTTGGTAAAAACCAATGTTCGTGTTCTATTATACACCCTTTCGATCCTTTTCTAATGTGGGAAACAGATACGTGACACTTGAAATTCAAAGTTGGGGTCACATTGCACATGTGTTTTACAAACCACCCTTTTTACTCCGCTGTGTGCTCTGGCCATTTCTGCACCCCACACCTATGAGAGGACATGACATTTCATAGTTTCTATTGGCCTCTCCAGGGGGACCCCTGACCCAGATCTCTCTTGTGGGACACTTGGAATTCACTTCCCCCTTTTCCTCTAAGATGTTTAGTGTGCTTTGTAGGTGGGTTTTCTTACTGTTGTTCGCCCCTGGGTTTGTCCTCCTCTTCCTCGTTCTCTGAAAAGGAGATGTCCTTCAGCCCCCTGCCTCCCTCTGGGCGGCACAGGGACATTCTGGAACTGTGAGTGCTCGCAGGGACAGAACCTGCACCCCGTGTTTCCGTGTGAGCTGCTGCCTGAGACCGCTGTGTCCGCACAGGCTATTCAAAGTGAAGCTGGCATGCAGAACATTATTTAACGTCAACCTACAGCAGAGCTTTGTAGCCTTTGGAAAGTCAGTGAGGTGTGTTTTATCATCGCACACCTGACATTAGCAGGAGGTGGGAGAAAATTGCTGTTTTGTGGTTACTGCCTGCGCTGTGATTCCAGCGAGGAGTGGGCCTGGGTGCAGCCGTCGCTGTGAACGTGGTTATTTTGGGGTGGGAGTCACGTCCTGGAGGTTGGATGGGACCATGGGACCGGGAGAGTCATGGTCCAGCCGCCGGCCTTACACCAGAGGAAACCAGATGCCCAAGACTGCAATTCGCAATGCAGATTCTCTGTTCAAAGGAGACAGTGCTGTGCCAGAACCTAACTTCTGGCTGGTCCTCTGAACTCATTCTACACACACAGTGGGACCCTAATCCATTCCTTCACAAGAGCACCTACTATGTGGGTCCCTTGGGCAATGGGCACTGTGGGCTTTGCACAAGTAACTCCTAGTGAGGCCTTCTTTTCCTGACCTCCGAGCTCCCTTTCTGCCCTCCTGCCGTGTGCATCTGCACCCACGTACAAGGAAAACTGGACCTGACACCAGAAACCACAGTCTCTGATTCTCAGTTCAACTTCGACCACAAGTTGCCCAACCTCTGTTTGTTTTGTCCCACCTATAAAATGTTGGGAAGTAATGATGCGTGAATGGACTTGGAGGCTTGGTTTTGTCTGTCTGTAAGGATAATTCTGACAGAGGTAAAGCAGTGGCGTGTTATCATGGTTGGGCTGGTCTGTTGTCTCAGACTATCTGGGATCTCCTTTGCTGCGTAACAAATCGCTCCGAAATGGCATGGCTTGGAAAAGGAGCCCTCCTGTGTAGCTTCTTCAGGTTGCTGGTCATCGGGGTTCAGGAGAGGCTCCATAGGGGTTTGGATGCAGGGACCACGAAGTGGCCCTCAGAAATGACAAGGCTGTCATCTTGAAGGCTGCCCCCCCTCCCCCCCTCCCACACACCACACGCCTGGTGCTGGTGGGAAATATGCAAACAGCAGGGGCCAGAATAGTGGCGGGGGCCGGGAGCAGGGTGGTCCTTGAGCATCTCTCCGTATCAGCGTGGTCTCCACACTGGCTTCTCTAGCACCCTTCTCCTTTACGAGGGCCAGAATTTTAATGTGATGGCTCAGAGCGGTCCGTGAGGTCTGAAAGGTTGGCAACTGCAGTTCTAGGGCAGCAATTTTCCACCGGGGCGCCACAGAACGGTGAGAACATGCAACACCTCACTGTGTCGTGACTGCCTGAGACGGCTGTGTCCACACTCACAGTGACCTCTTTTCCCTGAGACTGTCGGACAAAACAATGGCAATAGCCAACACAAAACAGCCATCCGGTGTGAATGAATCAAGATTATCCTTTTTTTTTGTTTGTCAGGTCAGCCAAAAATATGTTTTTTTGGTGTGCCTCCGAGTTTCAGTCATTTGTTGGCGTGTGCCAGGAAAGGAAAAGGTGGGAAATCCCTGCTCTAGGGCCTCGGTGCCAGGCCCCTGGCTCAGGCAGGGTCCCTGCCATTCCTGGCTTTTGGGGGGAAGGGGGTTGAATGGAGGAACCAGGTCAGAAGCTTGAGAAACATGTTTCAGAAGGACATATTTCTGTTGCTGAGCATTGACCTCATGACCATACCTAGTTAGGAGGGGGGGAGGGGGGAGAGGAGGACAGGGAGGGGAAGGGAAGCTAGGACATGTGTACAGTGAAAACTATTTACCAAGGAAGAAGGGGCCTGGGTTTCGGTGGACAGAAACACTCCCTCTGAAAGTAAAAACAGCTCGTCATCTAGCTTTCATCTCAGCCCACAATCTCCTTCGCCTCCCACACTAAACCGCCACAAGAACGCACACAGTGCAGATCAAAACAGCTGCATCTGCACCCAAAGCCTGGAGGGAACTCCCTGAGGTCCTCTTTGACCCCAATGCACGCCCGTGTCCTCCAGCCTAGAGGTTCCGGAGGCACTCCTGGGCTCAGGCTGTTTGTCTAATTCAGGAACCGCCTTACCTGCCTTGCTTCCTCCCTGCCCAGCTGAAGCCCAAGGAGGGACATAGGAATCAATGGGTAACCTCCCGAAACTCAGGAGCACATCTGAATATACGGTGTCAGACGGCTCAGCGTCAAGGAATTTTTGTTCTTCATTCAACCTCCGGGGCGGGCGAAAAAGAAGCTAGGAAAATTCTTTGGCAAGTGGAATGGGGAAACAGAGACAGATAACTGAACAAACTGGCCAAGCAGTTTACCGCCAGGTACAGAAGGTCCCCAGGGGAGAGAGCCCCAGGGCCTAGTAACAGGCAAAATGGGTGACAGCCTACCCCCAGAGCAACCTTTCCTTTCCTCCTTAGAGATAACACCCAGGCCCCCAGCTGTGCTTTTGCTCCAGGCCCTGAAAAGCAGCAAATTATGACCTGCTGCTCTGGCACAGACTAATCAGTGGAGACCATGACCCTGAAAGAACATACCTGGAAAATATTTTATTGAAATCCTCCCCTAAACTCCCAACCACTAACAACCCTCACCATGAAGGTCCTGGCACGTGCTTCCCCTCCCAGGAACATGCCCACACCTTTCCCTTCCTCTCCCCCCACCCCCAGGTGCGAATCTCCAAAACTCCAAGGGACCCCATGAGATTGTGACCAGGGGAGCAAGGGGCAGCGGCAGCTCGTCCTGGGCTAACCCCTGAACCTGTCTACAGGGCCCCCTTCCCTCTGACTTCTCAGTGAGCCAACGCAACCCAGTCTAGTCTCTCTCCTGCTGCTTCTTTTATCCTAGGCCCTTCCTGTGTCACTGTCCCCAGAGTTAGTAAACATCCTCAGAAAGTCACCTGGGCTCTTATTGCAACATCTGCCCTGCAGGAAGTCAACAACCCACACACTGCAGGCCGGCCGGCTGGAGGCAGACCCACTCCGAGCCCGAGCTCCGTCCAGTAACAGCTCTACTTGCTCTTCAATGCCGCAAGATTTTTTTTTTTTTAAACTACTCATTTTGGAAATCTTTTTAATTTACAGAAAAGTTGCCAAGATAAACCTAGAGTTCCTATCCACTCTTCATGCAGCTTCCCCTAATATAAACATCTTGCATAACTATAGAACATTGGTCAAACTAACATGTGAACATGGTAACAAGATCTTTATTTCTTCATTACCAAACAGCTGCAAATAAGTGTGAAAATCATGTTTCCTAGAATGAGTACTCTGAACTTGAAGAACATGTGGACTCGGAGTCCTGGCCACGTCATTAATGCAAGCAATCTGTCAGCATCATAGAACACCAAGAGGCTATTTTATCTATTGAGATATCCACTCTATCAGAGGTGTGTGTGGGAGAAAGTTTCTCTTCAGATACCTGATGTTGTCTTTGAAATATATAAATGAGTATATTTCTCTTTTTTTAAAATATATTTTTATTGGTTTGAGAGAGAGAGAGAGAGAGAGAGAGAGAGAGAGAGAGAGAGAGAGAAACATCAATGATGAGAGAGAATCATTGATCTGCCATCTCCTGCATGGCCCATAGTGGAACGCAGCCTGCAACCTGGGCATGTGCCCTGACTGGGAATCGAGCCGTGACCTCCTGGTTCATGGGTTGACGCTCAACCCCTGAGCCACACCGATCAGGCTATCGTTATATTTCTTATAACTTTGACTCTTAAAAGATGTTTGGGTCTCTTTGTTTGAAATCATGAAGTTGGCCACGTATAGCTTTGAGGCCCTACCAAGATTGGCTCTGTATTAAATGACCTTTGCTGGCTGATAGAGGAACTTCTTATATTTTCATCTCTCTTATGTCTTCCCTCTTTTGGGCAATTTGCAGGCAGTGTAATGGAGTGACATCATTTTATTCATTTGTCTGGAGCACAGAATTCTCCTGATTTTCATGCTCGTCCTGCCAAGGGACTCGGTTAGGTGGTTGTAGTTTGGAATAGCAACAAGCAGAATTTGGAAATCCTGATCCCTCCTCAGTCGCTGCTGTGCAGCTCAGCCTGGTCAAACTGTCCTTGGGAGCTGGGACAGGAAGTGGCCGCTGTGGGCCCATCAGTTCCCCCTTCAACATGTAAACACGGTCGCCGGAAGCTTGGGTTTTACTTGCCATGGAAAGTTCTGCCTCAACCCCAATTCAGCCTGAGAGACAAGTTAGAGCCACAAGAGCTGTGTTTGATTCTGACAGTGATGTTCCAAAGGAGAGCAATTAAAATAATGGAAGTTTGCAAAGCAAACAAGCCATGGAGTTAAAGCTCTTTCACTTGAGAGAGAGAGAGAGAGAGAGAGAGAGAGAGAGAGAGAGAGAGAGAGAGAGGGAGAGAGAGACCTGTCATGAAGTAAAATGAGTGAAAGGGTATCTACATGGTAGCTGTGTCGCTGTTTTTCTTAAATTGAAGGTGGCACAAGAAGGAATGTTTATTCTGATGGCTTTTAGGCTGATGGTATTTCCGGTTGTAAGACTCATTAGGACTCCAGGGTCCCTGGAGCTGGGCTTCCACCACTACCATTTGTGGGTTTACAAAGGGTCAGATGGACCAAGACCTCAAGGTGGGTGGAAGCAGCTTGTTTTAGGGTATTCATGGTCAAAACACGCCCTGACCTGGGCCATTCTCAATGCTTGGCATATTTGTAGGAGATGCTTTATAATTAAGCCCTAAACACTGGGAGAAGGTTGGGGGGAAAAGAGAGAGAGGCCATGAACGGAAAGGAAAGCAAAGCAGCCATTACTCACATGGCAGGACAACCTGCCAACATCTTTCACTCAGGGAAGAGGGGGCAGCTTTCCTGTTCTACAGTGTTCTGGCTGGTGTTTCACTGACCATGGGGAATCAGTTACCCCAACATCTAGAATGCAGGGATGGATTGTCTCCCAACTCCGTTTTTGCCAATTTGTAACAATCTTGTGTACTAATGAATAGATCTTAAAAAAAAAAAAAAAAAAAAAGGCAGTTGAAACCGGTTTGGCTCAGTGGATAGAGCATCAGCCTGCGGACTGAAAGGTCCTGGGTTTGATTCCTGGGACATGTACCTTGGTTGCAGGCACATCCCCAGTGAGGGAGCAGGGAGCGGGGGTCGGGGGGGGAGTGTGCAAGAGGCAACTGATGGATGATTCTCTCTCATTGATGTTTCTAACTCTCTATCCCTCTCTCTTCCTCTCTGTAAAAAAATCAATAAAATATATTTTTTTAAAGGCAAATGTTGAAATATATGCACCTCTTTGTTCATTATTATTTAAACAAAGATTGATAAGGAAGTAAATTAGATCTTACCGAATCATAGAATCATCTAGAATATTCTAGATCAGCATTGTCCAACTAAAATATAGTGCAAGCCACATATATAATTTGAAATTATTTTAGTAGCCACATTAAAGAGAGTAAAATGAAACAGTAAAAAGGATATTTAGGAGATTTCTTTTTTTTTTAAAGAAAAGCAAGTAAGAATGTATTGACTGCAGCAAAAATATACTTAAGAGAGTGAAACAAGGAAGGGCATAGAAGTAATAGGAGAGCTTAGGCTAGGTTGCTTTAGCTCACTGGGAAATCAGATTATAGGGCACGTTGAGGACAGGTCCCAGGGGTTAGCCTGGGATGAGCTCCCACTGCCCATTGCTCCCCTGGTTGCAAGTCTCATGAGCTCCCCTAGAGGTTAGGGGATATGTGCCAGGGCGGGGGGGGAGGAGACAGGGAAGGGAATGCATCCAGGAAGTATCCCATTTAACCCACTATTCCAAAATATTATTTCAACATGTAATTAATATAAAAATTATTAACGAGGCATCTTATACTCTTTATTGCATGGCATACTAATTCTTTGAAATCTGGTGTGCATTTTACACTCATAGCACATTCCAATTCAGACTAGTTGTATGTCAAGTGCTTAATAGCTGCATGTGACTACTGGCTGCTGTGTGGATCCCCACAGCTCTAGAAATAAATATTAAAAGTCAGTGAGTTGTATTTATGAAGACTAGGCCAGACAGGGTGGAAATCTTAAATTATTTTGAAGGAGGTGAGGACAAGACTAGACAGTTTTTATGAGGTATACTTCCTGACGTGAGAAAACTGTAATTACCTTCGAGGCAATGAATTAACATGAAAAATGTTATCCATTAGCAAAGGCAGCCTCGTATTATATGCCATTATACAGCCTAGCTTTAAATGCTTCACTCCTGTCATTGGTAATTTTGGAAGGTGTTTGATTGGGAGCAGTAAGCTTGGCCAACTACGACAGCCACCAACTAGCTCATATTCTGTTTTCTGAAGAGCCTGGTTGGCAGTTGGAGGGATGGGCTGGTCAGTCCAGGGGCCGAGAATACTGCTGACCTTTGAACAGGGCGGAGGTTATGGGTGCTGACCCCAGCCCAGTCGAAAATCTGCACATAACTTTTGATTCCCCAAAAACTTAACTTGTCCCTCAAAATCTTCAGGGGATTAGTTCCAGGGACCCACAGCTACCAAAATCCACAGATGCTCAAGTCTGCAACTGTAGGCTCCCAGTCAAAAACAGAGCAGGGATTTATTTAAAAAGATCTGCGTATAAGTGGACCCACACAATTCAAACGTATGCAATTCAAGGATCAGCTACATCGCCTGGTAGTGCAACATGGGATTCCTTCCTTAGAGCAGGGCCCAGTCATACTGCAGTTTGACTCAGCCACGGAGCGATCCCCCTTTACCTGAGATTCACATCGCACTTCGCCTGCCTTTAAAAGTATAGAAGGGACTATCTCTCCCAGCTGCCCAACATGGACCCCTCTAAAATCACTACCCGTTTTCTGTTCCTCTTTCCTTCCTAGGTCCCAGCATTGGCTGGCTCACCTAGAGGGAAAGTAAGTGCTAGGAAATGAGTCTCTGTTGTGTTCATGATGTAGCTTTAACAGATTAATATTGGTTGCGGGCACATCCCCATGTTGTTCATGTTGTGATAATGAGCATTTGCCAAGAGTTATATGACTATTAAATATAGTCTTCTATATTGGAGAGAAGGTTGATTCTTGTCTAGCCAGAAAACCATAACTTGCCCCGGAAACCAGTGTATACAGATCTCTGGGGGAGGTTGATTGAGAGCCTTCCGGTGCCCTTGCTTCATAGACAGCATTCCAACTTACATTTGGTCCTAACTCATGGCCTCATTCGACCCTTGGGGCCTTGAAGGATCTTCATAAACACTCTGAGTGAATGCCCAGTTGTGGAAGTGTGATCAACCTCATGGTTGTGGTTGCGGTGGGTGCCAAAAGGGAGAAAACCTTGTTGGTCCTAACTCATGGCCTCATTCAACCCTTGGGGCCTTGAAGGAACTGCCCAGGACTTTCTTAACACCATTCCCAAATGTGGGCAAGCATCCTTTGCAGCAAGCACACCTCAGTGCCTGGCTGCTTCTTGGATTTTTGCCATCCTCAAGTTGGATCATGCTCTTTAGGGCAAGTGCATTTTAACTACTATAACCCATCTGTGTTTTATAGGCCATAAAGTTGTTACGGGGCAAGCAGAAAGAATATCGCAAAAGCTTTAAAAATGTGTGGCAAAACCATGTGGTAGTGATTGTGCTGATCAATTACTCATTTCCCACACTTTCTTATTATTCTTCCTTGTTGACCCAAGTTAGTGCCTTTATTTTACACTCAGTAATTTTAATATTTGTCTTATAACTTGGCATTAGTATTTGCCATGGGTAGAATCTCTCTAGAAAAAGTCAGGATGCTGAAAGATGCAGACTTGATGGATTCTTTATATTCTAGAAATATGGATACCAGCTGTTTGGAGACGTTTATTATAGAGTGAAATAAAATTCATGTTCCTCTTAAAAGGTGATCATTAATCTATATTCTTGTTATTGTGTTTGTCTTGTCTTAACCTTCCAAACATAAGTTTCACTCTTCTAATTCTCTAAAACGAAACCCATACACATGGATTTTGGTGGTAAGACATTCTACCAAAATGATATTAATCACACTGTTTATACAAGGCTTTTTGTTTCTGTAAATCAGGGAGCTCATCAAGGGGGAAATGTCTTACAAATGAAGATGTTTGGAACTTTATGTTTCAGCAAAATAGCTTTGGAGTGGTTAAATCTCACGTGGGACCTTTATGGGCCTAAGATCTCAGTGCTATGGGCACTAAGTAACCTTTAGACTTCACAGATATTCTCTGCTCATACCCTCTTTTAAACACAAGCAGCCCCATATCTTTGAAAATACATTATTTTCTCATAATTGAATTCCTATGTTTATTTATAATTTAATTATATGATTCTACTGTCATATTATCTACCGTTACATGGGGGGTGTTGTGGTTAATCAGACATGCTCTGTAATAGCGTAGCTCCATATACAACACAGTGGAATGTCGGCTTCCAAGTAGAGATTTGGAGACACGTGGTGAGAGGCTGAGTTTGAAAGGGGATGTGGGACTTAATAGTTGGGTTTTTCTTGCTCAGGATTAGAAAAATATTAGCCATGCAACACTCTCTCCAGTGCTGTTTACTAGTAAAATGCAAATTGTCAGCATCCATTGAGTCAGTAGCAGTGGCTCCGGGATGGAGGCTTAAACCTTTGTGGAATTATGGTGGAATGCCCAAAATAAAGAACAGTGTTTTGCAAGCTTCCATAAGAATCACCTCGGGTGTGTTTTAGGCCGATAAGAATCAGTTGTGGTGCTTGTTAAACCTACAGACTCCTGATGCCCTGACCGCTGAACTTTGAATTTAGAAAACCGGGGCCAGCCTGCCTCCGTTAGTCATCCCAGGTGGTCCCATTTGGAGGCGATGGTTGCAGTGCCTCGCAAACCCTAATGCGTGTGCACACAGCGCCGGCATCTTGTCCAAACGCAGACTGGAGTTCCATGGGTCCGGGTGGTGCCTGCGGCCGTGTTTCTAGCATGGTCCCAGGTGATGCTTTAGAAACTCTCACACCTGCCACGGTCCCTCTTCATGTCCTTCTGGAACGCACTCTCTGCCTCTTTGTTTTCGACCCCATATATTTGGGGTGGGTTTTTAATCTTTAAATTTCCCGTTTGATGTCATTTTAAAATACCTTGCTTATCTCATCCTTTTTCTTTTTCTTTTTCTTTTTAATGCATTTAGATGTCCACCAGTTGCATCTTGATGTGCCATTAACTGTAACCGAAGATCCAGATCCCAAGACCACAGCCAAGCCTTCCCGCTGCCAAGAACGGAAGGCGATGGAGCTCTCGGACAGTGACCGCCCGGTCAGCTTCGGCTCCACGTCGTCTTCGGCTTCTTCCCGGGACAGCCATGGTTCCTTCGGCAGCCGAATGACCCTGGTTTCCAACAGCCACTTGGGCTTGTTTCCCCAGGACAAGGAAGCTGGGGCCATCAAGCTGGAGCTGGTGCCAGCCAGGCTGGTTTCCAGCAGCGAGCTGCAGAGGGACAGCCTGGCCGGGCAGCAGAGCCCGGAGGTGGGCAGCGAGAGGCAGCCCTGGGCCCAGCGGAGGGGGGAGGCCAGCGGGGCCGCCAAAACAAGTGCCGAATCGGCCACCAGCCCCAAGCTCCTCTACGTGGACAGAGTTGTTCAGGAGATCCTGGAGACGGAAAGGACGTATGTGCAAGATTTAAAAAGCATTGTAGAGGTAAGGCAAACTATTATTATTATTTTTTTTTTTTAGTTTGTTTTGCAGGATAAATAAGCTTGCAAAATAAAAAGCGAAACCAGCTGTGGGGGATGTGTTGTCTCCTAAGATGCAGAAATGGTACGAATGTTTCAACAGGTCATACCTTGAGAAACCCTAAGGCAGTACTCACTGCGTTAGAATCCTCTTAATGTGTGCGTTAACGAGTTGATGATGTGTTAGGAGCAGGAATGATGACACCAGTGCATTTACCTGTGTGTTGTGCTAACAACTCCCGCACCAGGGAACTGAGTGCCTGGCAGATAGTGGAGCAGACAGGATGGAGTAGGACTGCAGGCCTCCTGAACGGCAGGCGTCCTGTGTATCTGGACTGCGCCCATCAGGCTACCTCCGCCCTAATCACCACTCTCTACTGGTGTTTGTGATTCCAAAAACATTGATACCGAGGTCCTGCCTCCGGAGACCTCATTTCATGAGCCTGGGGTGTGGCCTGGAGGTGGGATTGTGAAAGCTCCCAGGTGATTCTGATAAGCAGACAGGCTTGGGAACGGCTGTTCTAGGCTGTTCTCCCTGCCGGCTGGAAAGTGGTGACACGTAGAGGAAAACTGGGGGCTTTGTCTTGTCTTGGGAATTTCTGTTCACTTTGCAGCGAACAAGTTTGCATAAATTATTTGACTGCAAATCCAGCTCCACTTATGTGCCAGCTTTTATAGTCTGGAAATTTAGTTTTTAATTTGGCTTTGATTTATGGGTAGGTTTTGAGGGATTAACTAAGATTTAGCAGAATAGCTCAGATGTTAGCTCATTTATGTCGCCTTACAGTATAAAAATGTTAATATTTTAAAGACATCCTGTAAGGCTACATTCACTTTGCTGCCTGGTAATACACCAAATTCTGTCATTTGTTAGTGCCTACTTCCTGTTTTAGACTTTTGTTCTGAAATGTTTCAGAAAAATAATAGGACATTTACTGATGAGAACATTCCCCACCAAATACATACATTCTTATAGCATTAGCAAAAAAAAAAAAAAAAAAAAAAAAAAAAAAAAAAAAAATTCTAAGCCACGATTGTGTGCCCAGTTCCACAAATAACAGAGCCAGACACTGTCGACTAAAAATAGCTATGACGTAACTTCCCAGTAAAAATAGAAAAATCAATTGATGCTCAACCAAAACAATATGTGATACCAAATGTCAAATAAGCCCAGCCAATTGTGTGTGTGTGTATTTTTATTTCAACAATGATGTCATTTGTACTTGAGAAGGAATACCTGTGAAACTGCCAAAAATGTTACAACCTATTAGGAAATATATGGTTGTCAAGGCTTTCTTTAGTCTTTTCCTTCTTTTTCTTTTCCTTTTTGGAAACTTTTCCACCAATCAAGACTCGCTAGACAGAGAGAGAAGCCTTTAGTTGTTGAACGGATAGTCCATGAACACTCTTGCTCTTTCTGGGCTGGTTGGCACACCTGGGTGAGAAGTAAGAAGGAAAAATACGAACGGAAGGTAGCACGTCAAGGGAACTTGCATGTAGGTGGCCATATCTGCAGGTTCCAGATTTGCAATCCTTCCCCCCCCCCCCCCCCCCCCCGGAATAAATCCTTTTTGGTGATGAGAAGGGGGGAAAAACAAAACAAAACAAACAAAACAACAACAACAACAACAAAAAAAACAATATTTGCTAAGAAAGTTTCAGGGGAACTTCTTTTTCAAGCTGTCCAAATGTCCTTGCCCTTCTTTCTTTATCCACGAATTAACCATGTTTTGCCTGAGGCCTCGATGGGCCTTTCCTATAAAGCCCACAGATACAGGTAGTATTTTAGGCTTTCTATGCCTGAGGTCTGTCACAGCTGCTCAGATCCACCATTGTAACTCAAACGCAGCCAGCAGCCCTGGCTGGTTTGGCCCACTGGATAGAGCATCAGCCTGTGGACTGAAGGGGCCCAGGTTTGATTCCAGTCAAGGGGACATGCCTGGGTTTGGGGCTTGATTCCCATTAGGGGACGTGTAGGAGGCAGCCGATCAATGATTCTCTTTCATCATTGATGTTTCTATCTCTTTCTTCCTCTCCCTTTCTCTCTGAAATCAATAAAAAAATTTAAAAAATTAAAAAAAATTAAAAACAGCCAGGAATGGGTATGGAAATTGCAGTAAAACTTATGGCCAAATTGCACCCAAAGGCCATAGCATGCCGACCACTACACTAGACTGTAAATGTGTGCCTGTGGTTCATCAACTGTAAAATGAGACCAATAAGTAGTACCTGCTTCGTTGAGTTAATTAGATGATATACGAAAAGCTGTTATAATAGTGCCTGGCACATGGTAAGTAATTAATAAATAAAAATCGTCATCCTCACCAGCTTCCTTTGAATTTGCTGGTAGAGAGTTGACAATACAGTACCGTCTTACCTAAGGTCTTTCAGAAAAATAATCAGATTAGTCAATTCACTGCAGCAGAAAAGTAATTAGGGGGGGGAATTTTAGACTCGTTTTATCTAGTTTTTCTTTTATTAAGAGTAGCCAGTTACATTAGGTCCTGAAATAACATCATTTCTTTGTGTTGTATCATTATAACATTGATGAGATGCCTTAGGAATTTAACTCTTATTTGTATCCATTCGTTATACGTCTTCAAGTTACAAAACCTACCCACGACATTAAGCTAGGATTTGCTGTGTTTTTCCACTTGCAGCAACTCTACCCAAAAAAGATAGTTAAAATGGCTACTTTTTTTTTTTTAATACAAAATGCCAATCGTCAGATCATTTATTGAGGTGATGGTAAGTCACTTTTCATTTCTGCACAGTTCAGTCTGCTGTGCTCCGCTTTATCAAATCCCGTCTAACCAGGATCCTTCAATAGTCATTCTCGGTTTTGGAAATTTCCTCCGTTGCCGGAGCTCTGAGGAAAGGCTGCTCTCGGGATGGAGGGATCCAGATCATTGGAAGGGGAGCCCTCTTACACTGGGAAGCAAGCCTTCTCCTAGTATATCTGTGCGGGATGAAAAGGGAAACCCAGAACAACATAGATTGATGAACAAGAACAGACCCAGAGACAAGGAGGCATGGGTCAGACTGTTGGACCTCAGAGAGAGGGTGGGGATAAAAGGAAGAGATCAACCAAAGGACTTGTGTGCATAATATGAGCCTAACCAGTGGTCAAAGACAACAGGGGGGTGAGGGCATGAGTGGGGAGAGGTGGGGGATAGGAATGGGAGGATGAGGAAAATATGTGATACCTTAATCAATAAAGAGATTTAAAAAAAAAAAAGGGGGGGGGGGGCCAGGAAGCATGCCTTCGGAGTTCATGCCGTGATCCGATCATTTGTTCTTCCTAGAGCCTTAGCTCAGAGGCTCGCAAGATGACCGAGACTTGGAGGGAGCGGGATCTGCGTTGGCTTTGTCCTAGGTCAGTGGTCGGCAAACTCATTAATCAGCAGAGCCAAATATCAACAGGATAACGATTGAAATTTCTTTGGAGAGCCACATTTTTTAAACTTAAACTTCTTCTAATGCCACTTCTTTAAAATGGACTCGCCTGGGCGGTGGTATTTTGTGAAAGAGCTACACTCAAGGGGCCAAAGAGCCGCATGTGGCTCTTGAGCCACAGTTTGCCGACCACGTCCTAGGCCAACCCTCCCTCACGCACAACACTGTGGATTTGAGGTGTTTCTGATGAAGGGTGGCTTCCTAGTGATCCTGTCGGGTGTGGAAGGGGCAGTTCCTGCCTCGGCCACTCTCTCCCGTAGCTATAAAGGACTGCCTCCACATGGCCTTCTCTGGACCAGCTGTGACTGCTTAGGAGACTGGCTGAGCAGAGGATGGTCTTGAACCAAGGGAGAAGCCTAGTGAGAAGAGGTGGCTTGTCCTGGATTGTATTGTCTTGGTACTTGCAGATGTCCTCACTCAAAACCCTCCCTCCAGGTTAAATAACATTTATTATAACTGACACTCTGTATGAGCTTCCTGGAGACCAAGGTTCTTGAATGCTGAGGGAACTATGAGTTCAAGGCCAGCATGTAGGACTTGGCAGGGATCGTCTGTAATGAAGGCTTGTTATGTGGGTGGATTTAATAAAGAACTTACACTGTGGTGCTTGGCACAGTTTAAAGTACGTTTTCTCTTAACGTGGCATTTGAGCACTTTTATTTGAATGTCTCTATTTGTTTTTTCCTCTAGGGCTTTTCTTGTAATGGATCTCTCTTAAAACCATTTAAGATCTATGATCATTTAGAAGCAAACGTGCTAAATGGGTTTCTGTTTGTGAAGAAACTATTCCTCCAATAGCACACCTGATCACTGCATATAATTCCCAGATCTCACTGACTGTCCATTTCCAAGTCCCTTTTTTTGTTGTTACGCCTCCTTCCTCCCTAACCTATCTCACTCTCATCTCTTGCCACCCAACAGTGACAAAAACTTAGAAGGTGGGGACTCAGTGGTTTGAGTGTCATTCTCTTCTGCTGTTTACAATCTCCTGTGGGCAGGAGGGAGGGCAGGGACCTGGGCTCTCCCCTCTTGCCATGCCTAATGGGTTTGCCCATTTTAAATGTTCTGTTAGTACCCTCTGATTGGCTGCTAATGAGCAATGAAAATAGCTGAAGGTGAGCAGCATTCAGCAGAACCAAGTGAGCCAGAGGTTTGCAGTTGCCACGAAAAAGTAGCTGTTGGCTGCTCACAAGAATTCATGTGTATTTAATGACCGATGGCAGGTTAGGTGATTCGGTCACATAAACATTTTTACAGCTGAATACTAATTCATAAATCTTATGACCAGACTTTGAGTCAAAACGAAGCAACATTATTTGAAATACCTCCATTGGTCAGACTCTTGCAAACTTGGTAGGCAGCAAGTGTTACCAATGCTTTGAGACTTTGCATCACTTCATGGATTCCGACAGCTGTAAATATACTGCTTAACTAGCACTTCTAAATTTTCTACAGATGTGCCTTAATAACAGCAAAACACACAAAAAAGTTATATTAACAGCTAAGTGCCCAAAGAAGGGAGGAAACATTTTTGTGAACTGGCATTCTCTACAATGCTTAATATATACAGTTTACCCTTGAAAACGTGGTTTGAACTGCATTGATCCACATATATGTGGATTTTTTTTCAATAATATACAGCCAGTCTTTTATACCCTTGGGTTTCACATCTGTGGATTCAACCAACTTCATATTGAAAATGATATTTTTGATTCTTGATTGGGAATCTGCAGTATGACACTGCCTAAAAGCAAAGGCAAAATTAGGACATTTGAATTAAGTTCAGACTGTTCCCTAATACATTGTGTGGGAACAAATTGATGTTTTCAAAACAAAAGTTAAAGCTGAATTGACTGTGCTTATTCTTTCTAAGTGTTATGACTGTTACAAATAAGTCTTGCCACACCTGTCCTCTTTGCTCAGACGAGACAATTAAATAATACTAGACTGGTTAGAAAACATGGTTTCCCATTTATGTTAAGAAAGACTAATAAAGACAATGAAAAATATCCTAATGCATATTTCTTGCCACCTTATAAAAAAACACTTTAAAAGAATTTCAGTCTTTCTTGGCAGTTTAGAGTTTATCCATATTTTTAAGAACTTTAACATAGATTTTTACCCTAATCTTAAGCCAACAAACATGATTACTTATAAATACAAAGAGAAATAGTTCATTACTGAAAAGATTTTCACAATTTGATCAAAGATTCTTGCACAAACTATAGCATTTGATGTCTATGAAACTTTTTAAATGTTTTTTAAATAGAGTAGAGAGAGAGAGAGAGTAGGATACAGAAAAAGAAACACCTCAATGAGAGATCATCTGCTTCCTGCACACCCCCTACTGGGGATTGAGCTTGAAACCAGGGCATATGCCCTGACTGGGAATCGAACCAGGGAATCATGGTTCATGCATGAGTCAGTGCTCAACCACTGAATCTTAAGGAGATTTAAGAGGTAACTATTAGTGTTTCTGATGTTAAAATTTGAAAAATATTTTTCATCTACACTTGCAGTTCAGTTAGACAGTATATTAAAGGAAAGGATTAATTTATAGCATACATGGGGGTGGGAGGACATAGAAACTACTTGTCACAGACATAACTGAGTATGTTCATTTTTTAAATGACCAAGCACTTGTATAAATACCTGCAAATAAAAAGTCCCTTCCCATTCGATCAGCCTTTTCTTTTAAGACAACATTTTGATTTTTGAATGAAAAGACATTTCAAAAACTTCAGTTAACTCTGGTGATTGAATAGCTATTATTACTACTCTGCTAAAGAACTGCTAATACATTTCAGAAACTGCCTGTGGGCACAATTCTATTGAAGATTTGCTAGAACAGGTACTGCTCAGTTGAACCAGAATCATGCTGCCTTTGGGTGTGTGCCATCTTGAATATTCAATTAGACTGAGTGGGTAGAAAATTATAGAATTCAGGAAATTGTGTTCTAAACCAACCAACCTTCCGTTGGGAGAAGTTTCCCATGCCCAGAAATGTCTTCTGAAGAACAGATGTTGCTTGCACCTTTGTGATAAAGGAAACAATAGACATTTAAAGGCTGCACAAAGTACCTCCTCCTCCCCCACTCCATGGAATATAACAAAACGATGAAAAGCTAGAATCTGCAAGAACTAAATCCAAGTCCTGGCTCTGCCCTTTCTCTGTAGGATCTTGGACAAGTTGCTGAACTTCTCTTAAGTTCTGTTGTGTGTGTGTTTTCACCTGAAAAAGAAAATAATATGATTATTGTGAAAATTAAATAAGTTTATGCAAAACGCTTAGTGAAGTGCTGGGCATGCACTAGACACTCAAGAGCTATTATTATTATTATTATTATTATTATTATTATTATTATCTGGACAAAGCCAGTAATTTTTGGTAGGTTTTTAAGTATCATAATATTGTTGTGCTTTCTAATCTATGTTAAAGTATTAGTCCTAGAAATTACTTTACCTTTGCAATTTAGAAAGAATATACCCTGTGGGTTTTCGTTTACCTGTGACATACCTACGTGTAGTTGGGATGCATTCTGATATCATAATGGGTTGCAATGTGGGGTGAAATCATTTTCAGAATTTTGATTGGAGCTGAGTCCAAGGGAGACCGGCTTAGGAACAGGGCCCTGGCCTGGGCTCCGGTGCCATGCTGGCAGGCAGCTGTGTGCCGGGGACGAGTGGCCAGGCTGACATCAGCTCTGTCCTCTGTAAATGAGTCTAATTCACAGGCTGAACCCTGAGAATGGCAGGAGACCGCATCTCCACCAGCCTCGGCACTCAGGAATGGAACAAGGAACTAAGCGAGTCCTTTGAGCAGCCAAGACAGATATTTCAAACGCCGAACAGTAAATCCTTGTCTTTGCCCAGGAGAGGCCCCACACTCCCCCTCAGAGCCTGTTTACCACACATGCTCAACATCAGCTCCATTATTTGGTTTCCTAGCCCACAGCAAAGGTGGGGTGGGGGGGTGGGGGGTTGGATGTGACAAGCACAGAGGAACAGAGCAAAGAACCTCTCAGTAGACGAATTCGTATAAGGCCACTTAGGATGGGTGCAGACTCACCTCAGTTCCCCTGGTGAATTTTACTCATCATTATGGCCCAGCCATGACCAAAGTCCTTGTGGATGAGTCTGAATAGCAAGAACATTTTGTTATGGTTGGTACAGCACCTAGACGATATTGTCCGATGCCTGGCTTTCCTCAACAAAGCCATTATTCCATTAGAATAATTGACTTCGTAAATGGTTTTCACTAATATAAAATATACATAATGTCTGTAATTCACCATTTTGACCATTTTTAGGGGTACAATTCATTGGCATTGAACACATTCACAATGTTGCACACTGTCGGTTTCTAGAACTTTCTTATCATCCCAAGCAGAAACTCTGTACCCACGAAACAATAACTTCCTGTTCTCCCCTTCCCCGGGCCCTGGCAACCTCCACCCTGCTTTCTGTCTCGGCAGAGACTGGAATCATACAGCATTCGTCCTTCCGTGTCTGGCTTGTTTCACTTATCAAAATGTCTCCCAGGTTCGCCCACGTGGTAGATCATGTCAGCATTTCATTAACAATCATTTGCTTTTAATACTTATGGAGGAAAATCTTGCCCAGTAGCTGGTCCCTTCACAGAAATGAGATGACCCTTTATGAGACCATAAACAACCATTTGTACCCAGTAAGGGAAATAATTATGAAAGGAATAAAGGCATGAGAGAAACAGCAAACACCTCTCCAACCCAGAGCCAGGTTGGAATGCTTGTTCTAAAGGGGAGGATTCTTTGCTTTGTTACATTAATATAAAATAATTCATAACAATTCGTGGGCTTGAATCATGGGCCCTCTTTCCTCCGAAAAAATAGGCCCCATTGAGTCCAAGTCTGTGACTTCAAATGGAAAAATCACACGGAAACAAAATCACTCTTTCATTTTCTCCACGTGCTGCCCAAAAGGACGTGTGTGTGTGTGTGTGTGTGTGTGTGTGTGTGTGTGTGTGTGTGTTGGGAGAGGCAGTGTGAGTCATTCCTGTAAAACTACACTCCAAAGTATTTTCTTCTGAAACAAGCCTTTTTCCCTGTTTGGAGCAACCAGAAATGTCACACGTGTCCTCCAGCTTTAGGATGGGGTTTGGCTTCTGCCTTTAACCTTTCAGAGCGCTGAATGGGGGATGAGAGCAGCGCTGGCCGCCAGCCGCCCACAGCAAACAGGGAGCCACTGCACAGACAGCGGCCTTTGTCCCCCGGCAGCGGCGGTAAATCCCTCGCCTGGGTCTGTTTATACTCTCCTGCGTGCTGTTCCAAATGCAGACGCGCAGGGAGGAAGGGCGAGAGTTAATCTACTTTTGATTAGGACGCCTTTCTTCTCTGGGCAAAGAGGGAGTGGGGCTGCGGGTGGGGAGCGCCTGGTTTGGGACCTTGGCATCCTGGAGAGGGTGTGTGGTAAAAATGCTGCTGGAGACAAAGGGGAGGGGAGGGGAGGGCGCCAAAGAGGAATGCGGGGTTGGGTTACAGTTCTATAGGACTTTGGCCACTTAGAGGGCTGGAGGGACCAGCCCAGGGAGAGGGGGGAGTTAACCCTCGCCTTTCCAGGCTCGGCTAGGCCCTGTCAGCAGAAGGACCCCGTGTCCAGGAGCCTCCCATTCTGCAGACATGCAGACATGCAGACATGCGGTGCCCAGCGAGCTGCAGCCTGAGCCCTCCCCTCAGTCTTGTGGCGGACAGGGGACACAGAGTCCCAGGGCACTGTGGGATGACTTCCCTCGCTTCCTTGGTCATGGATTATAAATGGAAATGCACCAGCAGCGCCTCACCTAACCCAGACTGGGTGGGAAGGATCAGAGACAGTCTCCTGGGAGGAATCTTGGAGGAGGAGTTAGCAGGTGATGGCAGCAGGAAGGATGAACTTGACAGTCAGAGGAGAATAAAGACAAAGAAGCAGGAGAGAACAGGGGTCAGGAGTCCTGGAAGCACAAGTGATGAGTGCCTGGGTGTTGGGGGAGGAAGAGTGGGGAGAGACTGGGAGGGAGCAAGCGCGTGATAAAAGAGGGGCTCAGTGATTGAGTGTAGACCTTATAAACCAAGAGGTCATGGTTCATTCCGGTCAGAGCACATGTCTGGGTCACAGGGACGTGCAAGAAACCCCTGATCAGTGATTCGCTCTCATCATTGATGTTTCTCTCTTTCTCTCTCCCTCTCTGCAAAATATATATATATATATATGTGTGTGTGTGTGTGTGTGTGTGTGTGTGTGTGTGTGTGTATATATATATATATATATATTTTTTTTTTTTTTTTTTTTTTTTTTTTTAAGAGGAGCCCAGAAAGGTAGACAGGGGTGCAAGGCTTGAAGGGCCTCCCTTGAGCTGAAGGCCGTGAGGAGTCAGGGCAGGAATTTATGCAGAATACATACATCAAATCCAAGTGTTAGAAAGCTCACACCAGATTCTCCTGAAAAGTTGGAGCTGGCGGGACACACAATAGGGGGATTCGTTGGTTCCCATGGGAAATGAGAGGAGGGGTCCATTTTGAAAGAAAGCGAGGGGGACTGGCAGGATTAACTGTCCATGGGACATAGCAGGTGAGGGGCCAGCATCTGGGAACCTCTCAAGTGTCCTGGGTATGTGTATGCATGTCTCCTGACAGTCTTCAGACCTGTCCCACCAATGATGGCTATTAAGCCGCTCAATCCTTAGCCTTCCTATGGCAGGAGGAGGTGGCAGAGAACTCATCTGTCAGTGTGCAGATAGAATTCATTTGCTTTTGAACAAACAGAGGTTCCAATCTGGCTGTTTCCCCACTCCACTGAGGAGGAACCTGGGGCACAGATGGCCACGCACAGGCCCCATACCAGCTGGGCACACTGCGCAGGGCCCCTTGCATGCACCTTGTCATTTAACCCCGTGCAGGCAGATGGGACCTGGGTAGTTGTACGTCCCTACTTAGCAGCAGACACAGGGCTGTCTCACACGTTCAATAACCCGCTCTCAGGCCCAGGTGCCTGCCTGGCAGGCTGTCCGTTCCCACCACCCTGTATTGAGCGGCACAGGAGCAGAGCCTCCAGGAGGAGCCCGCTGCCCTGTCCCCGGGGGCCTGCTCTGTCCCCAGGTAAGTCCTGGGAGAGAAGTTTCTTGAAAGGTCACTTATGGAAACTGTGAACCATCTATCTGCATCTACCTCTCTACACCTCTGCCTCTGCCTCTGCCTCCTCTCTGCTCTAAGGAACAAGATGACTGTAAACATTGTGCTTTGGATTTCAGAGAGAGGAAGGAGTTTTCTTCAATTCACACATTTCACTCTGTGGCCGCACATTGGGCCCCAGCCTCCAGGAAATCTTTGATTGGCCCCACGCAGGAGGCCAGCACTCTTTGAGGTTGAGTTTCTGGGGAGCTTCCCATCACACTGGCCACTTCAGTTTACCCTCTGGACAGTGCCCATCCTGGCTGCCCCGGGCTCACCAAGCCCTCAGCTGGTTGTGTCAATAAATAACTTCTGGTTGAGATCTTATTGTGATGAGATCAACAAGAGCATAACCAGAGGAGCCCCAAGATGTGCCCCCGGAGCTACTCATTGTTTTCAGTACAATGAACGGAACAGCTTAGCCTATGCATTTCCATATTTAGCTCGGGATTACCTAATTCCCCCACAGTATAATTACTTTCATCCGCACTTAAGGTCCTCTTTGTGTAGAGGCTTTATTTTAATATATACAGCCTCATGGCGTTGCAATTTCCAAGTAGAATAGCTTGACCTCGAGGGTCATCATCAAAGTGACTCAGTAGATGGGAAGTCAGCTAATGTCTTCCAGCTTCTTCCTCTCGCCCATTCATGCTGTCCAGGTTGAAACTTCATTCTGTTTCAGGGTTAGAGTTCCAAGTAAGTCAGCACGAACAGCACTCGGCTCTTGTCCCTAAGGCCTTGTCGCATAGCTGTCATGCCTTGAGCACCTGCTGTATACAGACTAATTGCTATGAGGACGAACTGTATTACAGTCTCAGGAAGAAAAGAGGCTAGAATGTGTCCCGACTCATTACATAGCCATAAAGTTCATTGCTGCCCAGTGAGTGATTAAGTCAAGGATGCAGTAACTGGCATGTGTATGTGGGAACATGTGTCTGCGCCTGTTGTAACGGGCCATTATCTGGGGTCCTTATTTCCAAACTGCTGGTGCCCTTGAATGAAGAGGCCTCAGGTGAAGTGTGGGTGGTGATGGGGATCTGTGAACCGGAAGTCTTTTTGCTGTAGAAATAAGTGGCCACATTTTGATGTTGAGTGAAGGCTTTTAGGTCCAGTGTACCCAAGTGGAGACGTCAGAGCCTTGCTGGTAGCACCCAGACTGGCTGTGCCCAGAGGGCGTGCCAGGCGCTATCCTACAAGCTTGCTCCTGGTCCAGGCTCCAAGGGAGGCGGTCAGAGAAGCTGCTGAGAGGGTGCTCTCTTCAGCAGGGCCTTCATCCTTTCATTCCAGTCTCTCCTCCTTTCTGACTGATCTCCACTTCAGAGTGACCCCTCACCCTGTGGCTCCCAGCTGTCCTGCTTCCCAGGCGCTCCATCTTGTACATTCTTGTAGGTATTTACTCGGATCCCAGTGCCAGAAGAGCAGGAAGAATCCATTGGCAGCGGTACCCAGCGCCTGGTTTGGTAAAGGGGGCCCCGTGGGAGGGCTACGTGGAGAGAGTCATGCAAACAGAGAACCCACACTGACCCACCTGGTGATACCTGAGGGAGCAGAGAGCCACGACGAGAGGGGAGGCAGGAAGGAAGCCTGGGACAGGAAGGCCTGAGGCAGCTGGGAAGTAAGAGGGCAGGTGGCTGACCGCTGGCTGGCGGGCTGGCCGATGGTTGATGAAAACAGGAAGGAGCAGGTTCAGCACGTGGTTGGACACACACCCATTCACACGGTCAGTGGAGATCCTGGCCCACGGAGGTGCTGGTCAGTGAGCGCTGTCATCTTTGGTGGGCACCTACCCTGCACTTGCTAAGTACCACACGTAGTCCCAGAGCAGCAAACACTCCTGCTTTGAGGACTAAACCTTGGGAGCCGTAGAGCAGGGTTTCGGAGCCCAGGCCATAGGCAGCTGCTCCTGGTGTGAATACAACCGAGTCGCTCATTGTCTGGATGACCTTGGGGGGGAAGGAGGGACATGGGACCTTCCTAAGCTGCCAGTAAATGGGACTAATAATGGGACCCACCTCCTAAAGTTGCTGTGAAGATTAAATGAGATAATGCATAGAAAGCAGGGAGCTCAGTACCTACCAATAAATAATAATAATGACTATTTATTATTTATTGGTAGGTGATGGTAGTAATAAGTAGCAGTGAAGAGGAATTAAACTTCAGATGATCTAATACTATACATTTGTTTTACTGATCTTCTAGTTTCTTTCCCATAGACAAAACCCTTTGGGCTTTATTTAATTTTCCTTAATTACCATGTTCCCAATTACACCAGCAGCAGCATGATTATCATTGAGACAAATCAGTTTCTCATTTTCAGGTACTTAACACTTTGCCAGGTCATCACAGCCCAACACCCCTCCCCCCCACAGGCTTCCCTTTTGCTCCTCCCAGTTAGAGCCCTAATGCTGCTTCCTTACCTGCCCTGGGGCCTGGAGAGTGAGAGGGAGAAAGTCACGCTAGGTGCTGGTGCACTGCCCTTTGAAAGAGGAAGACATAGAGGGAGCATTGGTGAATCCTGGGGCCTCTGGAAGGCTCATTCTCAAAGAAGTGGTTGATAAACCTCCTTCACTCTCTATCTCCTAGGGCCCACAGGGAGCCTGCTGCAGGCTTTATTCTGGAAGGTTCTGGCAAACTCTCTGGCTTCCCATTTTGAAGGTTTAAACATATTTTACATTTTTGTGCATTTAGTAAACACAGAGATTATCCCAAATAGACTTACTTTTTTTTTTTTCTGGTAGCTAGAAATGATGACAAGATTAAAGATGCAAGGAAAAAGCAATGGTAGGTTTCAACTAAGCATGGAAAGGTGTTTCCAGAGGCCTCAGACCTCTGTGTGTCCTGGGGGGTAGGGGCAGTGCCCACCTCTGCTTTGCCTAGGAAATCTATAAGCACCAAGTTTTAAAATATTTAGCAAAGCAGTTGAAATTTTTTTCTGCTACGTTATTATAGAAGAGACTCTTAAGAAATCTTCTCATTGTTATAACTAAGGGCAATAGAAGAGATTAATTTTAGTGTTATCTTTGTACGAAACTTCTTTTTCATTGTTGTAACGCTTTTGTAGATTTCTTTAAATTTGCATTCATCAAATGATTCCTCTTGATACCAATAGGAGGTAAATAAAGACAATTGGTTTCTGTAACAGTGGTCAGAAGTGTGGGAAAATGGGGGCCACCATTGTGTTAAGAGCTTTAACAAAGGAATGCCAATCCTGTTTTTTAATACTTGCTTGTGTCGTTAGGGTATGTGAACTGCCAGCTCACAGACAGTGTCTGCCTATAGTCTTTGAGGGAAACCAGAGATTTCCAAGTATCTTCAAGCAGAGATTATTATTGCTCCTTCTACTCGTCATTGCTGTTTTTAACAGAATTTCAGTTCACCTGCCCGTCCCCCAGTGTCTCTTTCTGGAAGAACTGCCCCATCCTCCCCTGTAGGCCTAGCTGTCCGGTCCCTCCTGAGAGGACGCTGGCCCCTTCTCCCAGGGAAGATGGGACACAGTGAGGTGACTGAACAGGCACACGTATCATTTGTCACCGCTTAACGAGAAGGCCATCCCGGGCATTTTTTCCTGATGTTTTCTGTATGGAAAGGATGGTAGAAGGTAAATGAGGTCGAAACCTCCCACTTTTTATTTTCTTACTACAACATGTCAGAGCCGTCAGCACTGACTTCCAGGTATCGCCCACTAAGATCAGCCTCTCTGCCATCAGTTAGGAAAGCTGAATGAGAACTGATGTATCAGCAACAGAGGCTGCTTTTAACTTTATTTGGGTCTGTCTCTCTCTCTCCCTCCCACTCCCCCTCCCCATTCTCTCTCTCAAATGTGTGTTTGTCTTTCTCTCTCTTACTTGATCTTTCCTCTTCCTCCTTTCTCTTTTTCCTTCTCTTTCCTCTCCACCTCTCCCTCCACTCTCTTTTGCTTCCTCCACCTCTTCCCTCCTCCTCCCCACCCCAGTTGTTCTCCCCTTCCTCCTCCTGTCTCCGGGGCCCTGTCTCCACACCCCAACAATGCTGGCAGAGAGATTTTGTCCCGTTGATGACATATTGTATTTTCAGCCCAGGGCTCTGTGGCGTGGGGGATACCGTTATATTAACTCGGGGAAAACATTGTTCCCACACTCAGAGCTTTTGTTTTCAGCCGAGGGCGTGGCCAGAGACCCCCAATTTTCACCCACTGTCTTTGGCGGCACCTTCCTCCCCCGTGGATGTGGAGAGAGAAAGGAGAGAGATTAACTTGGAGATCAGACTTCGGATACCTTATCTGCAGGCCGCAGCAGGAAACTTTACCATAAACCCCGGTTAGGGGCTTATTTGGGAGAGAGATAAAGGTTTCTTTCATTTGAAAAATGTGTTCTTCTACACTCTCCCACATTGTAAATAATTCCAACACACGGCTGCAGTGTGACTTCTTTCCCATGTCTTTCTCCCTTCCTCTGTGTGAGCACCTGCAGGAGCAGGGATCATGTCTTAATCATTTCTGAATGCCCCTTTCACACAGTCCTCACACATAGGATGTGCCTGCCAGAATCTTTAAGTACATTCCATACAATGCAGCCATTGTAAAGAATGAGAAAGAACTGTATTTACATTTAAGTATTATGTGTATTCATATACATTGGGGAGGAAATGTTATGAATCAAGCCTAAAGTCTCATTTTTGAAAGATATAAGTATGCCCTAGAACAGTGGTCGGCAAACTGTGGCTTGCGAGCCACATGCGGCTCTTTGGCCCCTTGAGATTTTAGCAAAGGCCAGCTGAGGAGTACCCTAATTAAGTTAATAACAATGTACCTACCTATATAGTTTAAGTTTAAAGAATTTGGCTCTCAAAAGAAATTTCAATCGTTGTACTGTTGGTATTTGGCTCTGTTGACTAATGAGTTTGCCGACCACTGCCCTAGAATATAACCCAGAATCAGGCATTCACCTGTCACCTCTGGAGAAGAACATCTAGGGCAGTCCAGTACTCTGACTTGTTAGGATTTGGTTTTCTCCAGCGTAAAGTGAAGCTGGCCAGTGCTAATGTGACCGCCCACTCGAATAGACGTGCTCCCTGCTCAGACTTTCCAGGAGAGGGGCTTGTCTCTCTGTCTCCACTGCTCTCATCCCTTCACCTCAGCTCTGATGGTAACCTTCTGTCTTCTTCAGTGTCATCATTGCTACTTATTTCCCTCTTGTCATGCCAGGCTTCCTCCCTCCACCTTCTCCTTCCCTACACCAGCCAGCCTGTCCATTCATGGATGTTTGGGTGGGTGGATGGATGAATGGATGGGTGGGTGGGTAGGTGGATGGATGGGTACATGGATGGATGCATGCATGCATGAATATATTCATGAATGGATGGATGGACAGATAGATGCTTCAATTGACTGATTCTCCTTGGTCCTACATCTTTCCCAGTTACTGCCCCACCACTCTCTTCCCTTTAGAGTCCAACATCTCAAAATTTAGACTCTATTACCCCACTTCCAAATCAGTCTGCACCTCTCTCGCTGGACTGGAATTCTATTCCCCCTTCAGTTTCCCTGAGGCTTTCTGGAAGAGATGGGAAGTGTGTGTCAGGCTCTGTGCTCCAGGATCCTTGGAACCCGTTAGGGCTCCTCACCCCCTCTCCACTTAAGAGTGCAATCCCTGCACAGGGTGCGCCACAGCTCTCTGTGCTTTCCATGCCCTGCAGCTCTGCGTTTGCTTGGCTGATTCTCTTCGCAAGGGCTTTTTGGTGTTCTCTCTGCCCAGGGAGACTCCCTGGGGGTGCTGTGACCTGCTGATCCCCACCCCTCCGAGGCTGCAGTTCACTAGCCCTGAGATACTCTACCGCTGCTTCCTCCTTGCCAGACACTTGCCATGATCCTGCATCCCAGAGTCTGGGAAAGTGTTTTGGTCCCATCATCTCTCAAGGCTGCATAAGATGGAGCCCAAAGCTGCACAGCTGGGCCCTCCCACCTGCCTACAGAGCTCTCCGAGCAAACTGCCCAGTTCTCCTTCCCAGATCCTATGCCAACAAACCCTTCCTAGGGCGTTGCCCTACCGTGGCCACAGTCTTCTCGTGTCCAAAACTGATGTACTGCCTTTACCCCAATCACCGTTGCTCCTCTTCAGATTGCTCAGGAGTGGGAAGAAAAAGTGCGGGTGTGGGGATGTGGGCAGGGGCCTGTGACAATGGTCCCTGAGGGCTCTACCTGCACAGAAGACAATGGCTGGAAGCTAAGGCCCTACCAAGAACAAGATGGGGGAGCTCGAGCCGTCTACTATCTAGATGAGCGAGCCCAGAAGATATGCCTTGTCTCCTTTTCACTGCACATCCCCAGAGGTGTCTCAGCATTGTATCTGGGTGTAAGGAGGGTGGGCATAGAGGATACCAGCTCTCCAGAAAGGCCTGGCACTGCCTTGCCAAGGCCTCTGCAGCCCCAGCTGCAAGATAGCGTCCTGCTCGGCCTCACGCACCACCTGGGAAGAAAATCAGAAGGAAGGAGAAAGCTGGTCGGTCCTTCTCCCAGAGGGAGCAGCCACATGGCAGAGGAGACAGGATTGGTCCCTCTGCCTTTTCCTTCACTGCCTGTCCCAGTTGACGGAGCCAGGGAACAGCACCCTTCATCCTTCAAGTGGGAAGTGAGAGGAGAGAGGGGAGCCCAGAAGCCCTTTTCTTAAAAGCCCACCCCGATGCTGGGTGGCCTTTAGCCTCCTTACATCCTTCAGAGGTTGCACCACCCACCCACACAGAGTGTGGAAGATTCTCCAAGATCGGTCCTGACCTCACTCCGGCCTGGTCTCCCCGTACAGCCCCGCCTCTGGGTCTCTGTGTGCAGGCACGTGCCCTGCCCCCTCTAACACTTCTCAGCCCCTTTCAGTGGCCTGTCTGCACCTACACTCCTTACCCTGTGCTTTTGTTCGCGCTTTTCTATCTTCCTGGATGTAGTCATCTCCTTCCTCTCCTTTCTCTGTGTTCAGAGTCCTGATCATCCATCCATAAAGGCCCTGATCCCCTGGCACCTTCTCTCTGAGCCTCTCCCTGCCCTGGAACACTCTTGTGTGCTTCCCAGTGGTGTGGCCTGAACACTGTATGGGACTTATTTGTTTACACTTGTCTTCCAGCTACACAGGGAGCCCCTTGGGGGAAGGGATCATGTTTTATTCATTTTTAAGTTCCTAGCTTGTAAAACAGCACTTGGCATGCATTCTTGTGTCCTCAGAAAAAGGGGGGAAGGAGGATACTTGTACGAATGAATCTGAATGTGCTTTCAAACTGTAAAGCGTGTCAGCTATGGTGGTATCCATGGCGCCCAGTGTAACACGGCACTTGGAAGGCAGGCTGTCAAATAAAGATATGACTCGTTTCTGGAAAAGGTGATAAAACCAAAATACAGGCACAAGTCTTAAGGAGGAGTTACAGCAGAAGTCTTGGGATTTAAATATGCTAACAACAGGAAGGAGATAGAAAAGAATAAACCATACAGTCAGTGGGTAGGTCTTGCTGAATTGGCTCTGCAGTTGAGCATCAACTCATGAACCAGAAGGTCATGGTTCAATTCCCAGTCAGGGCACATGCCTGGATTGTGGGCTTGATCCCTAGTAGTAGGGGGCATGCTTGATGTTTCTATCTTTCCCTCTCCCTCTCTCTGAAATAAAATTAAAAAAAAATTTTTTTTTAATTGGTATGTAGAATTTTGAAATGTGAGCTGGATTTATGAATGGAACCTTTTTTAATTTGAATCTTAATTCTTCCCCAGTTTCTACAGCATCTCTGCTGGATGGTTCCCCAGACCAGGACTTCTCTTCCTATCTATCATGAGGATTGTGTGTGTGTGTGTGTGTGTGTGTGTGTGTATGTGTGGTTTCCAATCAGCCACACACTGACACTTTTGAAAAATGCAATAATAACAAGAATTAGTAGAAAACTAAAATAGAAGGAATCAGACACTCAAAATACAAGTCCCAACTTATCATGAGACTCGACATACATCATCCTGTCAGAACGCTATGAAAGTCTCTGCAGCTTCCTCTCAATTTCCGCACTCACCTTACAGCACATCCGTCACCAGCAGCTTAACCAGCTCCTGTTCATTCACACCTCCAACAGCACCAAACTAGATTATCGCATGCTTTCAATGATAGACATTACAAGGAATGAAAGAGTTAATGAGGAGAGGACACTCATATACAAATATCATCATGGTGGAGATCTTAAAGGCATATACTGGTGGGAAAAAAAATACTTTAGGCAAAAGTTAAAACTTTATAACAAAATTATCCAAGTGATGAAAAGTGTGTGTGTGTGTGTGTGTGTGTGTGTGTGTGTGTGTGTCTCCCCAGAGTAGAGTAAATTATTAATCCTCTTGGAGAATAATTGTTTTCAATGCAAAAGTTTTAAGTTGGTCCTTCATTGTGCACAGTAAGATGGCAGTGGGTGCCAACATCCAGCCAATAAAATTAATAAGTGGCCTGACAGGCCCTAATACATTTCTCGGTGTCCTGGCTCTGTCATTTGAGCACAGAATGAGCTGTTATTATCATGGAGCTGCAAACCTCTCATTTTGGCCTCAGATGATTACAGCTGCTCATGCAGTGCATGCTACAGTAGTTTTCAGGAACTGGCTTAGGGTTAAAGTATCATATTTAAAAGACTTAATTATGATCAGCAGGGGGAACAAGTTGTGGCCACAGGACTTTGATCTGTTTTCTAGAGTGGCCTGCAAAAATTTGGACTCTTAACGATCTATTTTCTCAACCATTTCAGAAAACAAGCAGCTTTTACAATCTAGTTTCTCTACCACAGTTCTGAAATGCTTTCAGTTGGCGATGGGCCATCATCTGTTGGAAGGGGGCCACGGTGCTTTGTCTCTCTCCCCAGATGAAATTCTTCAAGCCCCTTAGCTCCATCTTTCCCTCACATGAGGAATGCAGCCTCAGGTTTCTGCAAATGAGCAAGCTTCGCACTTGAAGTGAGGAAAAGGATTGTTCGTTTTCTCATTAAACCTCAATGCAGCCAGCCAGATGGAGCGGGCATGTGTCCGTCACCTTTGACCCTCCTTTTGTCCTGCCTTTTGGTGCTGAACATGCCCATTCACAGTCTCTTGATTTACTTTTTAAATTTCATACCCATCCATATCCTCCAGTTCTACCTTCTTAATTTTGTGTACAATTTGTCCTTTTAAAATATTGATCAAGCCCATCGAGGGTCAGCTTATAAACCAGGAGATCAAGGTTCAATTCCCGGTCAGGGCACATGCCTCAGTTGCAGGCTCAATCCCCAGTGTGGAATGAGCAGGAGACAACCAATTGATGATTCTCTCTCATCATTGATATTTCTCTCTCTCTCTCCCCCTTCCTCTCTGACTGAAATCAATAAAAAAAAATATTTTTAAATGTTGATCAAAGTATTAAGCAACTATCAAATATAGTTGCTTAATACTTTGTACAAGTTAAATCTTAGCCCATCCTTTGGGACCATGTTCCATATATAATTTTATGAAAATATCGTTTGAATACATGTTTTCAAATGGTTTTGGTTTTTTATAGGAAATGTAGTTTAGTTTTCACATGTTCAAAATGCTATTACATCAATTCTAACTTCCTCAGCCTTTCTTATTTGATACTAATTCTGTATCCTGTGTGGATATATAAGCCTCTTAAAATTGTTCCATTCATAAAAGTAAGGAGACCAGGTCTTGGTATTGTGGGTTTTTAATGTCAACTGCACTTAAACCTTGTGAATTTAATTTCTTACTGAGATATCCACTTTCTTAAGAAGAACAGATGTTACCACAATGCTTGTTTCTAAAAAAAAAAAATATGAACATTGATTCATGCATGACAATGACCTTAAATGCTAAGACACTCAAATGTTTAAAAGTTATTTGATGCCACTGAGAAATGTGCTCCTGAGAAAGTTAATGGTGAAACCCTGCCTGTTTTTCATCTGCTGAACATAAAGTGCAAGAGAGAATGACTGGCTTATTAAAAGAAAAGAAACAATTATCTGATGGTTCTTACATCTCAGTTTCCCCTTTTGTTAGCTGCATTTAAGTCCTGCTGTGTTTGGGCCTGGGCTTTGGAATGAGGTTGTGAAGCTGCGTTTTCACGCTCTGCCTGATTTTCACAGCGTTCCTTCCTCTCAATGTTGCAGCAGCCCCTGTGCCTTTTGGTAGCCGGCCATGGTATATCGTTCAGCCCAGGGCCGGGGATTGTATTTATTTTTTATTTTATGTTGTTTCAGCTGTTTTCACTTTTGTCTTTATTGTCTTCTTGCCTCCCACTGGGTTCTTTTTGCAAGCACTGCCTGGGGACGGAGGAGAACGCTTGGCTATGAACCCTTTAGCACAGGGGGCGGGAAGGAGTTTCCCTCTCTCAGCAGTTCCAATAGCTTCTAACCACGCACATTTAACCCACTGTGGTCTGAGCCCTGGTTAGCTCTGTTTACAGCTATTTCTATGTTAAAGCAAATAAATTCATTTCAGCGTTTTCCATGGGTCATTAACATAGCCTGTTAGATAGCCTGAATTATGTGCTTTAAAATAAAAAGTGTGTGTGTGTGTGTGTGTGTGTGTGTGTGTGTGTAAATTGGTATTTGGAGAAGAATTTAGTTCTATAACAACTGAGTTCTTTCTAATTTAAAGGTTATGTTTAAATCAACTCTGTCACTTTTTTCCAGTTTCATTAATATATTCACACACACACACACACACACAGATATAATTGACATATAACATTGTATTAAAGGTGTACAACATATATATAGTGTTGTGGTATGTTAATTAATGCCCTATGTTAACTAAACACAGAACGTTTAGTTAACATCCATTAATTACAAATTATTTTTCTCATGATGAGAAATTTTAAGATCTGTATTTCTGGCTTTTCATTGTGTGAATTTTGGAGTATCTTTGACCATAGCATGAGATCATATTACTCAAGGAAACATCAGGTGATGTTTTTATGTCAGAACTCTGATATAATTGGTAACTTGTTATTATATTATCCATCTAAGGAAGCTCTAATGCATTTGAAGGTGGGAGTAGGTAATTAATGTAGATGACACTCTCTTTGGTCAAAATCCCCGTTCTATGACTATGTTAAGTATGATCATCATCAATAAAAGAGAGATTCTGTATTTTCATAGTAGAGTTAAGGAGCACATTAGTATAATAATTGTCTAAAACTGATGTGAAAGATACATCTTACAAACTCAAGATGATTTGCAGAAGGACAGCAATGACATCCTTCCCTTGATTTCCTAGGATTACCTTGACTGCATCAGGGACCAAACCAAACTTCCTCTGGGGACAGAAGAAAGATCAGCCCTTTTTGGAAACATACAGGATATCTACCGCTTCAATAGGTAAGTCCATGCGCCGAAGATTGCTCTCACACTGGGACATTATAAATGTCTCTCAAATGAATGTGGCCTAAGAGAACATCTCAGCAGCCACTGATTTGACTTCTTAAAGCATGTGGGTTCTTATGCCATGAAGTCTTCCCCCTGGAAGTATTCTTGTCTTGCATTTACTCAATATCCTATCCCACTCGATCCCCTTGGCTCAGAGGAGAGACCTGTTTGCCGTGACACAGCGGCATCTTCCTTCCACACCATGGTGTGAACCGAGCATCCGAAAACCCACGCTGGCTTCATCTGCAGCGTCCCACCTCTGCTGCACTTTCTGAAAATGTCTTCTGGCTGGGGAGTGGGCAGGATGCCATAAACACACAATAAATACTTGAAGTTACTTATATGTTAATTTATATTCTGTAATAATAAAAGCTACAAGTGATTGATTTAACTCAAACAGGTATTAAGTACCTACTATGCAGCAGGTGCTGGACTTACTGGTAGACCATGTTCATAGTAAACAAGGCAGACGGAGCCGAAGGAGCTGGACAAACATCAGTTATTAAAACAGAGTGTGATACTTTTTGGAAGACCAGGTAGTAGGCAGGTTAACCTCTGATGGTTTCCAGAGTATCTGGGTTTGCTTCTCAGCTGAGCCATGGATATATCCTTTGGTGAGTCTTTAACGGAGTAGAATAAACAATGTTCTCAGCTCAAGTCTTTGCTCAACTCTTCCTATCTCAAAGCACTTACTGGACACCCACACACACACCTTACCTGCTCTGTTCTTTCTTTCGCTCCCAGAATTCAGCAATTTCGAACATCTGCTATGATTGGCTTTTAGGATACATCTCTTCTTTCTCTTTTTCCCCACCCCACTCGCAGAACACTCCCTGAGGGCAGGGATCCATGTGTAGTTTTTACTGCCAAGGCCTGGCCCATATGGGCATCCAAACTTTTGTGGAATGAATGAATGGATGATGAATGGAAACAATAAGAATATCTACCTCTAAAAAATAAAAAAATAAAAAAATATTATAAAAAAAAAAGGAATATCTACCTCATATGATTACTGTGAAGCTTCAGTGAGCTGATCCACCTTGCTCATGGCCAACACGGAATAAACACCAACATATTAACCAGTGATGACATCGACTGTGTTATAGTAAATCCCATGTGTCCTGTCATCATGTGACTCAACCCCAGTGCAAATGACAGGATGTAGAGCTAGAAACCCAGGCAAGCCTATTTTGAATTGTCCAATCTCTATTGGTGGTATTTTTGTTGTTATTATTATGCCTAGAGGCCTGATCATGAAATTCGTGCAAGGGCCTTGGCCCCAGCCCCCACCCACTGCTGCAGCCCCCACCCACTCTGCCAAGGCCCCTGCCTGCTGGAGCTTTGTCTGGAAGGAAGGATGTCTGGAAGGACATCAGGTCTAATTAGCATATTATGCTTTTATTATAGGTTATTATTATTTCATTATTATTATTTTCAAGAATATCTTCTTATTACACTTTTACAGTTGAGTTGTCTATACTGTTACTTCCCTATTCACTTCTTTTTTCTTTCTCTTAAATCTGGAGTCTAAATTTAGAGCTCAGATGTCTTTGCTATTATATTTGGTTAGTAAATAAGAGTATGGATGAGACTTTTTATGTGAATGCCTCTTATGAATCCTTTATGATAAACCACCCCACATCAGTTGATTTCAAAGACACAACTATCCATTAAATCTATGGTTGGGGTTTGAAATAATTTTAAAGTTTCTATTATTAGTTCAGGTCTAGGTTTTTCAACATCATATAATATTATTGTGACCAACTAAGCAAGTTTTTAAATCCGTAAAATTAAAGAGGCCAAAAAGGAAATAATTTTTTTAACGGCCTGAATATTTCAACTGACTATTGTAGATTTTGTTTTTCAGGAAATATTTCCAAAATATAGAAAAGCATAAAGTACTATCAAAGCCTTTCCTTGTACCATATTTGCTTTAGAAATTCTTTAAACCATAACAACGTTACAAATAATGTTGAAGCACCATGAGTACTCCTCCCAACTGCATTTCCCTCTGGGGAGAATGGCACAGTGATGGTGAACCAGTTCTGCAGGCGGAGGACAAGGGAGGGGAACCTGAGATTGACAGTGTTTGCCAATTTCTGTGGTGCAAACACTCCCACCCCAGCAGATTTCAAGCTCCTAACAAGACATCACTGAACATGGAATTTGGAATAAATATGCAGAATTGGCTCTGGCAAGCCAGTGTAATCTGGCTTACTATGTCACTATAACTGTAACTGCTATCCAAGACTTGGTGTTTCATTCCCCTCAAGTATGATTTAGTTGACATGGCTATGTGTGTAAGCATTTGTTTATATAACATGCTTTTAGTCATTTCAAATATAGCATAAAGTATGTCAATTTTTACAAATCTTTTTCACTCAACATTTTTAAGATTTATAGCTCTACTTGGTTTATTTTGACTGCTGCGTACTATTCCACTGGGAGGAACACATTACTTTGCCTTTTGCTGATTACAGTAAGACCCAAAATCTTTTCTTGTTTATTGGCCCATATCCATTGCTTATCTGTCTGTCTGGATGTTGCTTTTCCATGTTGTTGTATAGGAGTTGTTGATGAATTCTGGCTGGTGATCTTTGTAGATTATGTGAGCTGCAAATTATGTCCTCGTATGAGACTTGTTTTTTTAACTTTCATTGTGGTTTCTTTGAAAAGAAGTCATATAATTTATAAGTTTGACTACACTAAATAAATATACTTTTTATAGCATGTGGGTTTTGTGTTGTGTTTAAAAAATTATCTCCTGTTCTCAGTTAATAAATTTATTTTTCCTATAGAGCCTTAAAATCTTGCTCTTTACATATATTTTTAATCTAACTAAAATTGATGGATGTATAGTATATGTTAGGAAACCAGATTCTTATTGGCAAATGGCTAGCCAGTGGTCCCATCACCACAGGTTGAAGACACACTCTCTCTAGACTGATTGGTAGTTCTGCATTCTTTCCAGGTCAGGTTTGCATGTATGCATGGTCTGTGGCCGGGCTCTGTACTCTGTTTTGCTGGCCTATTTGATTATCCCTGTCCCATGTCACATGTCCTAATTAGTAAGCCCACATTGCTCTTCTTCAACATTGGCTTAGCTTTTCTTGACTCTGAGTACCTAATGAAGAACTCTGTTGGGATTTTTATTGAAATTGCATTAAATTTATACATTAATTTTGGCAGAATTGACATCTTTACAATATTGAGTCATCCCATCATAAACATAATCTCTTTAATCAAGCCTTTTAAGATATTCTGTAATAATGTTTTATAATTTATCCATCATTTTCATACATGCCATTTTAAAATTTTCTATTTTTTAATTGGCTGTTATTGTCATCTAGTAATGCTTCTGATTTTTATATGTTGACAATGTATCCAACTGACTTTCTAAACTTTCCCATTAGTTATAATAGTGGTTTATAGATTTTTTTTTCTATGCAGACAGTGGTATCTAAAAATGAGAATATTTTTTGTCTTCCTTTATAATTCTACCCCTTAAGTTTTTTTCTTGTCTTATTACTTTGACCAAGTCCTACCACATAATGTTGATTAGATGTTGACATTCCTAACTTTTTTTTACATTAGGAGGAATATTTTAACAGTTTTACCAATAAGTGTGATGTTTACTCTGGGATTTAGATAAACATTTCTTCCTATTTTGCTAAGATATTATTATGAATTAATATTGGACTTTATAAAATGCTTAATATGCCTCTTAAGAAAATTTGCATAGGACTTCTTTCCTATTCATAATGTGGTAAATTATATAAATAGGCTTTCTGATTTGAGTCATACATATATTACTGGAATAAACCTACCTGATCATGATGTTTTATATATTTATACCATGATAAGTTTGATTTGTTTGTATTTTTCAAAGAATTTTTTCACTCATGTTCATAAGCGACAATAGCACATCATTCTTTCCTTGCACTGTCATTGTTCAGTGTTGGCATATAACTAGATTTAAGTTTTATTTCATAAGTATTGCAACATGAAATGTTTTGGAACGCAGTTGAGACTTCATTTTTGTTTTCTTTTTTATGCCAAAATCTCCCTTTATCTCCTAAACCCTTTGATATCTTAGATATTTAAGTTTCTGGTTTGGTGTCTGGAAGAAATCTCCAAATAGTCAGGAAAGTAGGTCAGTCAACACACACACACACACACATCACTTTCCCCATTTTAAATTGTCCTCAAAACCCCTAAAACTTTGTTTTTCACTGCTAACTAAAGAAGAAATGTCAACTACTATATACAGCATCACTCTCTTGGAATAGAAAAGAGTTTTCTAAACTGTAACTTGAATCTTTAAGAATAAAGAATGAGAAGTCTTGGCTAGGTTAGCTCAGTTGATTAGAGTGTCATCCCACATGAAAATGTGGGTTTGATTCCCGGTCAGAGCACACACCCAGGTTGCATATTTGATCCCCAGTTGGGGTGTATATGAGAGGCAATGGATTGATGTTTCTCTCTCACATCAGAGTTTTTCCCTGTGTCTCTCCTTCTCCCTTCCTCTCTAAAGTAAAAAAATAAAATATAAAAAGAATAAAGAGAGAGGAAATAGAAACCATTTCTACATATTTTTTAAATTATATTTTAGCAAATTAAAATCATCAGAGCTCCCTTCCTTCTTCAAAAGATGGAGTAAAAATGTCCTTTTTCCTTCAATTCATCTTCAATACCTATGTGAAATCACTACTGCGTGTAAAACGCTGGGCTAAGTCTAGTGATTTAGAGATTAATGGCACCATGGATAGCAGAGGCAGTAAGTCCTATAATCAAGAAGTGAACAAAATGCTTGGGGAACTCTGAGGAACACGCAATTAATTTTATCTGGAGGAGCTAGTGAATGCTTCACAGAGCAAATACCATACCCATACATCTTACAACAAAAAAGGATTGGGGCCATGCTTTTTTTCCCTCCCTTGAAATGTAATTTAGAAGATGAATCGTGGGATACAGATCACAATAAGACAAGGAAAAGTGGGGGCAGTTCTCTTTTCTTTTTGTGCATTTTCATGCCACCACAATGTCTTTGACTTCTGCTCAGTGGTAGAAATAGTTTTACCCACAGACTTCAAGGCCAGTGCTAACTCACCAGTCAAATGAATGGCACATTTAGTACTGTTAATCTCACCTGGTTTTCTGTTCTCACATGTGCCCCTGTGATACCATGACCTATAGGTGGGTGGGAAAGGGAGGTGGCTGCTGAGTCTATTGCAGACCGGAAGGGGAGAGGTGGCATTCCTGAATCTCGTGCAGTGTGAGGCAGTCCAGTCTTCAAGGTCAAAATACTGTTCCCAACTTCAAGTTCACATCAGCGGTCAGAGAAAATTTTGTAGGTAACACGTTCTGCAAAAGAGAACAGTGTTTTCTCTAATTTCCCATCCAAACCAAGAACTTGAACTCAAGTAAAAAAAAAAATCGTATTTTCTTTTTCATAGCCCTACTCAAAAAGGAAAAAAATATATGGAACAGTTACTCAGGGAAACGGGAAAATGCCCCAAACCTGAATGGAGGATGACTCTAGTTTTAGTTTTGAGAACAAAACACAATTCGTGAGTCACCCCTTCCTGCTAATGTCCACGTGGAATTGCTCATTATTTGCGCTGATGCAATGAGAAATCTAGGCCCCACCCCGCAAGGCTGTAACTGGAGGGACAGCCCTGCTTCCAGTCTTTATGGAGTGTCTGCAATGGCTGCCATACCATGTCCCATGCCCCATCTGTGTGTCCTTAGTATGTGGCACATTTATGTTATAGGGGGTCCTCTTTCCCACACTCCCTGTTGTTCATCAAACCCCAGCCACAGGGCTTCCTTTCTGTACTTCACATAAGAATTTCCTTTCTATACTTCACTTCCTTTCTACACTTCCTTTCTATACTTCACCAAGTTCCTTCTGTCCTGGACTCACAACCAGTTTCTTAAATGTCTTTCTCTTATAGTCCTCCCTACGCTCAAGTATCACCTTCCACGACTACTCCAACACCCTTCCACCCTCACCCACCCTCTGGTGCCCTCTACCATGTCACCCTCTTTGTTTCATATCATATAGTACAATATCATATTATTACTTTCATATTTTTTATAAAGTGATAAGATGCTATGGTGTGTGAATTTCTCTTGTAATTTCATTTACAATAGGATTCGTTTTTAGCAAGATGGTTTTTAATATTTGATTTTTTGTGTAAGAATACTTCACATGAGCCCTAACTGGTTTAGCTCAGTGGTTGAGCATCAGCCTACAGACTAAAGAGTCCTGGGTTTGATTTCCAGTCAGGGCACATACCTGGGTTGTGGGCTTAATCCCTAGTAAAGGGTGTGCAGGAGGCAGCCAATCAATGATACTATCTCATCATTGATGTTTCTATCTCTCTCTCCCTCTCCCTTCCTCTCTGAAATTAATAAAAATATTTAAAAAAAATGCTTGACATGAGATGTACCCTTTTAACAAATTTGTTAGTGTACAATTCATTATTGTTCACTTGGGTACAATGTTATACTACAGGTCTCTAAGATGTACTCATCCTGTTTAACTGAAACTATATTCCCATGGACCAGCAACTCCTCCATTTCCCACACCCACAGCCCCTGGCAACCACCATTCTACCACCTCATTCTAGGAGTCTGACTATTTTTGATTCCTCATGTAAGTGGAATCTTGACAGTATTTGTCTTCCTGTGACTGGCTTAATTCATGTAGCATATGTCCTCAAGTTTCATACATGTTAGGACATATTGCAGAATGTCCTTATTTTTTAAAGACTAAATAACATTTCATTGTATATATGTTCCACATTCTACAATAGTTGTTGTTTTTTTTATCCATTCATGGAAGTTTAGCTTGTTTCCACATCTTGGCTTTGTGTATGTGTTTGTTTGTTTGTTTGTTTGTTTTGAGCTTTACTCATTGTTATTTAATTATTTTCTTTGGCTTTGTGTTAACAATTGGCAATGAACATGGGAGTCCTCATGTCTCTTCAATATCCTCATTTCAATTCTCTTGGATAAAGGTCCCAGAGTGGAATTGGTGGATCATATGGTAGCTCCATTTTTTATTTTTTAAGAACCTCCGTACTGCTTTCCATAGCAGCGGCACCATTTTGTATTCCCACTAGCAGTGCACACAGGTTCCAGTTCCTCAATCCTTGCCAACATTTGTTGTCTCTTTTTTAATGTGTTTTTTAGTTATTCAGTTATTGACTCTATCACCCCTGATGAGAAGAACATCATCACCATGTGACAGGGCCTTGGTCTACACTCTTTACTCTCTAATCCAAGTGCCTGTAACAGTGCCTGACACAGGGGGCTTTCAGTAATTACTACGTATGTTGAACGGAGAGCAAGCAAGGTCGTGGGCCATCTATATTAGGATGATAGTCCTGGTGACAAGAGAATGAGCGAATTCCCATTACGTCCTCCTCACCGTTCCCATTTTTTGTGTGTTTATCCTATTTTAGAAGAGAGTTGGGAAGGAGAGCGGGCCAAGTGACCCAAACAAGGCCTCCCACGTAGGCAGGCACCGTGCTAAAGGCACCATGATGCAGAGTCTAGCCCTCAGCCCTCTCAAGTCAATCAGGAAACAAATCCTTCCATCACTGTGTTTATGATATAGTACACAACTGGCATTGAGAGCCCTGACACTAACCCCAGCTGTGGGCATTCATTATTAGCTGTGTGACCGAAGGTACACCACCTCCTTTTTATGGAGCCATGGTTTCCTCACCTTAAAATTAGGGGTTGGGACTGGAAGTAACTCCCAGATCTGTGGCTCTTAAGCAATTAGTGCCAGTTATTCATTTATCAGGGAACTTTACCTAGAGCCTGGGTGGGTCCGTCCCCTAAGACATTCCCTCCTGCCAGCAAGTCAACTGTGGAGATGAAATTAAAGCTGCCAGGAGAACTTGATGAGCATGACATTTAGAACGCAAGGAGTTAACTGTTGCCAAGGAGCGTTTCTATTACGCTGTGAGAAGTGACATGATGAATTCTGCCCAAAATTCTCCTGTGCCCAGAAAGAGGATTAGTATTGAAAACTGGACACAAAACCCGCATCCAAAGCACGGCATCCTCCGGGAATGGGAACACTGGGCCAGAAGCATGGTTCGTCAGCTGCTCTTTTTCTTCAACCTTTTATCTCCATCCCAGTGATTATGGGTTTTTGATTTACTCATACCCATCTTTTTATAAAAGTTTTTTTTTTTTTTTTGGAATTTTTATAATAGTTTATTTGAGCCAAACTGATGACATAGACTAGGGAGCAAAATCTCAAATGCTCCTATAAAAAAATATTGATGTAAATATCAGAACTATATTTTCCAAACTAAGAATAATCTTACAAAGGAAATGTGTTTATGACAACAGTAGGAAAGAATTTTCAAATTGGAACTCTCCTGAAATCATATGTTTGGTAAAAGATCCTTTCAAAGTGCAAGACAGACCAATAGATTTCAAAGTGATGGTAAATAGCATGTTGGTATACTTTTAGACTCCAACAAACCCCTAAGAAACTACGACTTGTTGAGTTTCAGTATACTATCCAAGAGAGGTACCCCCACTTATCTGAAAGGCTATTAAAATATTCCCCCCTTTTCTAATGTCACATGTGTGTGAGGCGGGACTTTCCTTTATATACTTCAACCAAGATAACAGATTGCACTGCAGAAGCAGAGATGAGATTCTATCTGGGTTAAGGTAGACATTAGAGATTTGCAAACATTTAAAACAAATCTTCTCTTCTTGCTAATTTTTTTATTTGTTTTATAAAATCTATTTTTCACAGAAATTTATGTTAACATAATTATATTTATTATGAAGTGAATTGGTGGATTTTTTTTAAATTGTTTTAATTTTTAATATAGAGCATACTAATAGATAGAACCCACATAAATATCTCTTCAGAGCGTCAGAAGGCTCTTACAGCCGAAGCCGGTTTGGCTCAGTGGTAGAGCATCGGTCTGCAGACTGAAAGGTCCCAGGTTCGATTCTGGGCAAGGGCATGAACCTTGGTTGCGGGCACATCCCCGGTAGGAGGTGTGCAAGAGGCAGCTGATCGATGTTTCTCTCTCATCGATGTTTCTAGCTCTCCATCTCTCTCCCTTCCTCTCTGTAAAAAATCAATAAAATATATTTTTTTTAAAAAGAAGAAGAAGGCTCTAACAGCAGTCGCTGAGAGGCACTGCCTGGGAGTGAGCGCTGTTCTGCACAAAGTTTGCGGTCAGCTCTGAAGTGTCTCACCCGCAAACAGAAAAGGACACATGAAGATCCCGGATATTTGACGAGAACCTCAAACATGAATGACAGAAGCAGATGTGATCAGAAAGAAAGGAGCTCAGCTGAAACCAAGGAGCAGGAACAAAAAGCCCAAAATAGGACAATATCTTCCTTGGAGAGCAAAGGTTTTACATCCTTAAATAAGAACAGACACCTAGGGAGAGCTTCCTTTAAAAAAGAAAAACCTCTGAAATGGTATCTAAGAAACAAGGTTTCCAGCACAGGCGCTGGGTGAAGGGCGTCCTCAGGATGGTGTTGGGGAGAGATCCCCGCAGAGGCAGAGGGGACCAGCAGGTAGTCACCAGAAAAGAAGGCACCAATCGGTGACCTGATGTTTGCACAAGTGAGACGAGAGTTATACTCTGGCGAAATGTTTGATAAATTGGTGGTGTGTACTTAGACACAAAAGAGAGAGAGAGAGAGAAAGAATTTTAACTCCAGGGGAAACATGGTTATATAAGAAAGGAAATGTAATTATGTTGTCCTGCAAGGCTCATGAGAATAATATTTAAAATGTAATAATATTTAAAAATGTAAGCTCTGACTTTAATCAAATTTCATAACAGAGTCATTGAGAAAATGGGAGGTGGGCAGGTTTAGGGAAATTCAGAAGTAAATACCACACAAAACTGACAATAATGAAAATGTAGCTTCAGCATGTTTAGAAATGTAGGTACATGTAGCAGACACGGCTACAGCGGAACATGCTTCTAGATAGTGGCAATCAAAGGTGGGAAATAGAACGCAAGGCTATTTAAGATATTAAACATGTAATGCACAGCTAATTAAAATAAACACTCAATATAGTAAAATATGCATTAATACAGCAATGCAATATGGAAATGCACTAACATTTACACTGAGAATGCCCTTTGACCCAGCAATTCCATTTGTAGAATTTTATTCAACTATGCAAAATTAGTTAAATGAATTATGCTATTTTTTACCCAATGAAATATCATGCTGTTACTTCAATTAAGAAATTATTTTAAAATAATGTAAATTTACATCTAAGAAAAGGCCTTTTCTTCCCTAGCATATCTTTCCTCTAGAGCACAATCTTTGTTTAAAATTTTATATTTGTTAGTGTGGTAAAATGTCCAAGTCTTCCAATGGATTCCAAGCTCCAGGAGGCCCAGGCCAGAGACCATATCTCGGTTTGCTCACTGATGTATTTGCTCTTGGTGCTTGCACAGTCCCTGGTGCATGGAACGCTGTCTGATGAATGAATGAGTGTGTGTGGGCACCCACGGCAACAGTAAGAAACTCCTGGAAGACATAAGTGCTGATCAGAGCTTCTCTCTGAGTGGGAGAGTTACAGATCAGACCAAAGTTTAAATTCCTGTTCCCTCATGACCTTGGGAAGTCCCTATTTGAGCCTCAGATATAATGACAACAGGTCCTCAGTTAACCAATTAAATGATTCTTTGTAAAGGCCATATAAATGTTTAGGCGTCTAAGGTATGTAAAATGTCCTCCACCATAAAACCCCAATCTAATATTTCCTTTGTTGTTTGTTTGTTTATTAGTGAACTTTTGCAAGACTTGGAAAACTGTGAAAATGACCCTGTGGCCATAGCAGAATGCTTTGTGTCCAAGGTAAGCAGGGTTCATTTTTCTGGGCCAACAGCACAGATACAGGGTACAGATTGTTTTCATCTTACTGTTAAAATGACTTGTTTGTTTCCTGGTGGGTGAAGTTAGCCACTAATCTCACTCTGGCTTCTTTCTTTTTTTTTTTCTTTCTTTTTTTTTTACCAGCAAGGGGAAAAATAGACTTTCCCCAGTAAGTTAGGAAATAATAACTTAGTAATTGTCCTGGAATTTGTATAGCAATTGTATGATGTTACTCGTCTTTCGTATTGAAAACCTTTACATTTGGGGAAATAGGGGAATAGAAGAATGCTAGAAAAATAAATAAATGTAAAATACCACCAGACCAATTAGACTATAAGTATTTTATGTATAATATATAGGGCACTAGCCGAGGCTACACAATTTTCATTTAGGGGCTAAAGAGAAGCAGAATTCATCTCTGCCATCGTAACAGTGTATTCTTATCTTCCTACACTTTTCTTAATCTGCATTGGTGGCTTAGGAAAGGCATTTGACTTTTATAGCTTACATGGCAGATGGTGCGTACTCGGTGCCCAGATAGGAGACAGAATTCTGAAACATACCAGGCAACCCTTCCAACATTATTTTCTGGACGTACCTATGGAATCCGACCATGTGTTTCTCTGAAAAATCCAAAGCTTTTGTTTGGAAAACCTCTAGCAGAAATTGCTTTGCAGCAAAAACCCTGTGTGATTTCTGCAGTTGTGGTTTCACAGGTCCAACGCGTTAAGCAAAGCTCAGTGCTTTGGGATCAACCAAGAATTAGCACCCCTTTTCAAGCTCCAGAGTGTAATGCATGCCCAATGGGAACCCAGAGGTGTCCCCCCAGCCTGGCCTGTTTCCTTGATTGCCCCCAGGGGGTCATGTGTTATGGCTCCAGATCCATCCCGTGGCTTTGGGCCCACGCACAGCACTCCGGGTTTTTTTGCAGTGAGGTTCCTGTAAGGCAGCTGACAACCTTGTATAGAAAACACTCCTGACTCTGGGTGGATGTGGGCGTGGGCGTGTTAACGTGTGAATCGTTTGTGCACACATGGAGGCATACAGTTCTTTTCACAAGTTGCCTCGGTCGTAAATAATTCTCCTAAAGGGTGGGAATGTGAAAAAGAGGAGGAAAATGAGAACAGGAGAAAAGAGTCCAAAGATATGCCAAGTATATCAAAGGAGATATGTTAAAGTAACCGCAGCACATAAACAGCATCGAGGCTTTTGGAGACGTTTGGGCTTTGACTGGTAACTGTAATCACGAGTTGATTAAAGACGGTCCAGCATATGCTTAGCGCCGGCTTAATTATGCACATAAAAGTCTGTTTATGGGCCACGCTGCCAACTCCCAGATCTCCTTTTCCATTGTAATAGTGCCAGGTTTAATTAGAAGACCGACTCGGGCAGTCCACACGCTCCCATGTGAGCAGGGAGCTGTGAGGGGGTGTCGGGTCCTGGCACGACCTGCCCTTCACTCAGCACCCCGACATTTAGGAGATGCTACGTCTTCTGGAGCGCACGCAGCTGCTCAGCTCCGGGAGGATGGAAAATTGCTTTAATTGAGGGGCCATTAATGAAAGGGGCAAAGCTGGCGGTTGACTCGGGCTTTCATCTGAAGCACTGGGGCCTGCCCAGATTCACCTTTGACCTCGCGCTTGTGGTCTGAGTAGGTTACAGGAATCCCTGCTGACAACCGGGAAGCCAGCGGGCACGTCTCAGCTGCTGCTCCTTAGAGCAGAATCAGAGGCCTTTCTGCAGAGGGACGGAGATGAAGGTCCCTCCTGGGCAGGCCAGGCTGCCTCCCAGCTGAGCATTCTCTAGAAGCACCCAGAGCAGCCTTCCCTCCATTTCCTGCTTTTCCCTCCACCCCCATTTCCATGCCTTATCTGAGCTGTGACCTGCGCTGACCCCCGGCTATGTTGAGTAAGGAGACAAAGTTTGTCTTAAGAGATCCAAGGCCTCTTAGCCTCCTCCTCTCCCTGGATGCCTGGCCTTCCTCCCGTCCCTGCCTCTCTCCCTCCAGTTCACCATATATCCCATGCGCCCATGCTGCAGTAACTCACAGCCCGGAGGAGGACAGACAGGTACACGGAACATGTCACTGTCCCTTGGTAAAAGCCATGAGAAAAGTAAGCATTGGGTTTTGTGGAAGCCCAGAGCAGAAGCAGTTGGCTCAGCCCAAAAGCTTAAGGAAGGCACCTTGGAGGAAATAGAGCCTTAGTTCAATGTCAAAGGATGCGCTGTGGCTCTCGGGCGAAAAAGGAGGGGAAGATGGTGGGCAGAGATAACGGCAGACAAACAGCTGCTTTCTCATGCCCCGAACATGCTTCTGACGTGACATTTAAGTCATCTACTCCTGCCTCTCCCACGCTGCAAATCCACCGAAGGACTAGGAGCCCTGGGGCAGAAGCCCGTTTTCCCCCTCTTCCTTTCTACCTTCACGTTTCCCTAGCACGGCAGATGCTTGATGAGTGTTTATGGAACTCGAGTGCATGTGGATTCTCGATATGACACAAAGTGGATCAAAAGGCAAAGACGTTTGCCACAGGGCTCAGGAGGCGGGCTTGTGTTGTCAGAGAAACAGCTCTAAAGGCATGAGTGCTGTTTGTTTTTATTGTTTTAAGTGAATGGGGATGCCTCTGCTTCTTTGCCCATGAAAGTCTCTTGTTGCCTTGCAGAGTGAAGAGTTCCACATTTACACCCAGTATTGCACCAACTACCCGAGGTAGGCTTTTTTTTTTTTTTTGGGGGGGGGGGGGGAGTGCTTCATCACTTTCAGATTGTCTCCAGTCAGTCAGGCCAGGGGGTGTCGGGGTCGGGCGTTAGTGGCTGGCACTGTGCCGGATACTTTGAGGAAGCTGGAAAACCCTCTAAACCCAGATGATGGGTGCCCACACACTGGTCCATTCGGGCTTGGGCTCCCAGGAGAGCTGCTGTAGGGAAAATCATGAAAGACCCTCCAGGAGACCAGAAAGGCTGCTAGGTGTCCTTCTGTGGAAAACCAAATAAACCATGTTTTTTGCTCGATGTCTTGTCTAGTAACCCTTTTGTATGTGTGCCAGGTTCCTAAAATTCTCCCAAAGACTACCACTGAGTGTGTGTAATCTGGCTGTTTTTTTGCTATGTCAGTTCTGTGAACTATGTACGTTTTATGGAGTTCCGAGAAAGGAAAGTCATCAGTTTAGGAGAGAAGAGAGGACTCATGGCCTCACCTGATCACTACCTCTGTGTTGCTTACTCTGGAAGCACCACATGGGCCGATTAGGGAGCACCCCTTAGACCATATGTTGACCATTTCAGTAAGGCCTAAGACCATGGGTCACACTGACTGAATTTCTTTTTTGTGCCAAAGACACTTATTGAGCACTGACTGGTTCCTAATCACTGTGTACACTGCTACAAATAGAAATGTTGCTGAACTGAACCTTCACAGCAGCCCAGAGATATCCAGGGATTAACACAAAGCAGAGCAGCCATCACCGTGTTGGGCCACAATAGGTCCTCCCTCAGGCTGTGCCCCATCCCACTGCACGGGTGAAGCAATTGGGCTCTGATGGGTCTGTTGATTTTACAAGAGTCACATAGTTCGTGAGTGGCCCCAAGAGGATTCTCTAGCCTCACGGAGCATGCCACTACATCTTTGTAAAATTGTATGGACCCGCACCCCCAACCCGTGCCTTTTGATGGCCCATTTCCCCACAAGCTCCTTGAGTGGTTATGCCAGGGGCCATACAGGAAGATGGGAGCCAGGAGGTCTTACACGCTCTGTGGCTAGGCGTAGTAGAGACTTGTCCCTGAGAGTCATGTGGGTGGAGGCCCCACCTAGAAGAGCAGCCCTGATGTCAAGCCCTGATGCTGCTATAGCAGGAAGAACAAATGGGGCCCCAGCTCGGGTGGCCCCGGAAAGCCAGAGTGGATTAAAAGGCATGAAGCCAAGGCTTCCTTCCTGAAGGCAGGCCACTTCCTAGTGGGGGATGGTAGTCTCTTCCTCTAGCCATTGGTCAGGATATCGGGCTGTGGTGATTTATTTGGTGAGTGGCCAACCATACTGTTCCCAGGTTTCCCTAGAAACAAAGCAAACAATTAGCTCCCGATTGGTACCTTTATCACTCATGCATATCTGTAGACCCACCCACAGTTCACACAGTTTCACTTAAGCAATGTTCTCTCCTAGAGTTTCCACATGGATGCTGAGGGTATCGGGAAACTGTAGGATGCCCTAACTATATTTATGGTGCTTAGGGTGAACACTAGCAGTGTCCCACACCCCATTCAGAGAAATCGCAGGATCAACTTCTCAAAACTTCCTCCTGAGGGAAAGGAAAAGCCACCCAAACTGTAGCACCAGCAGAGCTCTGGACCCAGTGATGGTGCTCGGGGGAACGAACTTTTGAATTTGTAATTTGGGGAGTTTATGTATTAAGATTTTTTTTTTTTATTTAGGAATAAGAAAGGGGAGTACAAAGTAAAGGATTCTTTCTTCGGGGTCCTGGGAAAGGCAGAATCATTGGTGCCGGAAGGTTTTTAAGAGCCTGGCACTCATGGAGCTGGGTCATGAGCTTGGTGCACGTTGATAAGAAATAGAAGCTATAGCCCTCGCCTTCAAACAGTTTCTAGTCTTTTGAGGGTCAGAACCCAACTGAATGCAGTAGTGAAAGAGCGAGTTAGAAAAGATCGAATTAATGAGCACAAATGAATATAATGCGAACTCAGTGACGTGCAACAGAAACAAAATACACTGATATGAAGAAGTAGTACCACCTAGTGAGCTGAGTTAGGGAGATTTGGGGAAAGTGATTTCTTATTTTGAAGAAAACAATGTGTTAGAGATGCCTAAAAGACATTCTCAGGGGGGAAAAAAATTATAGCCATTCTCAGTGAACATCCAGTTCTTGCCCAATTCTGTGTTTTCATCTTCAGAGAAGTTTTCCTCTCATCCCCTTGTCTCCTCTCGTCCCCTTGTCTCCAGTTTGCTCCTAAGGCCCAAGCTCCCCTTTCCTGCCTTAAGCCAAGAGTGCCAGGTGTTTCGGCCCATCTGACAACTTTCCTTCCCCTCAGATCCAAGGCTGGCGATATTAAATGTCACCAGCACATCTTGACAGATGTCCACCTTCTGCATACCAGTCACACCCCAGTGATTTACCTGGGAAGAGACACGGCTGCCCTCTCCCCCAGGGCTGCTGGACACAGTTGGGTGATTGTCCTCAGATGTCCCCCTGTCCCCTGGAGCGCAGGCTGCTCAGGAGTTCCTTGCCCTGGGTCGAGAGCTCCAGCCCTCAGATGGCCAGTGACCACTGAGCAGCTGATTCCCACTCTCGGGAGCCTGATAGAAGTCCCACGATTACATGATGAAAAGAGTTTTTGAAATCTCAATTTAGGGGGGAAACAAACACATCCAAATAGATATTTGTCAGAGCAGATGGCTCCAAAGGGATCCTAATAGCTTCAGGAGGACCTGCATTTCCAAGGAGTTCTGTTTTGTTGTTTGGCTCTGTCTGATTTTCTAAATTAACTCTGAAAACAGATTACTGACTTAGGGAGAAATTACTTCCACCTGCTTCCTTCTAAGTTATGAGACCATAATATTTTAATTTATGTGTGTGCGACGACACAAGCCCACTAGCTTTATTTCTGAGATTTGAGCATTGTTTCCACCACTCCCCTGAGATACTTGGGAACCATCCATACATATATATATATATATTTTTTTTAATTGATTTCAGAGAGGAAGGGAGAAGGAGAGAGAAACAGAAACATCAATGATGAGAGAGAATCATTGAGGGAATTGTTGATCAGCTGCCTCCTGCCACAACCCCTACAAGAGATGGAGCCTGTGAGTTGGGCGTGTGCCCTGACTGGAAATCGAACCATGGCCTCCTGGTTCATAGGCTGTTGCTCAGCCATGAACCACAAAGGCCGGGCTGGGAGCCCTCCTCCACTTTGGGGGAGCTGGGATGGAGAAGGCATTCTGACCCTCTTTTCTAATACACGCCGTGAGGCGCACTCCTTATGGAGCAAGGGTAGCCAGCTGTCTCAGAAGCTGTCTTTAGAATGAGCAGAGCCACTTGGAGGGCAGAGAGAGGTCTGTTCAAAGACTCTCAAAGGGAAGTTGCCCTGCGGGACCAGGTCTCCGAAGCCTTGCACTTAATGCCATGCAGTCTGTGCCTCATACAAAGACGACCATGACAGTGTCCACCACCAGCTGGATCTGCTGCGGGAGGGGCTCCTTTTTCTCAGTACAGAGTTCACCTCCTTGCACTCTAACCTGCGGGAATGGAATACAGATGTGTGGTTTGAGCAGATAGGGTTCAACTGGTGGCTAACAGCCACTGTGAGTCCCCTTTGCTAAGCCGTGTGTCCACATAGGGCCAAAGCTCTGGAAGGCAGGGGCTTGCTGCTTGGAAGCATGTGTCTATGGGTGGCCTCGCTGTTGGGTATCTTTCTCTAACCCACCCCCCTTCCCCCAGCGGGACAGCTTTGTCTCACTTACGCAGAGGCCTTCTTGTGTAGCTATGGCTCTGTTGCTTCCCTGCCTGTAAAACTCGAAGGCCCATGTCACACATTACAATTTAGACTCAAACCTTTCTTCTCCGTGCAGATCCGTGGCCGTGCTGACGGAGTGCATGAGGAACAAGACCCTGGCCAAGTTCTTCAGGGAACGTCAGGAAACTCTGAAACACTCGCTGCCTCTGGGGTCCTATCTCCTGAAACCAGTTCAGCGGATTCTCAAGTATCACCTCCTTCTGCATGTAAGTTTCAGCCTGCGCTCGAGTTCGTTCCAGAGGGTGGGGGTTTCGTGCGTGTGTGTTAGATTTAGGGGGGAAATATCAGAAAAGGCCTGGGGCACATGGAAACGTTCTCCACACTCATACTTTACAGCTGACTAATCTGCTTTGAGGAATTAGGGATATTTATGTCCGAGGCCTGCTGCCTCATTGGCAGAAGCTGTAGATTCATTTCAGTTCTGCTCTGCCAGCGCTCAGGAGCACCTCACGCTGGCAGTGATGGTTCCGGCAGGTTTCTTGGGTTTCATGTTACTTCCTTGAGCCCAGCTTCAGTAGGCAGTGGGGAGGGAGAGCAATTGGTCTCAGATCAGCTTTTGTATAAGCAAGGAGCAAGGGCTGAAAGTGGAGGAGACAGGTGAGCAGTGTGATGGACGATCTTGGACGTGGACTTAGCATCACTTCAGGGTATCTTTTCTCTGTATCACTTCCCGTTATTTGGACAGAATTCAGGGAAGTTTTAGAAACAAAAGAAGATGGAGCATTCATGTTCTCATTTCTTACCCAAGGATGTTGATAAAAATGGACAAAAGTTGTGTTTAAGTCACTTTTGTGCTGTCGGTAGACTTGGATTACCAGTGCAATAGGAGACAGACAGGGTGCACAGCGGTTAGGGGCTGGCTCGGGGGCAGGACTGCCTGGGTTCCCATCCTATAACTTGCCCATGTGCACTGTGGCTCACAGGCAATCAGTTAAAACAAATTATTATTGTTATATCCTTTTTGTCCTACATTAAAATTTTTTCTTAGATTTTAATTCAGAGTTCTTCTCCATATGAACATGTCTGCAATTTGCATGTATCCCTTTTTAAGTGATTCCAGGTTTCTAGCTTGGATCATCATTCCAGGCTTGCTCAATTCACACATCTAACATTTAAAGAACCCTTATGTTCCTTCTTTGCCAGGACTTTCTCAGTTTAGTCTGTTTGCCTGGGTGGCTCATCTTTGAAGAATATCGTGGCCTGTGAAGCCACATCAGGGAAAGTACTTTAATTGTTAAATTGATGCTAATAACTTCTTAGATTAGTGGGATTTCAACATGTGAATTTGGGGAGAGATACAGACATTCCGTCTATAACATCTGGTAATGAATAAAAACCGAAAGAACAGTGGTTAGATTATTTGAAATCTAACTTCTGGTTGCCTTTGAAGTATTGGGGAGTGTTCTTTCTGTGTCATTCGCATCACTTCAAAGTTGTGTAGCCATCCTTGGAGATCCCACAAGAACACGCACTGAACTCGAAAGACAGTTGTTGATGAACAGATTGCCTCTCGGACTAAAAGGAGAAATTAGTTATTGTGTTTTTTTAACTTCACTGTTGAGGTTGAGCTTACCTGGGAGTTGTTAGTTTGGAGAGACTGTTTTAAAGGACCTTTCTGAGTGTGGAAGGAAATGTAAATTCCTTTCCGGTTTCTAAGTAGATGGAAAACGTGAATACTCAGAAAAAGTAAAGATTTATGAAATCTGACTATAAAATAATCTTTACAAATTATACCAGAAGATTCAACCTCCATCTGTTAGCTTAATGAATATGCATGAGGAATATCATGGAAAAGATCTAATGGACTGTACTGTCTTCCTGTGTTTTACATATTTCTATCGGGTTACTGGTATTTTTGTTTTAGGAAGGTACAGCTTAATTTAAGGAGCATTTATTGGCCACTTAGCTCCCTGGTAGGCCCTGTGGAGAAAATAAAGGACAAAAGGAGCTATGCAGTCACCTGGCCTCACACTCTTAGGAATTCTAGGGGCATGTGTCTTATGTGCTGGAAGAAATTAGCGCAGAGCCGAAACTGGTTTGGCTTAATGGATAGAGCGTAGGCTTGGGGACTGAAAGGTCCGGTCAAGGGCATGTACCTTGGTTGTGGGCATATCCCCACTAGGGGGTGTGCAAGAGGCAGCTGATCAATGACTCTCTCTCTCATCAATGTTTCTAACTCTCTATCTCTCTCTCTTCCTCTCTGTACAAAATCAATAAAAATATATTTTAAAAAAGAAAGAAATTAGCGCAGAGATTGTGTCCCTTTCCCATCACCCTGGCCTTGTTGACCCAGTGCTAAGCCCAGTGCTGACCGTCAGAGCGAGTATGTGAACCAAGAGGTCCTCCTCAGCACTCTGAGGGATTGTCTTGGGTGAACTTCCTTTGGGCTTTAAAGTCTCAACTACATGAAGATGCACTTGCTATAGAAGCAGTGTGTTGTTGTTGTTTTTTAAAGATAATGCCCACTGTATTTTTGAATCTGTTATGTACTAAATCCTGTGTGAGACCTTTTACTTTCTCTCAGAGAAAAGTAATAAGTGTGTTTTCCATCTTGTAAGAGTGAAAACCGTATCACATTGGCCACCAGGAAGCTCTGAAATTTCCAACTATAATGTCAACTCTCATATCTACTGTGATCACTAAAATCTCTGAGATTTGATGGCCTATATAGATGTTTTGTTTTACCTTGTTTGTCATGACATTTTAATCGACTTCTGTTTTCCTAGCTCCATTTTCTTTTCTGTCTTCCCATTTTGTTGTAGGTATTTCTGGTAAGTTATCTCAAAATCTTAAAGCATGAGTCACATGTAAATAAATAAGGCAAATAAAATATGAGGAACTAATCATAGGGGTACCATTTATATCACTGACAAAGTGGGAAAGTTTGAAAAACAACTGATTTGAGGTTTGTTTGTTTTAAAGGAAATAGAGAATCACCTCGATAAGGACACAGAAGGCTACGATGTGGTGCTGGACGCAATAGACACGATGCAGCGAGTGGCCTGGCACATCAACGACATGAAGCGGAAGCATGAGCACGCCGTCCGGTTACAGGTGAGCCCTCGAGGTGGAGGTGCTATGGGTGTGCTGGCTTCTCATCATTCTCTAAATCACATACTAAGGCTGCTCAAGGATGGCCTGTCATTCATGGTCTTCTTCAGAGTTCTTCCTGGAGAAAGATCGGGACACCGATAAGGCTGATCACTGAATTTAAGAGGAAGTCCCATGGTAACTTTTAGATTAATAGTCTGCTTATAACCCCTTCCATGATCTAAGGGAACAATTTGAGTCTCCTGAGGCCTTATCTTCTGTCCATCACAAAGAAATATTCTAGTTGAAAGCACCTTTCTCTGAGCCATTAAAGGAGTTTGCAACTTCTATTCCTGTCACTCGTTCATGCAAAGTCCTGTGTTGGTATTGGGACAGGGGACTCAGAGCAGGGAGAGCAAAGTCTGGAGCCAGGTCCTTTGCAATTTCATCTGGGATGAGACTCACAGCTTTACCTTAGGTTCCTCATTTGTATAAATGAGACAGACAAGCGTGTGCTAAGGTATTACACCAAAATGTTGAGCCCTACACCCCTGAAAACTTTTTTTTTTAAATATTTTATTGTTTTTTTACAGAGAGGAAGGGAGAGGGATAGAGAGTTAGAAACATCGATGAGAGAGAAACATAGATCAGCTGCCTCCTGCACACACTCTCCTGGGGATGTGCCCGCAACCAAAGTACATGCCCTTGACCAGAATCAAACCTGGGACCCTTGAGTCTGCAGGCTGATGCACTATCCACTGAGCCAAACCTGTTAGAGCCCCTGAAAACTTTCAATAGTGGTCACATCCTGGGTACCTCAAAAGATGTCCTATTTTTACAAAGAAGGTTGTGTGGGCCCAGAGGGAGTCTCAGGCCTTGGGGTATCCCTGGAGTGAGGCTTAAAAGCCCAGAGTGGCTCCATGTTCTCAGCTACCTGTGCCTGACTCAGGAAAATAAAATATATTATTTGGCCCATAGGTCTGAACAAAATTCTAGGCAGCTAGAGTGTGGTGTGTGCAACTGACCATCAAAAATCAAAGGAAGCGAGAGCCGAAGCCTCCAGCCTGTCTGGTTTTGGGGGCAGTAAGAAAGGCTTCATGTTCCATCATTCAGGTGTTCTGTGGGCGTGATGTCAGGCGCATTTATTGCATTTCCAAAAATGGCTAAATGACTATTCCTTCAGACCTTGTGAATCTGTTGGGCATTCCGAAGACACTGCTACTCAGTCTCTGGCTCAGTCCTACCTCCGTTCCTCTCCATTACCATTATCCTCCCAAGGATGTCCCGGGTGTCTGCTTAATTAGATGCTGTTTGTAGACATTTCCATCTTTCAGAGCAATCAAATCAGCTTCCTTAAGAAAGATTGATGTGGATGTACAATACATCCCAAGTAAACGTCAAAGTCATGTTATCAGTTTGTATTCAGCAAGTTCCACTCAAAACAAAGAGACAGAGAAATGTTCATTTTCTTGCCCCAAGTAAATGGGATGAATACCAGGAAGTTTCTGAGAAGTTGAATCTTGTATGATTTTCCAGGGACTTTAGTTTTGTTTTCTGATATGTGGTATGATCTTCTGTTTCTGGGAGAGGGTTTCCAGTCAGTAGCTCAGAAGGGTTTTGTCCAGGGGATAGGAGGTGAGAACATCAGGGAGGGATGCCTATCTGAGTAGTTCTCATACCAATGGCCTCTTTACATAGCTTTGGAAAGACATGCCTGCTGCCGCCAGCCATAGGAGAGGGGTTATCTAGGAAAGGAAATAAGCGATTGGCAAGCCATCAACTAACAACTTGCTTCATTTCTGCTAACCCTTAAATGACACCACCCATACGTGTAGACTCATGTCCTGGATCATTGCACACTGTTAGATGCCATTCTGAAGGCTCCAGAAACGGGCCACCGTGCCCTTGCTGCCTCACCTGCCCACCTCCTCTTTAATTACGTGGGACCTTGACCTTCTTTCAGGAGATACAGAGTTTGCTCACCAACTGGAAGGGGCCAGACCTGACTAGCTACGGGGAGCTGGTGCTCGAAGGAACCTTCCGCATCCAGCGGGCCAAGAACGAAAGGACCCTCTTCCTCTTTGACAAGCTGCTTCTCATCACGAAGAAGAGAGACGACACGTTCACGTACAAAGCTCACATCCCGGTAGGTCTACGTGTGGGTCACGGGCCAGGCCCATTCTCTTCCACGCATGCTCACCTGTCTCACTCTCCCGCGCAGTGTGGCAACCTCATGCTCGTGGAAGTGATCCCCAAGGAGCCGCTCAGCTTCAGCGTCTTCCACTACAAGAACCCCAAGCTGCAGCACACCGTGCAGGTAATGGCAGCGCCCTCCCTCCCTGCCAGGCCCTCTCTGTGCCCCCAGGGCACCCTGTGTGCCAGGCAGCCTTTCCCGGCCCTTCTGGCCACCTGGAGTGCTTTGCATCTTGTCGGAGGGTGGGAGGAGGGGCTGAGTTCGGTGTGTGGTGGCGGTGAGAGTTGTTTGACTGTCCCAATCTTTTTCCCTAGGCCAAGTCACAGCAGGACAAACGCCTGTGGGTTCTGCACCTGAAGAGACTGATCCTGGAGAATCACGCGGCCAAGATCCCGGCAAAGGTAAGCAACAAGGCTGACAAACAGTAAGACGTGAAGACGTTCAGGTCCTGGGGGGACAGCCCAGCCCCAGGGGTGAACTTCAACTGCAAAGTAAAGAAGAGTGAGAGCAGGGATCCGCCAGGGACCAGCTAAGCTAGCCATTTATGCTGACCGGACTCGCATGCAGGACACTGGGGAGAGTTTTTGTTTTGTTTCTTAAAATGTTGTTGTTTTCCTCATGGATGTGAAAGAAGAAAAATATGGAAGAGACTATAAGTGAATTTCTAGAGAACGAGTAAAAAGTAAAGAGAGCGATGAGAATTAATCCAAGTGTACAGAGCACCTACAATAAAGCTGGCTCCGGTTCTGTGGAAAGGCGAGGGAAACCAGGCTCAGACTCGGCCATGAAGAGGTCTGCAGATGAGGGAGCTAGCCCTGAATTATGGAACTGTTGCTAAGCGTGGCGAATTAATGAAGGTATAAGCAAGTGTTGTGGGAGGGTGAAGTGGTCAATTACAGTTGAGTGGGGAAGGAAAATGCCCTTCCGTATGTGGATGAGTGAGGAATAGCTTTATTAAGTGAGGTGAATGGAAGAGGAAAACCAAGCCGAGGGAACAGCATACACAAAACCGAGATGCCTAGATGGAGGGACTGTCCCAAGAAGAGGGAGTTGGAGTGAGGCTGGAGAAATGGAAGACAGACAGCTGGGCGATGAAGGGCTTTGACCCCACACACAAGGAGTATGGAGAAGGGTATGGCATGGCATGGTTTGCCCCATGTCCTGAGAGTGTAGCTTGGGGAACAGTGTGGCAATGAGTGGGAGGAGTGAGACTAGAGACAAGCCCCACAACAGTGTAGAAAACAGATAAGGGGCACTACCAGGGAGCCACAGCATAGGAGGGAGTGCACAACCCCCTTGTGGAGGCAGAGAGAATAGGATTCTGCCCACTGAGTGTGGGGAGAGGGGTTAATAGAAGTCCAGGGTGAGGAAGGAGTCGGCCAGGAGGACGGTGTTGTGAGCTCCAGGACAGACTGCGAACAGGAGGAACGGGTTGGATGGGAGCGAGAGGGCTGAGCGCTGGTACACGTGCAGGGGCAGGTCAGCTGCAGGTGACAATTCGGGTCTTGGAAGCTGCCAATCGGCAGGCTCCCTCCACCCAGACAGTAACTGAAGCCTTGAGAGCGGATAGGAGGGCCCATCCTAGGAGGAGCCCATCAACATGTGGAAAAGAAGAAGAACCCTTAGGAATCCCAACATCTAGGGATCTGCAGTGGGTGGGGATGTAGAGAGCATCCAAAGGAAGGGTGGCGATGAAGTGGTGAGAAACCTGGAGGAAAAGGTGAGGTAACAAAGGAAGGAGAGAATCTCAAAGAGCAGGAGCTGAGGAACAGCCTCAGGTGCACTGAGGTCCAAACAGATTCCAACAGGAAAGTAGAGGTCAGATTTGCTCACTAAGAGACAGGCGAGGCTGGAGTGGGAGGGAGAGAAAGGGGAGGAAAAGGAACAGACGAAGTGGGCTTTTCTTTTTTAAAACAGAGTTCAGAAAAGACAAAAGCAGGTAGTTTGAGGGAAGGTGAGATCAAAGCAAGACACTGTTTATAGGTGAAGAAGGCCCTGGACATAAGTAAAAGGGGGAAGAAGACAGGGAAACAGGAGATGGGGAGAGTAAGAGGAGGGATGGCTCTCGAAATGTGACCTGGGGGGTGGCAGGGTGGGATCAAAAGCACAGGGGGTGAGGGGTCAGTTTTGGAAACAGTCAGAAGCATCTTCCCGAGCTGAGCGAGAAGGAAGATGAAAACAATAGAGAAGCTTTGAGGTGGATTTGAGGGGAGATCGAGGGTCTGATTTCACTGACGGTGGTGGTACTGTCACTTGCTGTGTGAGTGAAGAAGATGGGTTGGTGGCGAAGTGATGAAAGTGGGACGGTTCAGAGCCCTTGCCCAACACAGCAACCTGGGGAAGGCACCCACAAGGCGCCAGAAGCTGGCCACCATGAGTCAGTGTGATGAGCCAATTTCAGATGACTCGGTAACTGGTGCTGAGGTGCCAAGGTGCACGTGGGTGCCCCGAGGGTGGGGGTTGGCGACAGGGAAGGTGAACAGGGCAAGAAGGCGGGACGCTCCTCAGCGCCTATGCAGTGATCAGACAGGATTTGCAGGCTGAGCAGACAGGGAGATTCAATGAGAAAATAGATCTGGGGTGAAGGAGCGCTGGTCTTGCAAGTGAGAGAACGGGTTCAGCAGGATGGCAGGTGGGGAGACGAAATGTTGGAGACAGATGTGTAGTTGAAGAAGGGCCCTTTGGAGGTCTGCCTTGGAGGGAGGGTGGGTCTGGGTGGGCCGTAGGTTCTGGGGGCTGCTCCGATTACCGATTATGTGTTGCTGTTCTGGAGTGGAGGAAACTTATCAGGGATCACGTGGTGAGGAGTCAGGGTGAGGATTACCCACATGGATGGTGAGATGGTCCATGCTGGGGTGGGGAGGAGTGAAGTGGGGCAGAAAATGGGATGATGATCACACGGTAGAACTGGGGCGGGGTGGGGAGGTGGGGAGATAAGTAGAAATGAGATTTCTCAGGGAGGAAAGGGCCTGTTTTGCTCTTTGTGTATTCTGAGAAGCATCAGCAGCCCTGCTCAGGGGCTGTCAGCAGTGATTCTGCGCCAGGAAATGAGTGTGCGAAGGTGTGTGCTCTGAGGCATGAGGCTCCATCCAGCAGGCGTTGCGAGAGGTCAGGCAGCTCCTGCGGACAGGTGGCTGCATTCTCCCCGTGGGTAGTCACCTGGTTGCTGGCCAGTGCCTTGCAATGAATGTCCTCTGAGCAATGGCAGTGGCTTTGATATGCCCTACCTATTGTCTGCCTACCCACAGGAAATTCAAACCTGCCTAAGGATTCCCAGGGGTAATTACAGGCCATTACAAAACACATACCTGTCCTCTCCCACGCTAGCTAGGCGTGTATATTCCGGGCAGTTTTCCCTTTATGTGTGAAAATGGTCACAATAGAATTGTATTTTTTTGTTCAACTTCCTGATCCTCTTAGAATCTCATTCGGTTTCAGCTACACCTTCCTGAGCATGCAGTGTGCTAAGTACTTACTACTCTTTATTTCACCCCACACACAAAGAAAAACTCCACCTGTCCGCAGGAGCCCAGAGTCAGACCCAGGGCTGTGGCCCCAAAGAGCAAGGCTTCACCCAAGCACTGTTCTCCAGGAATGGACACGGAAACACATTTAGTTAATGTACTTTACGATAGTGTTATAATAATTTTCTATTTTATTTAAGCAGATACTTAATTTGAACATTTCACTTCTTTCCTTGACTATTTCTTAATCTTTTCTTAAGCTATCAAAATATATTTGTTCCTGCCGAAACCGGTTTGGCTCAGTGGTTAGAGTGTCAGCCTGAGGACTGAAGGGTTGAGGTTCGATTCCGGTCAAGGGCATGTACCTTGGTTGTGGGCACATCCCTAGGAGGGGTTGTGCAAGAGGCAGCTGATGTATGTTTCTTTCTCATTAATGTTTCTAGCTTTCTATCCTCTCTTCCTCTCTGTAAAAACTCAATAAAATATATATTTAAAATATATATATGTATATATATAAACATCAGAAAATGTACACCAATCTGATAATATCAACACAGCTGCTGGAAATTCATTAGTTCCTGCTAACCTCCTTCCAATCCTTTAGTTCAGTGATGGTCCCTGGCTGCCTCCTAGTGGACAATGTGGGAATAACACTTTTTGAAATTAAATGTTGTTGGGGTGGGAGGGGCTGTGGTTTAGCTGGTGCCAGTTGTGGGGCATTTACTCCCCACATGGGAGCACTCATCTGTTTGAGTCCCTCAAACTATGTGTTAATGCCTAAGAGAAACAATGAGTTTCTTTAAAACGCTTTTGAAAAACCACTTTTTCGGGTGGGATAAGACCCATGTTAGGATTGGTAGTTTGAAGTAGAAACCAAAAGAATGTGATTGCAATTATAGCTACATTTTCTTTCTTTCAGGCAAAGCAAGCAATACTAGAAATGGATGCCATTCGTAAGTTTCATTTTCTTAACACAATCTGAGATTTCATTTTTTACTTGTACCGATCACATTTCCTATTTTGAAGTTTATAAAAATGTCAGTTGTTAAGTAGCAGCTCTCTGCTGTTTTAACTAATAGTCAGTCAGGAGGCAGTACCATCTCTTCCTGACACATTGATTTGTTTCTACATTCATTTCTCCCACTTTATCTGTGAGTCACCTGACGGCTGACCAGTAGGTAGGTCTCTGTGTCCACGAACAATATAGGATTCCCAGAGTCAACTCTTACCCCCACCACCAACAATCAAGGTCTCACAATCCATTTCCCATCTCACCCCATTGACAGAAAATCTGTGTTGATTATCTGAAAACATCGAGATAACTAGATAGTTACTGGTTTTCCTGATAACAGCACACATTTCAAAATTACAACTGCCCCACATATATGATTGCATTTCTAGGCTTATACAAGCAGAAATGTATAAGGAAAATAACCTTATTTGCCCTACTTGGACTTGGCTGAGTGTGAACAGAGTAAGCCAGTCCATTGGACCAAATGACCTCATATATCTATATCTATATCTCTATCTATCTATATATATCTATATATATAGATAGATAGAGATATAGATATAGATATAGATATAGATATAGATATAGATAGATATAGATATATGAGGTCATATATATATGTGTGTGTGTGTGTGTGTGTGTGTATCTTCACCTCTGACATGGGAGAAGTGCATGTGGTCTTCACAGCCCTTAGAACTCTCTCGAATGTCAGGTGCTGCTGAAGAGCATTAACCCCAATCTGAAGGCCGTGTTTACAGAGCCATCCTTAAATTGTTACCCTCTAGTGTCAGCATGACGATGATCACTGAATGTGCTGCAGTGATTTAGGGTTAGACCAGGTTTCCTGGATCCAAAGTTTGGGTACCCCTTAGATGGGGTAGAAAAACAAACTATGAAATTAAATGATACGGTAATCCCTTTTCTGAGAAGAGAATCTAAAGTACTCAACAGATGTTGAAAAGAGCAAAGTCTAGAAAAGTATTAAGAGTCAATGAACTGCCCTAACTGGTTTGGCTCAGTAAATAGAGCGTCAGCCTGCTGACTGAAAGGTCCCAGGTTCAATTCCAGTCAAGGGCATGTACCTTGGTTGCAAGTACAGCCCCAGTAGGGGGTGTGCAGGAGGCAGCTGATCGATGTTTCTAACTCTCTATCCCTCTCCCTTCCTCTCTGTGAAAAATCAATAAAATATATTAAAAAGAAGGGAAAAAAGAATAAATGAACTGCTCAGTCAGCATGGCTCAGTGATTGAGCGTTGACCTATGAACCAGGAGGTCATGTTTTGATTCCCGGTCAGAGTACATGACTGGGTTGTGGGCTCCATCCCAGTGTGGGGACTGCAGGGAACAGCCAATCAATGACTTTCTCATCATTGATGTTTCTATCTCTCCCTTACTTTCTGAAATCAATATTTATATTGAGATACATATTCAACACCAGGTATGGAAGAAGGGACTCTGTCTGAGGGAAGAGAATAAATGCTGAGCTATCCAAAGCAGGTGGCTCGCGTATTCTGAGCAGTCACCAGGCGCCTGGTTCTCACAGTCCTGCCTTCTCTTTCCAGATTACCCTGGCTTCTGCTACAGCCCCGAGGGACAGGCGAAAACCTGCTCCACTCCCTACCGGCTGAGAAGAAAATCTGGTAATTGAGATGTTTCATCCAAAGTTGATAAGCGAGGGGACTAGCAATGAAAGTCCCTTCCGGTGGGACAGAGAGGCATATCCGTCCTGGTCTCGGAGCTCACGGCCAGTTTGAGTGCAGTTGAGGCCTCATTGCCATGGGGCTCTCAAACTTCTGTTCTAAAACTCTTTCCTACTTAAGTCTCTGTTTTCACACATATTAACCAAGTAGCTTTGCTTTGCACAGCCTCTTGCTATAGCAGACAGGTACTAAACCCTATCTATGGTTGTCAGCAAAAAAAATGTAGCCTGTAAATGACACGTATCTGAGATTGTTCAAACTTAAAACTCTTAACACATAGTTGCTGAATCAGACTCCAGGTAGTGTCACCTTTGGGAGCCCTCAGATGTTTGTTTGTTTGTTTCATTTGAATCACTATTTATTGAGTGCCTACCTAATCTGTGCTCAGGACCAAAATGCCAGGATAAATAATACACATGATTCCTGCTGGCAAGAAGTTCAGAGTCTAGTGGGAAGATCCAAAAAGGCGACTAAACACCAGGAGAGGGAAGGGTCACTTCTAGGAAGGAGAGAGGGGGCTTAGAGAGCAGAGGGCCAGGACCCCGATGGAATCTAGGGGCCGAGGAGGCAGGTGGGAGGCAATAGACATGCAGATGCCCCAAGACTGAGACAGAATATCTTAGAGGGGACATTGGTGGTCAGATGTAGGATGGAGCTGGGGGTGGAGGTGAGGGGGGGGGGGTGGAGATAGTGATGGAGGTAAGGTGGAGATAGGGGTGGAAATGGAGATGGAGGTGGAGATAGGGGTGGAGGTGAGGGTGGAGGTGGTGGTGGAAGTGGAGATAGGGGTGGGGGTAAGAGTAGAGATGGAGGTGGAGATAGGGGTGAGGGTGAGGGAGGAGGTGTAGGTGGAGGTAGGCAAGGTGAAATGGAGGGAGATGTGGCTGGAGGTCAGAGAGGGGCTTGATCCTGAAAGGCAAGTAGGCCCCTTGAGGGGTTGGAACTCAATGCTGCAAGCTATGGAGAGATATCAAGCAATGAGATCTTTGCCTGTGAGAACCGAATTCGAGCTCAATGTGGAAAATGAAGTAGAAGGGAGACCATAAAGCAAGATGTCCCTCTTTTTGGGTGAGAGATGCTTAAGGCTGGATTAAGACATCAGTGACTAGGGTAGAGCACAGTGGGATTCCCACAAAATGATGGATGAAAACAGGAGAAATTAGAATGACATCCTGGTCAATAAGTTGGGTGGGGAATGTCAGTGATAGCCAAGATAAACACAGAGCAAGGGGCAGGTATGGGGAGACCAGTGCACTGAGGTTGAGACGTGGTTTTGCTGGGTCTGTGGGAACGGTGGAGGAAGGCCAGACTGGCAGCTGGCATGTGAGGTCTGAGGCTCGGACAGGGTCCGAGATAAGAACGTTAAAACTGAACATTATCAGCTTATAGGTGGTAGTTAATGCTGAGGAAATTGCTGTGCCAGCTGGTAAAGCAGGTATTCTGTTATGTGACTCCTGCTTACACAGCTTAATGTTCACCTTAGTTTTGATGGGGTGAGTGTCTTGCTGCTAAGTATCTCTAAACAACAGGGATTTTGGCAAATTTGATTTAAAAAATTTCTAGAGCAAATTTAATTTGCTCAGAAACTAATAATTTACTTTTAAAGGAAAAAGAACGAAACTCTTGATTTGGTTTTGGAAGTGATGCCTTATTTTTTTCTTTCTCCCAGAACCTTCCTCGAGATCACATAAAGTTTTGAAGACCAGTGGTAAGTCCTGAAACATCTTCCTTTGGTATTCTTGTTGATAGCCACTAAGTCAAACCACGCACACACAAAAAGCACCAGGTGAGAAAAAAAAAAAAGCACCAGGTGAATTACAGATTGATGGGGTTATTTAACTTCTGTAAGTAATAGTGCCCCATTATAAAATGTAAAGCCAAATGACATCAAAAGTTTGCAATTTAGATAACAGGCATAAAAAGATTAATATCCCTATTACTAAAAGGAATCTTATGTATCAAAAAGAAGGGACAAAGGATCCTTTTTGAAAAGGCAGACAATATCATTGGGCAGTTTCACAGAAGAAACACAAACTGGCAATAAAATGTTTAAATGGTCACCCATGTTAGTAACCGGAAAAGTCATACATTTGCATTGTGCTAAGCGAAATAAGGCAGTCAGAGAAGGATAAATGTCACATGATCTCACTCATTTGTGTAATATAATAAATTGATGAACAAAAGTAAAAGCAAAGACATAAAGCACCCAGCAGACTGTCCAAACTGTGAGGGAAGGTGTGGGGTGAGGGAGTAAGAGATCAACCAAAGGACTTGTATGCATGCATCTGAGCATAACCAATGGACACAGACACCAGGGGCTGAGGGAAAGTGTTCGGGGCTGGGAGTGGCCATGGGGCACAAAGGAGACTCCTGTAATACTTTAACCAATGAATAATTTAAATTTTAAAAAATAAAAAATAAATGGGAAAAATATCCTCCAGTGAGAATTAATAATAACCAAAAAGAATAATTTGAAGTTGAAAAAAAAAATCATACATTTAAGTGAGATAGATAAAGTGGGAAAAGCCGTGCGTATGACCTAAAGATAGAGAAAAACAAGCACTGAAACAATTGGTGTGCAAGCTTTTTAGAGAAAAGTTTGGTAAAGTCCATTGACATGTGCATTACGGAGAGCATTCTGCAGCCGTCAGAAAGAAGGTCATACGTGTCCATGGAATGACAAGAGTGCCCACCTATGTTTAGCAGAAAGTACAGTGTTGCATATTGTACCTTTATTTAAAAAGCAAAAACAATGCTTTGTGGTGGGATGGGAGCAGCGGGCAGGGACTGGAAAGATGAACATCACATTGTGAAGTGTAGTTACCTCTGCGGGCTGGGGTTTGTGGAGAGGGTTCGATCACCCTTTACTTTATATGCTTCCGTGATTAGGCCGCTTGTACAGACGAGAGGTGCATAATCAAGGTCTCCGTCAGAGGGTCTGTGTGAGGATCCATAAGCCCATCCCCAGAACTACAGGTGCACAGCGCCCCGGTGACCTGCTGAGAGATGCTCTCTAGCTTTCCGTGGTAACCAGTGAGCTGTTTTAAAGTTAACGGAAGCATAGTCCTGTGTTTAAGTGGTTTCCAGGGCTTAAGCCATGTGGATTTTTTTTCAGGTAACACATATTGGAAGGGTGGGGAGGACTTTTGAATGTATTAACGTGAATTCGTCCATGGCTCTCAGAGATTAAGGAAGATACGTACCACTCACACGTGTGTAGCTGTTTTATCTATAGTCCAGGGCATAGCGCCAAGGTAACTGGGAGTTGTTTTTTGGAAATTAGATCTAAAGGGCCCAGAAGCTTCTTGGTCTTGAATTATGAACAGTAAGTTTGAAAGTCTTATAAAATAGGAGTGCTTACCTATACACTTTGAATCCACAAACTTAAAACACACACACACACACTTTATTTATTTATTTATTTATTTATTTGTTTCTTTGTTTTTGTTTTTTCAGAAACAGCACAAGACATTCAAAAGGTAAGTGCCCCGCGTTTCTTGTGTTGAAGTGTGTACTTCCGGCACTTTCTATAGGTGCTCCGAGTGTGAGCAATTATCTCACATTTCCAAACGGGCCTGAGTGAGGACGTGTCCTTATAACAATCTCCCTCTGAGAACTAGGGCATTTTTTTTATTTTTTTACTTAATTTTGTAATAGAAAAATAATATTCAGGATGACGTTTTGTTCTTGTTTTTCTTACTTTTCTCTTCCCTTTCCTCCCTGATACACAGACAAGCAGACATATTGACAGGTAGCTATTCCAAGGCCCTGTGTATCCCAGTCTCATGGACAAGTGGTGAAAGATTCTTGCTAGATAGTTTGACATTTCCAATAGATCACTCCAGTGTTTGGATCAGAGGACATGTCCCTGGTACTAATTAGTCTGAACCGATCTTCACCCTCTCCAATGAACTCTTTGAGGCTGGTGTTTATACCCGTAGCGGGCCTCGGAGGGCAGTCCTCTCCCAGTCTGCACATCGAGCTCCAGCAAGAAAGCTCCAAGTTATAAAGGGCCCCATTGTGTGCTCTGGTTAGACATCGTTAATGTCACCTGGAGTTTACTTCCTTTCAGGCATCGAGATATTACTTAATTAAATGTACTTTGAAAGAACGTAAAAATCTCATTAGCTCAACAGTGGATTGATGAAATGACATTCCTGCAACCAGGTCTTGGCCTACAACCGTAAACCAAGCCAGGACTGGTCAGGTTCAGGGCAGAATTCATCAAGTCATTGAATTCTTATGAGCCTAGACTTTCTTCCTGAGAAACTGGTGCAATCATAGCTAATTCACGGAGTACCTGTGAACAGTAAGCTGGGAGGATGTCTGCAAAGGGCCTAGTTCAGTGGTCGGCAAACTCATTAGTCAACAGAGCCAAATATCAACAGTAACACGATTGAAATTTCTTTTGAGAGCCAAATTTTTTAAACTTAAAGTTCTTCTAAAGCCACTTCTTCAAATTAGACTCGCCCAGGCCATGGTATTTTGTGGAAGAGCCGCACTCAAGGGGCCAAAGAGCCGCAGTTTGCTTACTACGGGCCTCGTTTATTTTTAAGTTAACACCAGTTACATGCCTTTCTGCCCCTGGTGCAAAAATCTGAAGTACTTTTCTTTTTTCTTTTTTTTTAAATATACATTTTTATTGACTTCAGAGAGGGAGAGAGTGATAGAAACATCAATGATGAATTATTGATCAGCTGCACACCCCCAAGGGGGATTGAGCCCACACCCCGGGCATGTGCTTTTGACCAGAACCTGGGACCCTTTAGTCCGCAGGCCGATTCTCTATTCACTGAGTCAAACGGGCTAAGGCTAAAGTGCTTTTCAATTCAGTGGAAGTCTTCAGTGTCCACTGATCATTTTCTTTGTGAATGTTACTGTCTAGCAGTGGGCTAGGCAGTGTGTAAACACAGGGGAGTGGTGCAAGGTGTGCATCCCTGGCGCTGCGATGCCATCAGTGTCTCTCCCCCCCCAGGTGTCCAGGGGAGAAGACTCTCCCCAGCGGAGGTCGGCGGGGCCGTCACCCGCGCAGAGGAACAGCCAGCCCAGCGGCTCGGCCATCCTCAGCGCCCTCCGCGGGGGCGCGGCCGTCAGGAACATCTGGACGGACCATCAGATCCGGCAAGCCCTGTTCCCCAGCCGCCGGTCCCAGGAGCACGAGGAGGACGACGACGACTACCAGATGTTCATGCCGTCCTTTTCCTCCTCCGACCTGAACGCCAGCCGGCTGTGCGAAGACGGCACCTCCAGCCGCCCCTGCAGTTGGCACCTGGGACACCTCGAGCCCACAGAGCCCGCCGGCTCTGGCCACAGGGTGGTGAGGCGGGCCAGCAGTGCTGGCGAGAGCAACGTGTGCCCTCCGGAAATAAGGATCCGGGACAGCGACGGCTCTCAGTACAGTCCGCAAAGGGAACTGCAGGAGGACCCCAAGACAGACGGGCAGGACGGAAGGACACCCTTCGGGTCATCCATCGAGCTGACCCTGGACGACATAGACCACGTCTATGATAACATAAGCTACGAGGACCTAAAGCTCCTGGTTGCCCAGCGGGAAGAAGCTGAATCGGCCACCCCCAAATCAGCCAGGGACTCTGTGCGACCCAAGAGCACCCCGGAGCTGGCCTTCTCCAAGAGCCACGAGAAGAACCCTCTGCACGCCAGGAGAGGGGCGCCTCGGCCAGGGCGGGAGGCGTCCGACCAGAGCATCCATGAACTGGAGGCGGTGGAAGAGAACATCTACGACACCATCCGCCTCCCAGACCCGCCCGCGCTGGACCTGAGCTGCAGCAGCCTCCCGCGGCCCAAGAGGAACACCTTCCTGGGCCTAGAGGCCGACTTCGCGTGCTGCGACAGCCTGCGGCCCTTTGTGTCCCAGGACAGCCTGCAGCTCGGCGAGGACGAGGCGCCCTACCCCCCGGGCCCCTCGGACAACCACTACTTGAGCTTGCTCTACGACTCCTTCGGCTGCAGCCTGTCCCTGGCGGAGAAGTCTCTGTCCGACAAGCTGTCGGAAGAAGTGGACGAGATCTGGAACGACCTGGAGAATTACATCAAGAAAAACGAGGTCAAGGCCCGAGACCGGCTCCTTGCGGCGTTCCCTGTCGGCAAAGAGGACGTGGTGCCCGACCGGCTGCACTCGGAGAGCGCCCCCGAGCTGAGCCAGGACGCGGCCCGGGCCCTGTCCACCCTCTCGCTGCCCGAGAGCCGCACCCTCCTCACACTGCAGGACAGGCCGGGCAGGGCCAGCCGGGCCAGCTGCCCGCTGGGAGGGGACCTCCTGGCTCAAGAAGGCTCCTTTCTCAGCCTCAACCGGCTCTCTCTGGCCAGCGAGGGGCCCCGCCTGGAAAATCCCTACGACCTGGCCAACAGCAGCCTGTTCCAGGCGGACCTGGACAGCCTGGATCCTGGGGTGGATGCCACGGATAAGACCAAAAGCCGGGTATTTATGATGGCGAGGCAGTACAGCCAGAAGATCAAGAAGGCCAATCAGCTTTTGAAAGTGAAAAGCCTGGAGGTGGAGCAGCCCCCGGCCAGCCAGCCGCCTAAAGCCGGGCACAAGGACCTGGCTGCCATCCTAGAAGACAAGAAGCAAGGAGGGCCCGCCATCGGTAAGTTCCTTCCCTGCTTCCTTCCTCCTTGGCAGGGAGACGGGAGAGCAGCTGTCAGGTTCCGAATGTCCGTAAGACCGTGAGAGCATTGCCATGCAGACGTACATCCCACTAAGGTGGGCTATCCAAAGCCAATGTTCTTCCCCCCTTCCTAAGTTCTGGCTGGGCTAGTAACCAGATTGGCATGAAACCAAATAACAGGGGAAATGTCCAAAATGTAGTGGAGATGTTCACACAGGGGTGGCCCTAAGAATGTGAGGCTCAGGGACACATTGGGCGGTTGAGGCTTCTGTGTCATTCTGGAGATGAGAAAGGGAGGTGTGGTTGGGAATTTCAAAGGACAGGAAGGCTATCTCCTGGAGAAAAGCAGTGTTTGGTAAATAAAGGTTGGAGGGACCATCCTTAGTAACAGGACACAGAGGACTCTAAGCACGGGGGCCTTGCTAAGTTTCCCCCGTCTGTCACTGGTTTTTATTCAACGACAGAATGACGGCTCCCTTGCTGACGCAGGGCCTCGACCTAAATTTCTTTTAGGAAATGAGGGGGAAGTTCAAAGGTTTTTTTTCTGAGTGTTTCTTTTCTTAAAAATAACCAACCAACTCAATAGAATCAACATCTCAAAAGGCCTATGTTTGGGGTGGCCAGCTCTGCTCCCCTCCACCCAAAACAATGCAGAGCCTTTCCCACGTCGCCCACTCATGCGAGCTGGAGCGTGATTGGGTCTCACGCATGTCACATTTGTGCACGTAACGTTGTCACGACAGATCTGCTGCTGTGAGGAGTTTTCTCTAACACGTCTGAAGCGTGGGATACGGTGACTGGTTTAGCCTGTGGCACCGGGAGCTTTTCCCCGTACACCAGGGTGTCCGGCGGAGTAGCTCACGCGAGCTTTTAAGGTTTGGAAGCGTCAGGAGTAGGATTGCTCTTTGCTCCAGAATCCCAACAAAACCGCCTACTTGTCCTGACAGACAAAAAGAAATCCTTTCTGCATTTTTAAGCTGTTCACTCTATGACTCAGTTTTCTTATCACGTATTTCGGTTACTAGTTGATTTTTTTTTATTTAATAACTGCTATTTTTAAAAATGCACTGAAGACTGTTTCATTTAGTATTCTAACGCATGCTTCCAAAAAGCTTAATTCCTTTAGTCAAGCTTCCTGTGTGGGGCAGAACTAAACCAGGATCTCAGGGATGGTATTGGTACCTTTAGGACTGAAGGAACAAGATGTCTGAGGCTTGACTTCTTTCTCTGTTACAAAGAAGTGCATGCCTCCTGGCCAGAGAGGACAAAAGTGAATGCAGGCCGTGGTGGTGGGGTGGAGATGGGAATAAAGCGCACAAATGTCATAGAAAGACATCCCCCAGCCCAGGGCAGTGGGCACTGGCTCTCGTCTGAGGACCCTTTCACCTCCAGATCTAGAGAAATTTGTGGGGTGAGGCTCAAGAATTAGCTTTTTAAAAAAATATGTTTTTATTAGTTTCCAAGGAAGGGAGAGGGAGAGGGAGAGGGAGAGAGAAATATCAATGTGAGAGCAGAACATCATTTGGCTGCCTTCTGCATGCCCCCTAGTGGGGATTGAGCCCACAACACAGTAATGTGCCTTGAATGGACCCACTGAACTTCCTGGGGCAAGAGACAAAGCTCAAACCAACTGAGCCACACCAGCGGGGCAGGAAATAGCATTTTAAATCAGTGTGGCCTTCCAATTATATCTTATGAATCCCTGCCCTGGATTTTCTGACAAAGGACCCCTCCTCAGTGTCAAAGGAGAGGAGATGTTCTCCAATTAAAAGTAAATGCCAGATGGCTCAACATCAGGGACGTTCAGAAACTTAGCTTAATGACAGCAAGACTCCTCTGCCAGGATTATGCCACTCACTCTCCTCCTGGGATTGGTTACATCATCTCCATGGAAACCAGAGGATAGGAAGGGGATGTCCAAGTCCTAAATGGATCTACAAGTTACATGACAAGAATCTATAGGGATTTATTTTTTAAGTTTGAGAGTTGTCTAAAGCACTACTCTTTCTCTAAAGCTAATCATACAGTAAAATTTCTTAACAGATAGGGAAGTTAAGCCCTGAAATTGTTCCCTGAAGAATTTTACAGACTCTCTTTGAGATACTTTCTTTTTAAATAAAGGTTAAAATGTGAGAGAAACTAGATCCCATATTTTTTTCTCTTTGCAATAATATGGTTGAATTAATCCATGTCCCCTTGGCAATGCTAGATTGCTACTCTGGTCGGTTGTTATTCATAGAAAATGTGCCTGAGTTCCAGCCGTAGATGGGCTATCTGGGGGCATAGAGAGCACTGGGAACAGTATGGAATTGGCAGTGCAGCCACCGACTGAATCTGGGCCAGCGATCCTCAGAATGAGAGAAAATATACTACTAAAGTTTCTGGTGATGATGGCTTATGCCAGCAGACTGTCGTTTAAGAAGTGGTACCCCCTCTCTCCTCTCCCCCCCGCCCCTCCCCCCAGCCAGGTTGTGTTGAACATAGACCATCCATTACAAGGCAAAACTCTAACTTTGCTGGAAGCCCATCCTTCAGTACTGAAGCTAGGGCTCAGAGCTACCTTGAATCACCTTCTTTGTTCCCCTTCTTTTAAGGATGCGTAGACTTCCCTTGGTGGTTTTCTTTTGCTTCTCACCTTTGGTTTGCTCTCCTTTTGGTTTTGCCTCCTGGTGTGTGTTGGGACCCCACAGGATCTTTTCTCAGCGTATGTCTGGGTCCTCTCTTGACACGGTGGGCTACGATCACGTTCCCCCCAACAAAGAGGAGACGCTCTCTCCCAGGCATCCTCTGAGAGTGGAGTCGTCCCCAGGGCCTCTCGGACCGGAGCATCTTCCATCTGGGTGGATCCAGACCACTCCTGTGCCCACTAGGCTTTCGATCGGTTGACGTGATGACTCCTTTTCTCTCTCTCGTTTATCTGGGCACAGGACGTTGTCATCGAATGGACCGATTCTCCAGACTTCTCCGTGTGGGCCTTGCCACTTTGCCAGGAGCTTGCTCTCGGTGTTGTCCGGAAGGAGGAGCACCCTATTCACCTGCCGACACTCTCGAGCACCTTTATTGAACTCTCTAGCCGGGGTCTACAGGCCCCGGGTCACATTTCCGCCTAGAAATCACACAACCAGGTCTAGTTGCTCCCACCTTTTAGAGCCTGATGTAGCTTGCTGGCTGTCTGTTTTGGTCAGGCGTCCCTCCTGATAGTCCTTGAGACCAATGAGGCCTCGGGGTTCTCTTTCTTTGTGTGTGATGTTTTACATGGGAGGAAACTCCATACAGGCATGAGGAATTTCCCTCCTGTGCAAAGAAAGGAAGGCAAAATGACATATTAAGCTGTGGTCTACATCTCAAGCAACGTCGGAAACACTGATTTTAATCCTCTATCTTGAAAACAGTATATTTCATGCTTCTCTCAGGAAGCATCCCTTCAAATATTTATCTGGTACCATTATAACTCCACCTTTTAAACTTTTACAAAAGAGAAATAAACCAGAGACTGCCTTGCGGTTGTCACATCATGATGATGTGCATGTCCTATAAAGACTGCTGATGCCAGAACTAAGGATGCAGGGGACTTAGGTCCAGCTGCCTAATACTCAGCTTTGTAGGCTGCAGTGTGATCTGGTCTGGCTATTTCCCACACATCTGGCTGAGGGAATCTAATGAGAGCCATGGCTCTGGAAGCTTGTCTTGTTCACATTGGTATCAAGCAAATTATAGACTCACTTATAAGGTCAACCTGAGACCCCCCCTCCCTCCCCCAAAGAAAAAAAAACTTAAAGCATAGACACAGTATATTGTTTACTTGTGAGATAAATTTATACTAGTAAATGACAAACTTCTTTATTATCCAAAGATAAACTGTGTGCATTAGGAATTGCCTATAGGGGTATGTTAATCAAAGGTTTCTTCCTGTTTCCCCTTTTCCTACTATGTCTGGTTTCTAGGCTGCCTTTCCACTCTCAGTGGCATGGTCTTTGGGAAAGCACATCCATTTTCAACACCGTGCTTCGAATAAAAGGGGGCAGTCCAGAAATTAACTGAGTAATTAAGTAGTTCTTGAGACTAGTTTCTATCTTGAAGTGTGCTTGGTACTCTGTAGAGATTATTCTCCAAGGTTAAAGCTCACGGACAAACTGGAATAATAAACTAACCCATATAAAACAAGTAGGAACCAAGAGTGTGTGTGTGTGTGTGCATGCAGCCATATACATGCATGTGTGCACAACCAATAGCCAAGTGTTGGTTGTACACTAAGTACATACAGGGGCATATGGGGTGTTTCTCAGCATCGAGAAGGGTTCAGGAATCTGGAGAAGGGCTGCAAATAAATTAATAAAAAGACTAGAAGTATAAATTTGGAATACATGGGGAGCCAGAGGAGACTTAGCTATAGCAATCAAGTTCCCCAAGTCTCTGGACCCCTAGCTTTTTATTAACACAAATTGCCCTAAGGCAGTGGTCAGCAAACTGCTGCTCTTTGGCCCCTTGAGTGTGGCCTAGGAGGTCTATTTAAGAAGTTTCATTAGAAGTTTAAGTTTAAAAAATTTGGCTCTCCAAAGAAATTTCAATCATTGTGCTATTGATATTTGGCTCGGTTTGAAAACCACTGCCCTAATGCAAAGCAGATATACACCTCAAAGGCAAGGTTTGGTATACAGTAGGCATTGTCAGGTTTGAGGAACTGCCTTCGGCTGTTTCAGTAGCGGGCAATAATATATGCAAATCTTTAGGTTTGGAAAAATACTTTCAGCCATTCCAGCAGGCAATAATATGATTCAGCCCTGCTGAATATAGAAGCCCATCAACCTTTTGAGGACTTCTTGCTTTTTATTATGCTCTGCCGGAATTAGCTTCTAGTAGGGGCACACTATATAAGATTTAACAGAAGAGAAATCAGTTAGACAAAGATTCATGGCAGGGTTAGGGCTTGTGGAGGGTTTTGAGAGGTAAACAGGACTTGATTAAGGAAAAGAAGAGTGTGATAAGGAAGAAAAAGGCAAGGAAATACTATGGATGTTTTGGATTACACGTGGTTTCAGATGATTTGGGCCACCAAGTTCTAAAGTCAAGAGTTAATTGATTTTATAAGACTTTAGACTTGATGCTAGAATAGTGTGACTGAATGTTTGGATGCTAGAATAGTGTGACTGAATGTTTAACTTAGCTCTCACTGCTTTCCCCAAAGTTGTTATCTTCTTGGGACCTTGTGAAAGCTCAGAGCCTTCCTGATTCTGTTGTAGGATTGGGCTCAGGGCCATAGTGTAGATGACAATAGCTTGGGCAGAAACATCCAACTTTCAGATGGGAGTGCTAACTAATGTCTATGTCTAAAGGTCCTTGCCTTTGCTTGGGTTTCCTCATTAACGAAACATTATAGATTTCAGTATGGCAAGCATGGCAGTGTCCACATAGACTTTCAATCTCCTAAGGGGTTGCCAAATCTTAATTGATATTGGAAGTCTTTACTATGCCTTTTAAGGAATAATAGCTCAGGTATTTATTACTAGAAATTCTAAATGAATAATCATGGTCCTTCTGAGGAATTTGGATTTGAAAACCTGAAGGATGTGGATATAGGATCTATAATGAGAAGTTAGACTATTTGCCCTAATTCTGGGGACCAAGGAGCAAGTAATTTGAGGGGTTTGCAAGTAAAAGGCACTCAGAATGTAGGTTGATTTCTGTTCTCATAGAAGATAGTCCCAAAAGAAATGGCAGAAACTGAACTAAAATTTTAGTTTAGATTGAAGGAATAATTTAATAACAACAGGTTACCAAACTTATAAATAGTTTAAAAGAGAAAATGTATTGTCACTTGCTGGTTACCCTCTATGGGATGGATAGATTCCCTTTGTAGAGACTGGAAATGTGGTCTGAGTGATTTATAGGGTGCATGGAATTCTTTGATTCCAGGGTAGTCATGTGGGTACCTTGTGGGGATCGAGGGGGGGAATTGTTCTTGAAATTGACATCTCTGGGTTCTCTCTCTTAAGTCATTTCCGGTCCATGAGAATGCTCTATCCATTCTGTAAATGTCTTTAGAAAAGTCTGTGATCAGCAGTGGAGCAGAGAGAACGGCCTCATAGCTTAATTTGAAGTGGCAATGGCTTCCATAGAGCAGTAGTCAAATCCTGTTCTGGAACCAATATTAGAGGCATTAGTGTATCAATTATATGCACTAGTGGCTTATTCTTTATATAGCGCAAGCACAGACTTGAGTGCCCAGCTTCTTGGGGTTGGGCAAGGATATATGGGCCCATCAACACACGCAGTTCTGAGGGGCTGGGAGGGAGGGCCTCCTGCAGACATTAACTCCCCAGGCAGTGGTTGTGGAGGGCTGCCTGGAAACAGGAAGTAAAGAAGCAGCCACAGGCAGCAGACTCCTCTGGGAGTAGTTGTCTGAGAGCAATCAAGACTGGTTAAGAAGCCAGGGTAGCCATTGCATGGTGGATTGCAGTCATGCATCTTTTAATGACTACTTGAGTTATTGTTCATGAACCGGGGTTAACTTTCTGATTTCTATGATGTCTGTCTTCAGCACTGATGCTATTTCGTGCTTGTAAAAGAACATTAGAAATATTCATGACAGATAGCAAATACTTGAAGACCTCCTGGTGAAATAACAGAATCTAGAATTAGATCAAATTAAATGAATTTTTTAGGTGGCATCTTTGCTTTTTATTAAACTATGAATTATTTTATTGGTTTGTGTTGCTTAGTATTCAATGGCTAGTCATCTTCAAACTTAAAAGTCCTGTCTACTGTTTAAATTCTTAAAATAGGTCAGAAGTTTATGTTATCTCTTCAATCTTCTCATGAAGAAATAATCCTGTGTATATTTTTGTTTCAATATTTGCTTTCCAGGTGCCAGGATTGCTGAGTATTCCCAACTGTATGACCAGATTGTGTTCAGAGAGACTCCCTTTAAGACTCAGAAGGATGGCTGGTCCAGCTCTCAAGAATCTTCCAACCTGAGATCTGCATCCCCTTCCCAGACCCAACATGGTAGCGAGGATTGGCTTTTGCACTCAACCTACAGTAATGGAGAATTAGCAGATTTCTGTCACCGGCCAGGGCAAGACTTGAAGCCAAAATATCCTACTTTGGAGATCAACACAAAAAATATTCCAAGGCATTTGTCCACAGCCTGCTCTGTGCCTTCTCTGCAAACCTCCGACCATCTGCTGGGCTCCGTGCAGAGACACAGTGTGGTGGTCAGTCAGCCCAACAAGGAGAACTCATGTCAAGGCCATTTTTACAACTCTTTGGGTCGGAAAGGATTCAGCGCTAAATCTCAGCCTTATAACAGGTCCCAGTCATCTTCCTCCATCTTGATAAACAAGTCAGCGGACTCCATCAACTACCCTAATGAAACGGGGAGGAAACAGCTGTTGTCTTTACACAACAGTTCAAGGTGTGAGAGCCACCAGGATTTGCTGCCTGGGATAGGTGACTCGCGTCAACAGGGTACTGGAAAATACTCCGATCTCACTCTCCAAGACTCACAGAAAGTTCTGGTAGTAAATAGAAATGTACCCTTAAATGCCCAGATAGCTACCGAGAACTATTTTTCCAATTTCAAAGAGACTGAAGGAGACGAAGATGACTACGTGGAAATAAAGTCAGAAGAAGAAGAGTCAGAGTTTGAGCTATCTCACAATCGTAAAAAGAGATCTGACCCAAAGATAGCGCATGCAGACTTTTCTGATAATGTCGGCAGCAACAACCCTCCTTGCTCTCTGAATAGTCCGAGCACTCCCAAAAAGCCAGTGAGCGGCAAACTTGGGGTTTCGCCCTATCTGACACCATATGACGATTCTGACAAACTGAATGACTATCTTTGGAGGGGCCCATCTCCCAATCAGCAAAACATTGTCCAGAGTCTGAGGGAAAAATTCCAGTGTCTTAGTTCTAGCAGCTTTGCCTAAGGCTCTTAACAGCCGCTGCCCGCATTCACTTCTTCCTATGCTCATGACTGGGGCGTGTTTTCTATGTACCGGATTAAAAACAATTTTGTAATGACCAGAGGTGTAAAATGTACTTTCTTTTACAGCACAACTTGTTGAATGGCTGATGATCCAGCCAGGATTGTACTGTAGCCAGTGTCGGCATCTTACCTGTTTTCTGATGCTGGTTATCTTCCTGTTTCATGTAAGTCAGTCTTACTTGAAAATTTCTAGATGCTTTTTTCTTTCTTTCTTTCTTTTCTTTCTTTCTTTCTTTCTTTCTTCTTTCTTTCTTTCTTCCTTTTTTTTTTAACGAGATGGCCATATTTTTTCTCTAGATTTTTACAATAGTGCTCAGATCTTAAGAAATGCAATACTCCTCTTGTTATCCAGAAGCCATGACTGGTTGGATCATAGGACTCAGAGGCACCAAAGAGGCTTTTCCATATGTTGTTAAAATGAAAGGAAGCTAAAGCTGTTTAAGGGATTATGCTTATTATAGCTGGCATTTTTGTTCTACTCATAGCAAGATCCTAGAATAACATAAGCTAAAGATCTCTAATTGGAGTTGAGTCTCCTGTGCCCATTTTAGGGTTCCTATTCCGGTATTCATTTCTCCATCAGTTCATTGTAATGCAGACATGGTGTAGGTATTGGAAATTAGCATGTAACGAGACCCATGTTCTAGAAGCAAGAATCTTTGCCTGGGTTCCTGGACAAGGCCTGGAGAATGTGCTGCTCTTCGCGTTTACTTTATGATTCCTGGGGTGGAACAGATGATCTCCTCAATGGCTTAAAGACACCCAAGAAAAATGCAAATTGACTTAACTATTGGGAAAGATGGGTTGACATCTGGGAACAGCTTGATTATCTGCTCATGTTTTAGTTGAAGGGTTGGGAGGAATAGGACCATTCTTACTATTTTTTGTGCCTGTCTCTTATCAACACCGTGTAAAACACAAGCTAAAATGAAACAAAGCACTTTAAAGTTACCCTTCGCAGAGCAGTTTTTCACATGAGCTTTCATGAGTTTTGTACTCAGCCAAGTACCCTGGCCCAGCCTGCAGGATTTCCCTGGCTGTAGTGAAATTTGTTTCCGAAAGCAAATATCATGTGGGCATATAAAAGAATGGAATCTCTGGTTGATACATTCCAATCACATCTTCCATGTTGTAATTATGGTCTTTAGATAGCAGTTTATTGTGACAAGTTGTATTACTATAACTCTTTATGGAAGTAAACTAAAAACAGAAGCAAGTCTTGTGAGTAGAGGCAAAATTCAAGGAAGCTTAAACAGAAAAATGAAGGCAGTTTGCTGCTCCTTTATAAAAATACTCTATCTTATTGAAGACTCCAGTCAGTGCAACAAGAATGTTTCTTAGCAGTGGCCTCTGAATTCTCATTTTAAGCAGTTTTACATTCTGTGGTCCCTTCTCCACCCTCTCCATTTTCATTTTAATAAAAGACAGTATGTGCAAGGCAAGGGATCCTGGCTTTTCATTTGAAGGTGAACCATGATATTGATTTGAATCAGTGACATCTTAATTTTTTCCCCCTTTTTCAGTCCTATGCCTCTTTTTCTTAACTGGAAAACCTAAAATGTGACCATCATTATTGTATAAACAGGTACCTAAGGCACGCATTTTTCTTTTTAAATAACAAAAAGTAGCCCAAGTTTCTTGCTTCTCTATTCTTGCTTCTTACCGCTTATAACACTAAGTCCATCCTCAATGGCATGGTCTGGAAGCATTTCTTCTTTCCATTCCTTTCTTGAAACGTGATACTAAGTTTTCAAGATTAGCAGTATCAGAAAAGACAAGCAATGTAAGAAGGCAGGTTCCTAGACCTGCTAGAGGTATTTGCAAGAGCAAAACAAAGTTATCTGATTCTTACTGTCCCAAGAATGCAGTCTCGCATTTTTGCCTTTTCATTCCTATTACCCCAATGTCCATATTACTGTGATGTCATACTTTCAGACATGATTAATTTTTAACGTCAGTGTCTTGTTGACAGCTCTGATGTCACCTAGAGGAACCCACCCCACTGCACAGTGTAGATATCTTACTGTACATGTCTCTGTGGGCATCTTTAGGTTCTAGGGCATGTCTCTAGCTTTATAGATCCCTTCTGTAGGCCAGGATGCAGATTTTGAGAGGTGTGTGTGTGTTGTGTGTGTATACATATAAAATCATGTTCATATTTTTCCTCAGAGTTATCAATTAAGTGCTTTTGTTCAAAATAGTTTCTTTTGTTTCTTTTGGAGGCGGGGTGAGGATGTATATAATTGAGGAAAAAGAGGTATATGTACTTCAAAGTATGTCACGTTTTTATTCTCTGTACTGAGGTTCAATTTTTTTTTTTATCAGTTCACTTTTCACCTACTCTGTTATTTGTGCAAAAAAAGTGCATCTAGGAAAACATAGTTTAAATATTGTATATAAGTTAATAAAAGTTAGTAATGCTCATTATTTAATAAAGTTTATAAAGTACAAAGTTAATTATAGTGTGAATTAATGTGTTTATTCTAGAAAGGTCAAGCTTTTTCTAAATTACATTCAATTAAAACACTTTGTCTTAAAAAAAAAACAAAAAAAACCCACTTTGTCTTACCTTATGATCCGTGCAGAAAATGGTTCAGGGTAATGATGATATACCCTATTTCTTTATTCTTTGTTGTTGTTTTATTATACCTATTTCAACAGCAGACCATTTTCTGTGTTTTAGGTTTACTCTTGAAATATTGAATTTGCTATATTGGGTGATATTTGTTTTCTTAAAAAAAAATAGTTCTTTTTTAAAATATATTTTATTGATTTTCTTTACAGAGAAGGGAAAGGGATAGAGATTAGAAACATCGATCAGCTGCCTCCTGCACACCTCTTACTGGGGATGTGCCTGCAACCAAGGTACATGCCCTTGACCGGAATCAAACCTGAGACTCTTGAGTCTGCAGGCATATGCTCTATCCACTGAGCCAAACTGGTTAGGGTAGTATTTGTTTCCACGGTGACTAAGTTAGATCTATTACTAGATTATCTTTTCTTTTTTTTTTAGTTTGTAGTAACAAGACACCTTTTAACTATTTCATTATGGCATAAAAAAATTAATGTATATGTTTTTGTACAATAATTAAGGCTTATTCCATATATTAGGTCTAGTAATAATTAATGTCGTTTTCTAATACTTTTTTAAATCGAATTTATTTAAACAATACAACAAAATTTAATCAACAATATAGTTGCCACTGTTTTCTACTTGTGCCCAACACTCAGGAAGCATTTTAATCCCTCTGTTGTAAAATTCTTGTGATTTTGATGCCAAAAATTCGGTCAATGCATTTTTGAGGCATTCTTCATTATTAAATTTTTTTCCAAGAAGAAAGTTTTGCAAAGAACGAAACAAATGGTAATCAGAAGGGGCAATATCAGGAGAATATGCAGGTTGAGGGAGAACTTCCCGTTCCAACTGGCGCAGTTTTTCAGCAGTGATTCTTGCAGTATGCGGTCGTGCGTTATCGTGGTGAAGAATTACGCCCTTCCGATTAATCAGCGCGGGTTCTTTTTCTCTTAAAGCTTGGGCTAATCTTTCCAATTGGACACTATAGACTGCACTTGTAATGGTTTGGGTAGATGGTAAAAGTTCATAATGAAGAATTCCTTTAAAATTCCACCAAACACACAACATCACTTTTTTCGCATGCAAGTCAGGTTTTGGCGTGGGCTGCGGAGCCTCATTTTTGTCCAACCATTGAGGCCGCCTTTTCAAATTAACATACAGCACCCATTCTTCATCTCCGGTAACAATTGCTCTAAAAACGGCAAACGGTTTTGACGAGAGAGGAGCGAACTGCAAATTGTGACTTCTGATTACGGTTGTTGTCGGTCAACTCATGAGGAACCCATTTTCCAAACTTTTGGACTTTGCCAAGTGCACGCAATTGATTGGAAATTGTTTTTTGTGAACAATTTAAAGTTGTCGCAAGCTCTTGTTGGGTAATTTGAGGATTTTGCACCAAAAGAGCTTGAAGAGCTTCTTGATCAAAATTGGACACACGGCCTCGACCACTCTTGTCATCTAACGAAAAATTTCCCTCGCGAAATTTCTCAAACCAACGCTGGCATTTTCTGGCGCTAACTGCATCTTGACCAAGAGCACTACAGATGTTTTTTGCAGCCTCACTTGCTTTTCTTCCTAATTGGAACTCGTAAAGCATGCAGTGCTGAATATGCTCTTCATCCGCCATCTTCTTAGCCCTAGTTTTGCAACAAAAACCAAACCAAACACAAACTTTTTCAAGCAAAACTTGTAATTGCACTTCACACGTTCTGTAGATACCACGTGTTTGAAGGTTATGTCAATACAAGTCAACGCCAAGCAAGATTTTAAACGAATGTTTAAAAACGACATTAATTATTACTAGACCCAATAATTTCATGTTCTGAGTTCTTTTTTTACACAAACAATTTACAGAAAAGAAAAGCATGTTGATATAAATTGATTATTATAGACACTTTCTAAAGCAATTCCATTTCCAAATGTAAGTAACACCTTACTCCACTATAATGAAAATATATGTTGCCTAACTTTCCTCATACAGAGGAAAATGGCTTCAAAATTGTTCTTTGGAATGTTTTCGAGTGAAAAGTTCTGAATTCCACACTAATGATACATCAGACTTACCATCTCTTCCACCTTGAGGTTGAAAATAGATGGGGAATTTTTTTAAAAAATACGTCATAAAAATTCAATTTAGAGAAGCAAATGACAGTAGGAAAAAACATGCCCTTTGTAAATTCTAGACATAAATGGTAATTCTAGGGCCAAGAAAAAATATTTTAAAAAAATAACACGAGGGAAATAGAGCTGTTCAGCATGACTATTTAATAACATTTGTCAAAGTTTTCTTTGTATAATCATTTCTTACATTTCTGTTTTGGAAAGCAAGTACTAACAAGACTTCAAGAGCTCTTCCAGCCTTTATTGCATCACTTCCTCTGTCTGGACAGTGGTAATTCACCACACTGGATTCTATCAGCCAAAAGGCATGACAATAAAAGAAACTGCTTCAACTTTTTTTTTGCTAATTTACATATATCTATGTTTTTCACTTAAACCTTGTCCTTTGGATAAGACTTGGACTTTCTAATGCATGCTTTCCCAGTGTTTTTGTTTTGTTTTGTTTTTTAATATATTTGAAGGCATAAACATTCTCTCACACTTTAACTCACACTTTTCTTTCTTTGCCAGTAGTTTAGACCATGGAACACCAAGTTAATGTTGAATCATGCTACATTTAAAATGCCAGATATTGCTGGGACCAGTTTGGCTCAGTGGATAGAGCGTCGGCCTGCGGACTAAAGGGTCCCAGGTTCGATTCCGGTCAAGGGCATGTATTATACCTTGGTTGCGGGCACATCCCCAGTGGGGGGTGTGCAAGAGGCATCTGGTCGATGTTTCTCTCTCATCGACGTTTCTAACTCTCTGTCCCTCTCATTTCCTCTCTGTGTAAAATCAATAAAATATATTTAAAATAAATAAATAAATAAATAAATAAATAAATAAATAAAATGCCAAATATTATTGAAACCGGACAACCAATAAGTCCAGGCTGTCTGACACTACTTGAGCCAATTAAGCAGAAACAGGGCTGAATCATATACGTGCATTTATTTCAACACTGCTGGCTGGCTATACGGGAGAGCAGCAGGGCATCCACAAAAATCTGCTCACCAGCCTCCCATAAGCCAACTGCTTATATCTGGTAAGACGAAGATTACATGGGGAAGTAGGCAAGGTGGTCTGGGAGAAGTTGAGGCAGGACTCCATTGTTTGGGCAAAAGGTTGTAAATCCATGATAATAGGCTGCTCTTGAATGGGTGTGGATTGCATTCCAAGAGCTCAGGTTGACTCCCAAGTCCTGGGGGCATTCCAGCCAGGTTAGAATGTGCTTTCTTTAACGAGAACAAAGCAATCACGGTTAACAGAGCACCGTTAATATCTCTCATTTTATTTCTTACTAGTGACCCTGTGCGCAGATTCATGCACATTGAAAGGAAATTAATTATCAATAGATGGTGGCCGGTGAGGCAGGACTGGGTGAGATGGGCCGGACACACCTTGGAGCCAACCTCCTGTGGTTCTTTCCAAACATCTGTGGAGGTGGGGTCCCTCAGCCTGGCCTGTGGGGATCCAGCAGAAACTGGTTCTCTGATATCCCCCTGAGGGGTTCCGGAGTGCAAGAGGGCACTCTCATTTGACCCTCTGCTGTCATACAGGGTGTGGAACACAAACACAAGTGTGCAGTAAGCCAGATTCAGGGCCAACAGTGCCCCAGCAACAACATAACCCACAACTGAATGAGGAATCAGGCTCCTTCTTCTCTGGTTTTGGGGTGCGTCACCCTTGAGTTACTGCAGCTCAGCAACTCTTGCATTGAGCATCTGCCCGCTTGTGGTCAGTGCATGTCACAGCAACCAATCAGATGATAGGACACTTCTTAGCTTTTTTTTTTTTTTTTTTTTTAATATATTTTATTGATTTTGTACAGAGAGGAAGGGAGAGAGATATAGAGCTAGAAACATCGATGAGAGTAATCGACCAGCTGCCTCTTGCACACCCCCTAATGGGGATATGCCCCCAACCAAGGTACATGCCCTTGACTGAAATCGAACCCGGGTCCCTTCAGTCCCCACGCCGATGCTCTATCCATTGAGCCAAAAACGGTTTCAGTGACTTCTTAGCTTTTTATATAGATAGTATATTAGCCTTTTTTATATATATATATAGACTAAAGGCCCAATGCACAAAATTCGTGCAAGGGGCTCGGCCCCCCAGCCCTGGCTTCATCCAGCAGGGAATCTGGAAGCTCATTCATAAGGTCTTCCGGATGGTCATTCCGCTGGTCAGCCATCTGGTCTAATTAGCATATTACCCTTTTATTATTATAGATAATAGTCCCCGCTATTCTATTTCTGCCCCTAACGTTATCATACAGTCAATGCACATAAGTGTAAATTAATAAAGTTTGAGACATTTGGTTTATAGCATATTTTGACAATTCTTAGGAAGCTAATGTTTCTTTTCTAAGTGCTAAATGTCCTAAAATTTAGCATGGGTCTCATTTGACCCCTTCAGGTGGAAATGTGTGCACCATCTCTGCACAGCACTTGACAATTTGTAGGTGTTCATCCAATACAATGCATACTTAATAATTGACTAGAGTAAAAAACTTGTTTGAGCCCAAAGCATGAGGACAACACATTCAAATCAGAGACAGAAAGGAGGGATGTAAGAACAACAGTCATTAAGTTGCTTTTCAAAATGCACAGCACCCACCCTCAGAAGTCCAATGTCATCGACTATTGAACTATTTTAAAGTTCCTTTTTGGCACCTCAAGGAAAAGACTCTATGCCTCTTTGGTAGATAGAATTCCAATTTACTGAGTGAAGTGTCCAGTAAATTTTGAAGCTAAGAATTTACATGGTCATATGAGAACTTTTCTGAAAGCTTGTTTAAACCAAATCCCTTTTCCAATCGTTGGTTTTGATGATATGAGGAGGACATACAGCGACCTAGTGTGCGGCTGTGGAGTTGAAGTCAAGTGAGGTGGGGGGCAGGCCCAGAATGCCGAGATGATTTTTGGTGCCAAAAGACAAACTTGCCTGCTTTACAATGGTGGTCCATGTCCATGGGCAAAGTCCACCTGTGTCTCTATGGACAACAACAAAGCTTGGTGTTCCTGACAACCGTTTATTCACAATAGGCGAGTCAAATTCTGTAGATCCGTTAAATCAGATGCTGAAAATGTGTGGCCCAGAAGCTGAATCTGGCTTGCACCATTTTAAAAAGGTCAAAAATAAAAATCCAAATTTCTGACTTTTTCAAAAGAAAAATTAGACCTGGACTGTTTGGGCCTGGACCCTGGCGAGGCGACTCTGTGAGATCTGAGGAGAGACTCTGAAGGTGACAGTCACCCTGCAAGGTGATGACTTGCCTTAACCTTGGGGAGACTGCTCCTCTGTTCTCCATGATAGACTTTGCCAGCGAATTGAAAGCTACCATGAAGCTCTTGAAACGTTTCAGATAGCAAGTAAAGGCTCTCCTCATAACGACGTAACATAAGCATATGTCATAGAGAGTCTGCGGGAACTACTGCTTCTTGGGGGAATTTTTTATTTTATTTTATTAATTTTTTTACAGAGAGGAAGGGAGAGGGATAGAGAGCTAGAAACATCTATGAGAGAGAAACATCGACCAGCTGCCTCCTGCATACCTCCTACTGGGGATGTGCCCGCAACCAAGGTACATGCCCTTTACCAGAATCGAACCTGGGACCCCTCAGTTCGCAGACCGATGCTCTTCCACTGAGCCAAACCGGTTTCTGCCTTTGGGGGAAATTTGACACGTGGTCCACTTCACTTGTTTATATTATCTGCCTGGCCTCTATAAGCTTCAGGTTTGTGAGATCAAATGTCCTCCATTCTGTTCTCTAATAGGCTCAAACTGATGTGTTTACCTGCTAACACCCCGCCTCTCGCTTAGACTTCCGGCCTGAGTGCAAAGATAATGTTTCCTAAAGGACATCTCCGCCTGAGTTGTCATGTTCCCCCATCTGTACTAGAAGCTTCTCTAGCGTGCACTGCTTTTCTTGGCCGATGACCACAGCTTCCTACGAGCTTGTTTTGCCACTGTCTTCCCACTTCCTGCCTTGCTCACCTCTGCCCTCCTGATCTTAGCCAACAAGACATTCGTAAACACAGGGAAAATCAAACTCTCTGCAAAGCCCTTCTGAATCTGTTTCTGCCCTTACTGGAGCTGTTCCCTTGGCCTGCACGGTCCTTCCCCTGCCATCCAGGAGAAAACCTGCATTGTCCTCTACAGTCAGCCCAAAAATTATTGTCAGGAACTGGGAAGGGTCTGGGATGGCACTCAGCTTGCAAGCTAACATGTTAGCCTGCCTCAGCGTCACGGATGCTGGCAGAGATATGAGATTCCTAGGTCTGAGATAAGGGACCTAGATCAACCAAAGGACTTGTATGCATGCATATAAGCCTAACCAATGGACACAGACACCAGATGGGTGAGGGCATGGGGTGGGGGGGGCAATGAGGGTATAGGGACACATATGTAATACCTTAATAATAAAAAAAAGAGATAAACCTTATTCCTCCCAGCACAGCTTGAGCTTCACATCTGTGTTGGTTCTCCTTGCTCCTCCTGGCCCACAGGAGAGGGGGGAGGGAGGGGCACCCAGAGCAGCCCAGGTACTTACTGCACACACAGGGGGTTTGTCTCCCAGCTGGGGAATCCTGAACCTAGGGATCCCCAGTCTTACAAGGCCGCTGGCAAACCTGCCTGATCTTCCTTAAATGAATGGTCCCCCATTTATAATGAGACAGATAAGCCTGGGGGGGGGGGGGGTTATGACTTGTCAAGGTTCTCACCGCCTTAGGTGAATGAGCCATTCGGCTCCTTTCCCATACTCAGAGGCTTGTGCAAGCGTTACTTCCTGTCACTGCTTCCTCCCGTGTAACATGGGGTTAACCCCTTCCTCACAGGGTTGGGGAAATGGTAGCTTTTCTTAAACCCCAAAAAGCCATTGCATGTCAGATGTGGCAATCATCCTACAGTGAAAAATATAGACAATAGTGTCAGATTGAGAACATGATCGCTGAGGTCAGGCAAGCTCTCAGCTCTGCAAAAAACAAAACAAAACAACAACAACAACAAAAACACAGCTGACCTCTCTGGACCCGTTTCCCAAGGTTGAAAATCAGGACAATTCTCAACTCATCCCATTTTTTAGGACTAAATGAAGGCATCTCTCTAGTACTTACTACAGTACGAGTGTTTATTCCTTGAACTATTATAGTTTTATTACCACTTTACTTGGGAATTACAATCCTGGTAAGATTATGAACAAAGCATCATTTTTAAAATTTTTCCTTTATTTTATTTTTATTTATTTTTTAATCCTCACACGAGGATATTTTCCCATAGATTTTCAGAGAGAGGGAAAGACAGAGAAAAATATCTTTCCCATAGATTTTTCAGAGAGAAGGAAAGACAGCAGAAACACATCAATTGGTTGCCTCCTGCACGCCCCCGGAACAGAAGGAGCCTGCCACTCAAGTACATGCCCTTGACCCTAATCGAACCCAGGATCCTTCCATGGGCTCCATCCACTGAGCCAAACCGGCTAGGGCCCAGGCATCCTTTTCCGTGAGGCAGCTGAGATCCACAGGGGTTAAGTCCCTCGCCTAAGGCTCACAAAGCCGGCATTGTAACCGCGGGGAGGCTCCGTGCCCACGCCCTTTCCTCTCCGGGCGCCTCGGGCCTCCCCAGGTCCCGCTATGCCAGCCTGACCCGCGGAAGCGAACCGCCGCGGGAGGGCGGGAGGGCCGGGCGGCATCGCGCCGCATCCCGGGCGGAGGGAGGAGGAGCCGCGCCCTGGTTGTTGTTGCAGCTCAGCCAAATCCGGAGCCGCGATGCCAGCGCCAGAAACCTTGCCCTCGGCAGCCGGGCGCCTCCAGCCCGCCGCCCCGCGGCCCACCGGCCCCCGCCCGCCCCGCCCGCCGGCCGCCAGGTGCAGTGCCCCCTAGGGGCCCCGCGGCCCGGAGCGAGAGCGGCCTTCCCACCCCCGGGCCCGCGCTCCCGCCCCGGGAGGACCTCGCCGCCACGCCTCCGTGTCTCCGGCCGCATCGCCGAGTGGCGGGAGGACTGCGCCCTCGCTCCGCCGCCGCCCGCCCGCCCCGCCGCCTCCCGCCGCGCCGCCCGCCCCGCCATGAGCGCGCGCCTGCCGCTCCTGCTGCGCCCGCTCCGCCGCCCGCCGCCCGCCGGGCCCCCGGGCCGCCCGCGGGAGCCCCGGCGCGCCTGCAGCGGGGCCGGCGGGGAGGGCCTGCTGGGGCCGCGGCGGCGGCAGCTGGTGTCCACAGGGGTTCAGTCCTGCGGCTGCAGCCACGGCCCGGGCAGCCGGGCGCCGCCGGCGTGGAACCTGATCGTCAGGTGAGTGGCGCGGGCCCGCCATCGCCCGCGTCCCGGGCGGCGGGGACCGGAGACCGGGAAGTAGGGCGATCGGAGCGCTCAGGTCTCCGCACTGCCCCCCGGGGGGTAGGGAGGGTTCGGTGGGGGTCGCAGGACGCGGGGCCGCGAGTGCTTAGTGCCGATTTGTTGGGGGCGCCGGCGGGGAGGAGGGCGCTGGCACCAGGAGGGCGCGCGGGAACGGACGGGGGCCCCCTGCGCCCGGGGCTCGGGGCTCGGGGCTCGGGCGGCGCGGGCATCCCCGGCGGCCGGGCGGACGCTGCGCAGCGCGGACCGCACGCCGCGCCGCACGTGCGCCGGGGCCGCGGCTCTGATGCAACCGCGCTGGGCGCGGCCCGGCCCGGAGAGGGCGGCGCGGCCGGCGGGAGGAGCGGGAGCTGGGGCGGAGGGCCCGGCGGGTGGGGATCGGGGCCGGCGGGTTGGGATCCCGGCCGGGATGGGGACTCCGGAGAGGAGGTCCGGCCCAGCCCCGTGGCCTGTCCGCGCTGGGCTTCATGTCTGTCCGCGCAGGGCTCGGTGTCTGGCTGGCTGCCCGCGGCTCGCTAAGGTGAAGTTTATCCTCTTCCCCACGCCGCCACCTCATGCCAGTTTTGGGGTTACATCATCTCTTTCTGGGCAAGTTAAGGTGGAGCGGGCCACCTGATTGATTGCGTCGGGATGCGGCTGGAGAGGTGGAGGCTGGCCGTCCCCGGCACCGCTGCGTGGTGGGCAAGGAGTCCCCTGCGCAGCTGAAATGCAAAAGTTTCCTCCCGCCCCGGGGCGACCTGGGAGCCCGGGCCGAGCCTCCCCTGTCCCCGCCAGAGATGCCACGTGCGCCACCCCCCCCCCCCCCCCCCCCAGAATCCCCCCTCCACTGCTCCCCCCCCCCCACTTCCCCTACCTCCTCCCCCCTCTCCCCTTCTCCCACACCAGTCCTCAGCCCTGCGGTCACTCCGGGGCGAAGGGGCGGAGCCTTGTCTGCCTCCTTGGAGAAGTGTGTTCACGGGTTGCCTTCCTCCCCACCGCACTGGGATTCCAGTTCCATCCATGTCACTGGGCCAGCTGTTCCACCTCCATCCATTCACATCTCTTTCTTCTTCCTTCTATCCTTCATTCTAAAAGGAACTGTCAATCGCCGTCCCTCCCCCTCCCCGTTTCCGAGGCTCCTCACCATGTGAAAGAGGACTCTCAGGGGCCCTTTGTTTCGCTTCCCAGGTCACCTTCCTGCTTGTCGTAGTGACTCCAGGTCTCCCCAGGTCATTAGATGTTAACCCCGTACAGCCCAGCTCGTCTTCCCAGGGGAGAGTCTGAAGACAGGACCGGAGGCAAACCCACCACGCCGCCCCCTGTTCTGTGTTCTGGGCAGCTCTGATCGCTACTGGAAACTTTCTTGTTCACTTGTTTGCCTGCCTCCACCTGGAACGAAAGCTCTGCGGGGTCAGGGGCCTTTGTCCCTCTTGTTCGCTTGCTGGATCCTTCCTCCTGGAGAGGGCCTGGTACAGCGGAGGCCCTTTGGCATCCTTGGGGAATGAATGGCTCCATATTGGGAACCATTTGAGGGTTTTATTCCTGCATTCTTTCACTGAAAGCCCTGACTTAGAGGAGAGGAGAGCACCTGGTTGGGATCCTGCTGCCCAGGCTGGCCAGCCTCCAACCCCTCACTACAATGGGAGAAATGATAGTGTCTCCCGCAAAGGGTATGAAAAGGGTTACAGTAGAGAATGTAAACCAAATACACAGTTCAGGTCACATACTAAGGCCTCAACAGCTGTTGGCTATATATATAATTTTTAGAGAGGAAGGGAGACGGAGAAAGAGAAACATCAATGATGAGAGAATCCTTGATTGGCTGCCTCCTGCACGCCCCCTACTGGGGATCAAGCCCCTAACCCAGGCATGTGCCCTTGGCTGGAATCAAACCTGGGTCCCTTTAGGCCCCAGGCCAACGCTCTATCCATTGAGCCAAACCAGCCAGGGTAGATGTTGGTTTTTATTTTTATTTTTACAGCAATAAGCCAGGGTTTGGCAAACTAGATAGCAAATATGGTAGGTTCTGCAGGTCAGGAGGCAAAAATAGAAGATATTATGTAGGTACTTTTTTTTATGAGAAAAAAACACACATCTTCACAATTTTTATTGGTGAAATTTGAAATTTTAATTATGGACACTGACATTTGAGTTTCCCATAATATTCACATGCCAAAAATAGTATTATGTTGATATTTTTTAAAAAAACCATTTAAAATGGAAAAGTCATTCTTAGCTGGTGGATTGTAGGTTGCCAGCCCTCCTTCTAAACTTAAAGTGTGCAAGGAAGTGCTGCTTCACAGGGTTGTGGTTAAAGGGACAGGAGTTCATTACCTAAAAGCTGGGAGCATTTGGGCAAGCTGTTTGGTCTCAGTTCTTCCTGCACAAAATTGAAACCCCGCTTTGACCTGCTTTGTAAGGTTGTTGTCAATAGTACTGTACTCCAGGGATTCTGTGAAGCACATTTTTAAAATCTCCAAATGGGTATTTATCTTTTCATTGATGGTGGTTGTTAGGCATTGTTGGCCCGGTGTCCGTCCCAGCATGCGTGTCATTGCCTGTCCCCTGTGGGAGCGTGGCCAGAGCTATGCACATTGCTGTGCCTTTTGGACTTCTATGACCATATAACCAAACGTTTCTCGAAGAGATTTCCCCAGGACGAGGAGGGGGAGAGGAGGCGAGCCTATCTTAGAAGTCGCCTATTGGAATACACTCCGGGAACCTGTGTGTCAGAAAGTTTAAAAAATAAACTCCCTCAAAAGCACAGCGATCTATCATGGGTCCAGCACTGTCACATAATCCCCACTGTTTCCATCCACAAGTCATGGAAGAGCCATTTTAGGAAATAATGTCATTTCTGGTTCTTGTCTGACAACTTTCCACTGACATCAGATAAAATAAGAAAGCTCCAGCACCAGAAGGGGCGGACTGGGTGTCAGGAATTTGACGGAAGCCCCAGGGACAAAAATGATGTTATCTTTCAAGAAATGCATCGCAGACACCCTGGATAGCATTGAGGGTGATGTGTGTGTTTGTGGGGCGGGGTAGGGGTAGGGGGACACATATGAAGGATTCTGAGTCCCAAAAGTCCCTCAGGAAGGCCAGATCCTGAATGGGAAGAAGTTTTAGGAATATCTCAAATCAGATTTTTGGGTATATTTTTTTTCTCTGTGTAGTTATAGGAATAGTCTATGACAAAAAAAAATCTGTTTAAGTCTAAAAAATGCTTTTAATACTTTCAGAATAAGCACAATATTAAGCTCAGTGGTTGAGCCATCAACCTATGAACCAGAAGGTCACTGTTAGATTTCCAGTCAGAACACATGCCCGGGTTTCAGGCTACGATACCCAGTAAGGGGAGTGCAGGAGGCAGCTATCCACGATTCTCATCATTGGTGTTTCTCCCTCTCCCTTCTCTGAAGTCAATAAAAATATATTTAAAAAGAAAAAAGATTGTAGCCGGTTAATTGGCAATAATTTTTCCTTAGTGGTTTATAAAGCAATAATATCTTTCATTCTGTATTTTCTTTTTCTTTTTTTTAAATAAATTTTATTGATTTTTTTTATAGAGAGAAAGGAAGAGGGAGAGTGTTAGAAACATCGAGGGGAGAGAAACATTGACCAGCTGCCTCCTGCACATCCCCCACTGGGGATGTGCCTGCAACCAAGGTACATACCCTTGACTGGAATCAAACCCAGGACCTTTCAATACGCAGGCCGATGGTCTATCCAGTGAGCCAAACCAGTTAGGGCTGTTTTGTTTTGTTTTTGTTTTGTTTTTTAACATATTTTTATTGATATTTTACAGAGAGGAAGGAAGAGGGATAGAGAGCTAGAAACATCGATGAGAGAGAATCATCCATCAGCTGCCTCCTGCACACCTTGTACTGGGGATGTGCCCTAAACCAAGGTACATGCCATTGACCGGAAGCGAACCTGGGACCTTTCAGTCCGCAGGATCAATGCTCTATACGCTGAGCCAAACCAGTGTCAGCAGTGCTGTATTTTCAATTGGATGTAAATAATATCAAAGCTGCTAGATCAGACCTGTGCATTAAGTAGGAAATAAGCTAGGCTGCTTTAACAAAATGCCCCGATGTAACTGTAGACTTGGCCATCCAGAGGGAAGCAGTCAGGAAAGGTAGGATGACCCTATGATACCTCCTCACTGCGCCCATCCAGCAAGTGGGAGACGTGGCCAGGCTGCTGGTATACCTTTCTGTGAGCTGCACAGCCCTCCTCTCCTGGCCAGCATTCGCTTCCTGGCCAGAGGTTAGTCACAAAACCCTATCAGAGTGTGGGCAAGACTGGGGAACGTGCTTTTTAGCTGAGTAGCCATGTGGAGCCTAAACTCAGAAATCCGTTATTAAAAATGGGAGAAAATGCATGGAAGTATTCATAGGACCCAGTAACGTAAGCCATCATTAGCGGCTTTAGCCGTTACTGCTGTTACTATTACATATATAGAATGTATCCACTCATTGCCAGTGCAGTGGTTCATCAAATATTCTTTGCTCCCAACCCGCACTGTTTCTTGGGACACTGATGGCTGTTTTGAAAGAGACTGTTTGGGAAATCTTTATTATATTTGTTCACAGGTAACTCTTCCGCCTTTGAAAAAGTTGAAATATAGAATGCTATTAATAAACTAGTGGCCCAGTGCATGAAATTCATGCATGGGGATGCTGGGCATCCCTCAGCCCAGCCTCCTGCACCCTCTCCAATTGGGGACTGCTTGGGGGATGTCCAACTGTCAGTTTGGGCCCGATTCCCTGACCCCTCTCGAAATCTGGGAACACTGGCTCCTAACTGCTCACCTGCCTGCCAGTCTGATCTCCCTAACTGCTCTCCTCTGCTGGCCTTATCCCCCTAACTCTTCTCCCCTGCTGGCCTGATCACCCCTAACTGCCTCTGCCTCGGCCTTCCACCATGGCTTTGTCCAGAAAGTCGTCCGGAAGTTGTTCAGTCTAATTAGTATATTACCCTTTAATTAGTATAGATAGGCTCAGCATTCAGGGATGCACTTAAATTGGTAGTATCTTTAAAAATATTTTTAAATTGATTTCAGAGAGGAAAAGGGAGAGAGAAATCAAAACGTTAATGATGAGAGAGAATCATTGATCAGCTACCTTCTAGGGCTAAGCCCAAAACCTGGGCATGTAGTCTGACCAGGAATCCAACTATGACCTCCTGGTTCTTAGGTCAACCACTGAGCCACACTGGCCAGGCTAAATTGATAGTTTAATTATCATTATTTTTTAAATAATTCTTTGTTGTTGAAAGTATTGCTTATGTAGTTTTAAAACATTATCTGAAGATTGTGGTCATTATTCTGGCAGCTTTGTGCCCAGCTAATACACATTACAGATAACTCAGAGTCAGATTCTGATGTCTGACAGTGCCTGTCAGAAACTAGACAGAAATAAGGGCTCAAATTGGCAGTCATAGAGGCACATGGCCCCCAGGCGCAAATGACTGAAGAGAAGATTTTGGTGCTCATTTATAAGGTGATATGTACATTGTTACATAGTGTCTGGTTTACTCAACACAATAACATAGTTATTTCATTGCTTCATCCCACATGTCTAAAAACAAGTCTTCACAGGCCACGGGGAGCTGCACAACCACCTCTTCCGTTGCTTTTATCCAAGCCGATGCAGAAAGGCTCCTCTTGGGTACGGTTTGAAGCTCTTAAAACTTTTCTGAGGCCCCTCGCTCCTGGTCCACCTGGAGAGCAGTACCTTCCAGCTACATTCATCAACTCCCTCTCTGAAAGCCCGGGGGAGCTGACTCACATCTCTTCGCCCTTGGCGATTTAGTGCTCATGCTGTCTGCCTGGAACTTCACCTGGCTTCCTTTTAGAGCTGTTCTATGCATGCAAGAACATGCGAGACCAAAAAAAATAAAAAATAAAAATAAAATTAAAAAAATTAGCCAATCCGGTTTGGCTCAGTGGATGGAGCGTTGGCCTGCAGACTGAAGGGTCCCAGGTTCGATTCCAGTCAAGGGCATGTGCCTTGGTTGGGGGCACATCCCCAGTAGGAGTTGTGCAGGAGGCAGCTGATTGATGATTCTCTGTCATCGATCTTTCTAACTCTATCCCTCTCTCTTCCTCTCTGTAAAACATCAATAAAATATATATATAAATATATATATTTTTTAAATTTAAAAATGGTTAAACACTGAAGTGTGAGCACTTCCTGGGCTGGCAAAACGGGGGCGGGGAATCCAGCTTCATAGACAAGTGAGGACCATTTCCCAGGGGTGGTGGTTCAGGCGGTCTCTGAGATTGCTCATTCCAGAAGGTCACAGAAAGAGACCTGCACCCCCTTCTCTAGGTCTGCCCGCTCAGGCACCCAGTGCTAAAGCAGGTGGCTCCTTCTGGGACTGAGGAGGTCTGAATGCATTGGAGGGGAGGTGCGGGCGGGGCGTGGGGGGTGGGGGCGGGGAGAAAGGGACTGAGATACTCTCTCCCTAAGTGGCCTCAGGAGAGAGTCAGATTCTGATGTTTCTGCAATATTTCCTTTCCCTTCCCTTCCCTCTGCTCCTTTCCCATGTCTTCTTTAAACTCTGGGACCTGGAATTTGTCCTGCTCCCCGCCCTCCCTCCCCCCCCTTCCTCCACCAGCAGGCCCCCTCCCCAGCCCCCTGTCTTCACTACCCTCCTCCCTCCCTCCACCAACATTTGCTTTCCCTCTGGACCCCAATCTCTCTTTTCTGGGTGGTGAAGGGACTATGGTGCAGGAAGGGGACGAACTTTTCATGACAGCAATCTTGGAAAATACAAGGGGGAAAAATCCACCCCTAGAAACTCACTGTTAACATCCAACTTGTTTATCCCTGCTTATTTTCAAAATGAGCTTGTCGCGCTTCCCATTGGGTTCGCATTTCACGAATTCACTGTTCTCCTGCCCTTTCCCCTCCGGACTTCCACACCTGAAGCACATCCTTATGCGGTCGCGGTATTTTCGCTTCCAGTGAAGTCACTGTAAATTTACTCTGAAGGGAATGCGCTGCGGCTATCCTGTCTAGTCACTAACAAAGACACGGCGTGTTGTTCTTGTCTCCCTGCAGAGAAGTCATTCAGAACTCAAAGGAAGTTCTCCGTTTATTGCAAGAAAAAAACCCCGCCTTTAAGCCGGTTCTCGCCATTATTCAGGTAAGCTGAGAACGTGGCTTTGTCCTATTTTAGGGCGCCTTTCAATTTTGAAAATACTTGTATACACGAGGCCGCCTGTATTTCTTGTCACAGAAGTGTCATTCGAGCTTCACGGAGGGAAGAGAGGGCTCAGCTGAAACTGCTCTCATTTTCCCTTTCTTTGGTTATTTATTTATTTTGCTTCCACGGGGCTGCAGGTGAGGGACTGCTCTGCTCGAGCGAGTCTTCTGTGAGTCTCTCTCCATAGGTGTGGGTGGCTTCCAGAGGTCAGGCGGTAGGCGCTCCCCTAAGTCCCATCACACAGGATTTATGGTGGTCCACTCCTACATGCTTATCACATGTGATGTCCAGGTGGTAGGGGGGACAGTTCTCCTTTGCTTACATGGAGGACAGAGTCGGGAGTCGGGGTACTGGGTCATCTTACTAAGTCTTTGAAAGCCTGCCATAAGTTCGAAGGGCCAGCAGTCATTACACGTCACAGGTACTTCCTCATTCCATGTGTGTTCTTCCATGTGCCGCACACAGCCCCTTCATGTCCGACTGCAGTTGGCACTGTTTGCCATGCTTTCTGGCACGCCCGTGCTGACAGGTGCAGGGGAATGATGAGGCGAGCCAAGCCTGTAAGCTAACACAGCACAGCAGTTGGACTGCTACTGTCGTTTTTTGGCATGCACTTGATATGTCAAAATAACAGTGTCTCGTGCCATCCACACGGTCAATGTCATGACTATAGCCTATGCTCAGATCACGTGTTACCCTGGGGGTCTGTCTCCACATCCCCCCCACAGAGATAGACCAGTGAGGAGAGTAGAAAGTAAAGTGGGTCGGGAGCCCGGGCCTCCTGGGACGGCTGCTTTCCACTTACAGGCACGTCATCTAAGCCCTGTCTCTGGTGTCCTAGAAAGAGACCCTGGCTCCGTGGCTGTAAATGCCTTAAGAGGACTGTTATTTAAAAGAAAGTGGCATGTTAATAGCAGCCATTAGTTCCCTCTTATAAGCAATACGGTAAGTCTCTCTGCGTTTTCCTTATTATCGTCGTAATTGGGTCACTTGTAATCACAAAATTAGTCTGTTTTGTGTTATGCCTTTTCAAGATGTTACATTCTCCTTCTTACTCCCCCTCTCCTAAGGCAAGTGATGACAACTTGATGCAAGAAGTAAACCAGAATTTGGCTGAGGAGGTGAGGATTGTTGCTTTTCAGAATAATTGTTTTAAACGATGCACTCTCTCACGGTGACAAAATAACCCCGTGTTCTCTTTTCAGGCTGGTCTGAACATCACTCACATTTGTCTTCCTCCGGAGAGCGGCGAGGACGAGGTAATTCCAGCAGCGAACTTGAACCCTCGTGTTGCTTTCCTCTTTAGACCTAATAGGCCTGTCAGCATCTCTCCGTTGTGGTTGGAACATCTGGAGCCTTTTCTTGTGGCTGGATTTTTAGAGGGAAGAGTCTACTTTCCCCTCTAGCATAAACGCTCCTTGATCTGTGTGTCCGTTACTGCATGTTTCCAGTGAAGACATGGACTAGGATGTAGTGATTTTTTGGTTGTGTTTCTTCAGGATAGCAGCATGGTCATCCAGTCAAAACTGTCTGAACACAAATTCTGGTTTTGGTTTGTCCTGACAAATTGTTTGCCCTAGAGCCATTCCTTTGGCTTCTGGGTACAGTTGCCTTATCCATATTTATATATATATATATATAAAAGCCTAAGCAACTGGCCAGTAGCTATGATGCGCACTGACCATCAGGAGGCAGACACTCAACACGAGCTGTCAAGCTGTGGTGACTTGGCAGCTGTGTTTTTTGGGTGACGCACCCAAAACTAGAGGAGAAGGGAGCCCAATTCTGAGGTGCATCACCCAAGAATCACCCTTTCGAAATCCAGGGCTCCTTTGGGGATGTCGAAGAGCTGGTTTCAGTCCATTCCCTGCAGGCCAGGCCAAGGGACCCCACCAGTGCATGAATCTGTGCACTGGGCCTCTAGTGGATAATAAAGGATCAGGACGAGGTAATCTTTAGGGTCCTTTTCTGGCTAACATTCCGTAAATCCTTCAGTGGCAGTGAATAATGCCCCAGGATCCTTCCGCTACTGTTGTGTGTGATGTAGTGGTTCCTGCCAGCAGGGAGTGACAGCCTTGAGAGTGTCCTCTCAAGCTTGTGGGGAGCAGCCACCCCCATAAATCGTAGGGAGGGAGCTGGGTCTCTGGCAGCTTCCAGGTCCTTCTGGGGCAGCTTTCCTTCATGCTGTGGCCGTCATGGCGATCAGATTTGGTTTGACATCCAGTGCTGGGAAACCTCAAACAGCTGAGTCTGAGAAAATGCAGAAGTTTGTTTTTCTTGTACGTGAGTGAAGTAGAGAAGCAGGTAGGCCCTGGCTGGTGTGCTGGCAGCACGGTCTTTAGACACTGGGCTCCTTCCATCTCGCTGCTCCAGCATCTTTGTTGAGCTACGTCACATCCAAGATGGCAGACTTGGCGCTGCACATCATGTCCACGTCCACGTCCAGATGCATCAACTCAAAAAATGAAATCCAGATTTAGGGAGGAGAGACCTGTCTGAAAGCATCGTTATAATGTGGGGAAAAGGCTATTGGCCATAGAGAGAGCTCTCTGACCATAAAGTCCGCATGCCTCTGAGAAAGGGTTTTCTTTCTGTGTTTTTTTTCAAACACAGTTTATATTAAATATGATTCCGCACCAGTTTCGGATGTATGGCCACATGGACAGAAAGACAGAAGACATGCACTCTACAGGGTGGTGTTCTGTCCTTTTCCTCCCGCTCCTCCATCTGCCCCAAACACTCCGTTGACCCCATACCCCATTATTTTGAGATTATTGACTATATTTTTCACGCTTCAATCGGCATCTCTGGCTATTCTGCAATTACCAACTATCAAAAAAAAATTTTTTTTAAATATTTTATTGATTTTTTATTACAAAGAGGAAGGGAGAAAAATAGAGAGCTAGAAATGTCGATGAGAGAGAAACATCGACCAGTTGCCTCTTGCACACCCCCTACCAGGGATGTGCCCGTAACCAAGGTACATGCCCTTGACCGGAATCGAACCCCGGACCTTTCAGTCCGCAGACCGACGCTCTACCACTGAGCCAAACCGGTTTCGGCCAAGTATCCAAAATTTTATAAAGAACTCAGACCCAGAAAAACAACCCAATGAAAAGGTGCGCAGAGACCCGAAGAGACACTTTCCCAAGGAAGACATACGGATGGCCAATAGACCTTTGAAAAGTTGGTCAACATCATTAGATAAATTAAAAGGGTGTTTCTTGTATAGGAAAGGGTAGAGAAGTCTAGAAGGAACCCCATTAAAGAAAGTGGGTTGATAGGGCAGCTTAATGAGATAACAGGTCAGAGAATGTTTTACCCTGAATTCCAGCCTGTTTTCAGAAGGGGTTGTCTGCTAGCCCAGGATAGGCCAAAGTTTAGGAACCTGGGGGACGGAGGAATTGAAACTTGCCCAGAGTTTGACCAGCAAGCATTTTGTTCTGATTGATCAGTGGGGACAAATAGTTCAGCTAATTTGTTATGAGTCAAAAATGGGAATTTGTAGGGTCTCTGTTGGCCTTGTCCTAGGAAGATAAGGAAGTATCTGTGAGACCTATTCTTGCAGTGCACATAGGGTGGAGTGATATCTCAACTGCCTTTGTTTTCCAGGATCATGGGGTGATCAACAATATCTTATCACCAGCAAGTAAAAAGAAGGCCACAGATCAAAGACAGGCCCCTCTTATCTTTTCCCTTCAGGGACCTTTCCTGAAAGTCACAATTCTACTTTCATTCCATTGGCCTGAACCTAATTGTTTGGCCATGATGCAGGGGATCCTGGGAAATGTAGTCTTTATACCCGGGTGGCCTTAGATCATTTATTACCACAGCTAAAAATCAAGAGTTTATTCTGAGTAAGAAAGGAAACCGGATATTGGGCAGATAGTTGTTGCCACACTTGCCATTGTAATATTACAGATATTGACACCTCTCAAGCCAGTATTAGCAAAATGCAGAGAAGTGTGTTGTCTGTTTGTAGAAGGACACCCCGTGTCTGCAGTAAAATCTGCATTTCTTTAGATTGTTTTGCCACTGGTGTTAATAGTCCTTTTTCTCCTGTTTTTTTTTTTTTTTTTTTTTTTTTTTTTTTTTTTACAAAGAGTCGTTTATGTCCTATTTTTCCTTAAAATTCTGATAAATACGATTTTGTGAGGTGGTGGTGTTATGTTGGAAAAGAGTAAAGATCTTAATTTATTAAGATTTTGTTGTTGCTTCTGTCATATCCTAGTTACAGGTAATCATAGTGCCCTCACTTCCTTCTGGACTGTAGTTAGATGTTACCCCTTCTGACCAACCCCACCTGGCATCATTGTATTACCCTTTACCCTGCTTAACCTGCTCTGTTTTTCTTTACACCATTTGCCACTTCCAAATATTATGTATTGTTGTTATTATTGGTCTCATCTTCCCCACTAGCATATGAGCTCCATGAGGACAGGAATTTTGATCACAGATCTATTTCCTTTACTTAGGACTGGTCAAAGTAGGTGCTGAAAACACTCAGTATTGTTGAATACATGAAAGAATGATGAATGAAAGAAAATTTTCTTTCTGAATTTTGTATATCAAATAGCTTTTTCTTTTCTTACCATAAGTGATTTCTGCTTAGATAGGGAAACAATACTGGTAAACCAACACTTCCTAGTAAGATCCAAATCCATGGGCTAGCATTTCTCTTACTTATGAACACAAATAGTGTATTAAGTGCAATGAGTCATTTCTGGTATAAAATAAAAAACAATAGAGAGGATAGAGTATTGCTTACAGTCATACCTCACCATTCATTAGCTATTACATTAGCTTCCCAAACTGTACTTTTTCATAAATAGTGAATTATTTTAGTGTTTCCTACAATAAAAGGAGATATCTCATTTTATCTGTCATAAGCCTTTGGAAATGCTTTCTATGTGCCATTCAGGTCCAGAGAACATGAGAATCCAAGCGATGACTTCTCGGATGTCATGACTAGTAAGCTTTTGTTGAACACACTGTGTTTTGAAACAGGCTTGGCTGGGCCAGGTGGAATGCTTGATTCATGCTTTCCGGCCGCCCTGGAAGTTGGCAGTCTGCTTGGCGTGTATATGATTGTTGACAGCAACTTGTCTCCTGCCTATCTAAACTGTACTAACTGTTGAGCTTTGGTTTGGTTTTGTTCTCTTCTCTGCTGTTCTGGCTGAGAGCAGAGTGATAACAAAGACTGAGAAGTCACTAAAAAATTCAGCCAAGCTTTTTTTGAGCATTTATAAACATGGTGAAAAGAGAAAATAGGCTTCTTCATGGTGCTTTATACCAAGTCGTCAACAAGGAATACAAAATTAAACTACAAGAGATGTAGTTTTACGAATATGTTTTCTGATACAGAGTTTCTTTTGGTGGCTCTTATTTTTGCAAAACAGATTTTAGTTGTTTTTTCTCTTTAGATTATAGATGAAATCTTGAAGATTAATGAAGACACCAGAGTACATGGCCTTGCCCTTCAGATCTCTGAGAACTCATTTAGCAACAAAGTCCTCAACGCCCTGCAGCCAGAAAAAGATGTGGATGGGTGAGGAAATATAAAAGAAAACAACTAGTTGCTAAATGAGTTTTTCTACTATGAATTTTTTATTCCACTGTTTCAACTATGTCAGTAATTAAGAGAGAAAATAAAGCATTTGAATATTTAACATTATTTAAACATTACTATCATTTAATTAGCTTATATTTTGAGAATTTGAAGGCTTCTTAAATTCTGTGTAAGTTTCATACTTTAGAAAACACACTTGTCCTTTTTTTTTTTTCTTTCTTTAACATATTTTATTGATGTTTTACAGAGAGGAAGGGAGAGGGACAGAGAGCTAGAAACATCAACCAGCTGCCTCCTGCACAATCCCCACTAGGGATGTGCTTGCAACCAGTGTACATACCCTTGACTGGAATTGAACCTAGAACCCTTGAGTCCGCAGGCAGACGCTCTATCCACTGAGCCAAACCGGTTTCAGCCACACTTGTCATTTTGTAGGGCAGAATCAGAATACCCCAGGTCATCCCTACTCAGAGGGACCAATAGCCTCAGAGGTTACTCTAAGAAGCTGATGGCTTTTATTCCTCCCACTCTTTAATTTCATTTAACTATTTAATAGATCTACCTACTCATTACTGACTTTGATGTTATTGTGGATTAATCCCTTCAAATTACAGATGAGTTGAGTTTGACTACTTGGTTGCCTTATTTTTGGTTTCAGAGTAACAGACGTAAACCTGGGGAAGTTGGTCCGTGGGGATGCCCATGAGTGTTTTATTTCACCTGTGGCCAGAGCTGTAATTGAACTTCTTGAAAAATCAGGTATGATGCTCCTGCAAAAATGCTGCTATTTTCTATTTATTGGTATTTATCAATATAATGCTTATTTTTTAGTAAGGATTTGTTTCTAGAATGTTAACATCCTAATTGAAAATGGCAGTGTGGGAATTCTGTGCCAGCTTATTTATATCATCTTTTGAGAGATATGAGTGACTACAGAAGATTTTTCTAAATAAGTTTAATTGTGTTGCAATTTAAAATAAGAGAAATCAGTAAAAAAATAACCCGTTTTAAACAAATTCTCAACTTCTCTCATGAAAACAATAAAAAATGTCTCAAGTTTTAGCTTAAGTCTGTTAGTATGAATTCCTATATAAGACATATATAAAACTTAAATGAGAAAGCTGTTAAGATATAGTTTAGGCTATAAAACCTAGATTGGGACTAATCAGTGAGCAATATCTCTGCGTAATCAGTATTTAATTTCCATCATTCTCCCTTTGATCTTGTATTTTTATGTCAGTGACATAGAAATGAATAATTTCTTTTTCTTGGTTATTAAATTTAATGAGTAAATTATTGTGGTGTTTCATGTAAGGACTTGCTAACCAAGCACATAAAAATTCAACTAAATTTTTCTCTAATGCAACTTGAGTAAAAAAAGAGGCACATGTCCCTCCCTCTCACCTGAACAAGCAACAACCAAACAAAACTTTCAAAGTAAACACCAAAGTTCAATTAGGAGAATAACTTTCAAGATACACCTTTAGCAGCGGTTGCCAACCAGTGGTCCGTGGACCACTAGTGGCCCCTGAGGTCCGAAAGGTTGGTGACCTCTAACCTTTAGGACATTAGCCATTAAGCTCAAATCTCTGATGTAATTCATATAGACAGTGGTTTTCCTCCTTTGGGTTATCAGGGTGATGATTCATGGCCACTCTACCATCGAATCTGCAAAGAAAGAGTAAATTATGGCTTTGTCATTGTAGGCTGGGGCTCAGGAGCAAGTTTTTGTGCCTTCTATTAAAGCTGTGTAGTAGGAAGGCTCTGATGTCTGGGTTGTAAGATTGATTTCCATTTGGTGGGCAGGTGTCGGCTTAGATGGAAAGAAGATCTTGGTGGTAGGAGCCCATGGGTCCCTGGAAGCCACCCTGCAATGCCTGTTCCAGAGAAAAGGGTCCATGACGATGAGCTCCCAGTGGAAAACACCTCAGCTTCAAAGCAAGGTAAGCATCAGACTTGTTCAAAACAAAACTCTAAATGCTTGTATTAGAAAAGGAGAGGGGCCCTGACCGGTTTGGCTCAGTGGATAGAGTGTCAGCCTGCGGACTGAAGGGCCTCAGGTTCGATTATGGTCAAGGGCATGTACCTTGGTTGCAGGCACATCCCCAGTGCGGGGGGTGCAGGAGGCAGCTGATTAATGTTTCTCATCGATGTTTTTAACTCTCTGTTCCTCTCAATTCCTCTCTGTCAAAAATCAATAAAATATATTTAAAAATAAAATAAGTAAAATAAAATGCCCTCTTCCCCCCAAAAAAAGGAAAGGGGCTGGGAATGTATAGGCTATGTATTTAAGAAGTTGGAGAAGGAACAGCAGAAAATCTCAAAGAATGGAAACAGTAAAGAGCATAGATTAATGAAACCGAAGACAAATATATATGAGAGATTATCAACAAAGTCAAAAGTTGGTTCTTAGAAAAGTCTAGAAAAAAACACACAGATTCACCATTAGCCAAAATAATCACGACAAAAAGAGAGAACACCAGCAATGTTAGGAATGAACAAAGGGTCATTTAACATCAGAAAATCTATAACTGTAATTCACTATATCATCAGATTAAAAACTAATCTCACCATAGTAAGTGAAGAAAAGTCATTTGATAAAATCTAGTATACTTTATGAGATTTTTCTAGAGAACCCCTTTGACTAGGAATGTAAAGGAATTCCTTAATTCATTAAAAATCTATAAAAGGTTAGAGCAAGTATCTCATTTAATAATGAAATATTAGACTATTTCTTTTAAAAGTAGGAAAGACAAAGGTTACCTGTTATCGGTATTCCTAATTAATGGTATATAGGAATTTCTAGACAAGCTGTAATATAAAGAAAGGAAGAAAATTTATAATGATTGGAAAGGAAGATACTCAACTGTCTTTAGTCCTACATGATATGGTTATCTACTATTAAAAGAGAGTTAATAGTTCAGTTGGTTTCTTCAATTTAAAATGAACTTGCAAAACGCAATTGCATTTCTAAATAGTACACCCAGTTAGAAAATTAATTTTAAAAAATACAATTTCTAATAGTATTGAGAATATAAGGTACTTGGGAATATATTTAACAAAATTTACTTCTGACCTTTTGAAAGAAATTATATAATTTTGATGAGATTTGTTAAGAAGACCACATAAAAGCATGGATAAGAAGACTCACTATCTTCAAAATACTAATTCTCCCCAAATTAATTCATAAGTTTGAATCAAAATCCTGACATTATATTGTTTTGTGGAACAAAACAAGCTGATTCTAACATGTACAATATTACGATTTTGAAAGAAAACTTGAGCTGTAAATATCAATGTGGAAGAACTTTTAAAAACAGCATTCAATGAAAAAAAGCGAGAAGGATGTATCTCATTTCATGAACGCCACTTATGTAAGGTCTGAAAGCAATATTACTTAGTACATATTCATGAGAGAGTAACAGTGTGAAGAAATGGATGGGAAGTCTGAACGAAATCAGGAAAACCATTTATAGGGACAAAAGTGTGTCTGAGGCTGGAAAGGAGACCTGGGAACCTTCACTTGTTGGTTGTGTCTTTTTTCTTAAACTGGGCCCTGGGTGGGGTGCCCAGGTGTGTAATATTATTATTATTTTACTTTCATGTCTTTTTTTTAATTTTTATTATTGTAATAACTATGTATGGTGCCAGACAGGGAATATTGGGGGGAAACACTTTTTTTAAATATATTTTATTGATTTTACACAGAGAGGAATTGAGAGGGACAGAGAGTTAGAAACGTCGATGAGAGAGAAACATCGACCAGCTGCCTCTTGCACACCCCCCACTGGGGATGTGCCTGCAACCAAGGTACATGCCCTTGACCAGAATCGAACCCGGGACCCTTCAATCCGCAGGCCGACGCTCTGTCCACTGAGCCAAACCAGTCCCAGCTACTTTCATCTCTTGAATAGTTAATACATTTTTTAATTAAAAAAAAACAACAATGCATTTCCCAAATACCAAGCAAATTCAAGTTAAAAACACTTTAATTACGAGAAATTAGCACAGAACAAAATCTAAAAGTGCAGGCTCCTCATGTTGCTGTAGAATGAAAACAAGCAAGTTGTAGTCCTGCCCAGGAAATGCTGGTGTCTCATCTGAGACTTAGAGCCTATTTGAGTAGCAGGTGGATCAAACCTATTGAATTCTTCCTTGTTTTAAGACAGCTCAGGAATTTGATCTTGGAATTGAACTCAAACCAATGCGTCTTTTTAGCGGTCACCACATGATGGCAGCCTATTCCAGAAAATTTAAGAGCAGTGCTTTGTAATGTAGAGCCCCGGATTTTTTTATTTGGACGCTTAGTGGAAGAGGAAAATAAACCTTGCCCTGAACTGAACAGCTGTGGTGAGAGAGGAAAATGCCTTCGTTGGCAATCGAATGTTTTCACAGCTGTCGCAGATAACTTTTGCTAGTTGTATCTGTATTGTTGAAAAACAAGACATCTTTTAAAGTGCTTTTTTTATTATGGGAATAAATCACCCGGCTTCTCTGGGATAAATCTCACTCTAACTTTGAGGACGCCTAAGTAGCTTTACTCTCCAGAGAATCCAGAAATGGGGTTGCATTTCAGTTTTCATAAATCTGAGACGGTTCTCCCTACTCGCTCATGTCGCACACACATGTTGTTTTCCAAGTCCTTGGTCCTGACAGGGGCACCACCGTGATCCGAGAGCCCGTCCACTGTCTCTCTTTTTACGGCTTCATCTTTGTAGTGGAAAATAGGGACAGGAAGGCTCAGGACTCCCCAACTTGTCTCTGACATTTATTGGGTGTCTGGTGTTCGGCCCCCTCTCCCTGGCTGCTCACTGTGCTTGGGACAGGCTTTCCCATTCTCCTGCAAGAGAAAGCCTGCATCTGCCCATTCTTCATGCTCGTGCCAAGCAGGTCACCAGCCACTTACCTTCCCTCTGCCATGTCTCCATGCTTCTGCCTGACCTTTGACTTTCCACTATTCCTATCCATTGCTGGGCCTTGTTTCAGCGGGTCAGGGGGCCCTGTACCCACCATAGTCAAAGCGTGGCAGTTAACGTGGTACAAAGAGCAACTAGGCATGGGTTAGTGTGCTGGGGCACCCGGGTGGGACAGGCTGTGTCCACGCTGGCCATTTCACTGTGGAAAAACATCACTGTGAAAACAAATCAAAGGCATACATGTAACAGCAGGTTGGGATTTTTGTCTTTCTAATTTCACCAACAAGGAGTGGTAGTGCATTTTAAGGTTTCTTATCCATTTAGCTTCTGTGTATCAGCGGTGATGTGTTAGCGAAAGAAAAGGGGAAGCAAAGGCTTATGGCAGTTAGATTGAAGGAAATTATCTTTGAAAAGCATTTACTTGCTTACTTGAACCTGGCATGGAACAAGAATCCCTAATGGGCCTCAGCTGGTTTTGGCTCAGTGGAGAGCGTCGGCCTTCGGACTGAAGGATCCAAGGTTCAATTCTTGTCAAGGGCATGTACCTTGGTTGCAGGCACATCCCAATAGGGGGTGTGCAGGAGGCAGCTGATGGATGTTTCTAACTCTCTCTCCTCCTCCCTCTCTGTAAAAAATCAATAAAAGATATATTTTTCAAAATGAACCCCTATTGGCCGTCTGGTTGGGGATTTCCAACGCCAAGGGCATGGGGGATTTCTGGCTCAGGGGGTGATCCTCTAACACTGGAGTCCTATCTACCACCTCCTAAGCTCCATACAGCCTTTCAGGTTTGGGATGACCGAGTAATCGCAGCCGGCTCTGACCATGTAACATAGATGGAATTGTTCCTCAAAATTGTAGAACCTTCGAAGGTTTGGAGTCAGGCACAGCATCCGTGTCCTCGGAAAGCAATACAACATGGGCTTTGGTGGCAGGCAGTTCTGGGTTCAGGCCTTAGCTGTTGCTAGACTCCTGTGAACTCGTCTCCTGTGTGTAGAATGGGGTCCGTGGCACTCCCTGCCTCAGAGGGCAGCTGTGATAGTTGCGTAACCATGTACGCTTGCTCAGCACAGCCCTTGGCACTGAGTAACAGCCTGGCTGCTGTTACGGTGAGTCAGGAACGCCATTGGCAGGTGTCTCCATGCAGATGTGCAATGGATCCACGAAGTAGAAAGGCAGGTGGGTCCATTAAGTCCTAAGGAGATAAGCCCCAGCGGGACCCAGGATCCCTCCCCCAGTCTGTGGAAGCCAAGGGAACAAAACCAAAGCAAAACTAAAAGACAGAGAGGAGAGAGAGAGAGAGAATGCGGGTGCTCAGCTTCGGCCAGGCCCAGCTTCCCTTCTGGTCTCTCTGTCTTCCCGAGATTCCTCTGCTCTTCAGAAGCCACTTTATTTCAAACCATGTCTGCTGGGGGGTTTCTGTTTTCCTCCCAGGTCCTACAGTTTTGAGGAACAATTACATCACGTTAGTTCTATAGAAACGGATCCTTTGTCCACCAGCCTGCCTAAATCTAAGGATATTCTTTGGGTACCAATTGCACGTGAAATCTTGGTGGAGCATGAGTGTGAGGAATCGACATTTGTCTTTAAGAGTTCTGCAGGAAACAGTAGATTTCTGTATTTGGTAGCTTTAGAGTTTTATGCCATCTGAGTGTATCCTTGAAAATTAAGCATCTGTTTCCTGACTTGTGCCTGAGCCGTGAGGTGCGTTTTATATTTATGGTCAGGGAGAGGAAGAATGTCTAGGCATCTGTCCACAGGAGCCCCAAGCTGTGGGTTATCAGATGTCAGTGAGCAGAGCACCGGGCGTGGTGCTTTGGCAGAAGCCTAAGAAATAACGGACTTCCTCCAGCCCCACCCTCAGCTTCCCGGGCCCCTGGAGTGGCGTGTCCCCAATGTGAGGCCAGGCCAGTACATCCCTCAGTGAGAATTGTTCTAGATTTGGAGATATCCTCTTCCTCACCCCAGTGAGAATTCTGAGATGTTCAGCCTGGTGCCAGCAGCAATCCGGTTCAAGAGACGGTTCCACATTTAGTCCTTAGGAGGCAGCGTGGTCCCCCTCTCCGGGTAAGAGGGCGTCAGGCACTCCGGCTCTGGTGTGCAGGGCCTGCTCGCACCCCTAACTGAGAGCCGCTTCTGCCTCTGAGTTAGCCACAGCTGAACCACGACGGGAAGGCCTCCAGCTGTGACGAGTCACGTCACTTCCAGCTGCGTGTATAAGAAATAATCTAGAAATAAGAGAACAGTCTTATCTTTTTTTTCTCTGAGGCTCTCGTTTCTCCTCTTTCTGAGCAAGGAGACTCTCAAAACTAGAACTAACTGAAGAAAGAAAAAGTACAGGTCTTTCACATTTGAAGAGCCAGTGTCTTTTTTTTTTTTTTTTTTGAGCAGAATTATCACAAAGCTAACTTATCACCAAGTCATTCCCAGTTTAAATTCAGAACATAGCATAGCTTATAAAAGACTTAAGAATGAATTGGAAAATTCTAAATACATTTGTATTATTTATAGGAAATCTTGTAAAAAGAATAACTGCTTTTTCAAGATAGGAAAGAAAGCCCTAGCTGGTTTGGCTCAGTGGATAGAGTGTCAGCCTGGGGACTGAAGGGTGCTGGGTTCGATTTTGGTCAAGGGCACATGCCTGGGTTGTGGCTCCATCCCCAGTAGGGGGGCTTGCAGGAGGCAGCCAACCAGTCATTCTCTCTTATTATTGATATTTCTATCGCCTTCTTTCCTCTCAAATCAATAAAAGTATATTAAAAAAAAAAAGATAAGATAAAAACCGTAGGTATTAAACTGGACTAGATTATTGTGTTAAATGATAAATCTTTTTTTAAAATCCTATATAATAAAGAGCTAATATGTTAATTAGCTGAACAGCCAGACAATCTTCTGGATGAAGCCGGGGCTATGAGGGACTGTGAGGGCCTAGACCCCTGCACAAATTTTGTGCACTGGGCCTCTAGTATGTTTATAATTGTTAAAGCATTTGCCTTTTAAATCCTGTAGATAATAAAAAATGTAATGATAAACCAAAAGTACTATAAAACTGGCTTTCCTGGAGATGTCTTTTTCTTCATATGGCTTGGAATTACTGTCTAGTGTCCTTTCATTTCAAGGTGAAGGAATCCAGTTCACATTTCTTATAGGGCAAGTTAAGTGATAGTGCACCTCCTTCGCTTTTATTAATATGCAAATGAATTAATTTCTTCCTTGTATATTGAAAATACTGTTTTGCTGGATATAGAATTCTCAGTTGACAGATTTTTTTCCTTCCAGCACTATAAATATGTCATTCCACTATCTTCTGGCCTTTCAAGTTTCTGATGAGCAGGATAATTTTTTTAACAGGAGAGGTTACACTTAAGCTAGTAACATACTGTAATGGCAATAATGGTGGCTAACATTAATCGGTTAGTGGTTACTGTGTTTTCTCACTGATTCTGAACAGTCATCCTATTAGGCAAGATTCTCATTCTCCCCATATCACGGGTGAGAAAACTGAGGCTCAGAGAAGTAAAGAGTCTCTAAATATCTACAAATTTAAAATGATGGAGTTGGCACTGTCACCTGTGTTTTTAGTCACTGTCCCATGTCAACTCTTATTCCAGGTAATTGTGTAAAGTCCAATCACTAATCTTTAAAACCTCAAAGTACCTGACAGCTTGGATGGGGAACATTGGAGAGACCAAGACCCAGACATTAGACTTGAGTTGAGTTTGCTGTTAATTTATGCCAACAGTTAATAACCCCACAGACACCCTTTTAAGAGAAGGAAACTGAATTAGGCTGAGGCCTGAGTTTGTCACCACCCCTACAAGCTCACCCCTCAGAGAAAGCATCCACCTTACCAAGGGCAAGGTGGGGTAGGGGAATGCCCCCTGATCAGGATAGCCTCATTGTTGTTGGCATGGCGGGAGGGTGGGGGGGCGAGATAAAGAGCCCCTGACCTGGAGACACCACAGGTCTTGTGCCGAGTCAATACCAAGGTTCCTCCGTACGTGTGACCAGTGACCTGAGTAATGTAAGCCCTGTGCTCTTTTTGACAGAATTTAGAATAGCATTCAAGGCCTGCAGGCGCCTTTGGTGTCAGCTCTTGTCCTTCCCACTGCTGCTCCTGCCTGATCAGGGCCTTATTCACACCACTACTTGTCTGCGGAGGCAACGGAGGCCCCAAGAGTTCCTCGGAGGAAGTGGAATGCAGAAATCTCGACGTGGGATCCAAGGTTCAGAATTAGAGAGCATAAATGTGTCGGGAAGTGCAAAGCTAATTTCCCACAGCCACATCAATTTTTATTAGCTTCAAGGGGTCGTAGACATTGAAGCCCAAAGTTAGTAGCATACATGTAAATCTCGAGGGCTGACTGCCTCTCCTACGTGGCTTGAAGCATGTTGCTCTGGAAACTGTCATGTGAGCATTTCTTCATTCTTGTGCTCCATGGTTCTGAGTCTTTGTCTTCTTAGACTCCCCCTCAAAATACATGAACACGTAGGGTCTTTGTCTCTCGGCCTGACTTTTTTATGTCCTAGGGTTCGAGGAAGGAAATTACTTTGGATGAATCCTTCCAAGTAGATCCATTACTAGATTGGAGGTGGCATTTCCCTTTCATCCTCTGTTGTCACTTAGGTGAGTGTGAAGGTCCCTTGAAGAGGGGTTAGCTGTCTTTCCTATCATTTCAGACACAGGAAAGTGTCTTGGATAGTCTCTTCTCAGACACTGAGCAGTAACTGTGTTGAATGGTGATGTAAGGGGTGAATTTAGGAGCATGTAGGAAAAGGAAGGTCATTTATTAGCCTTGGGGGGGAAATTTGGTTAGATAAGTGCTGTAATCGAAATCCCTCGCTGTCCATTTGGCTTGTAGTCCTCCTGATTTATGAAATAACCATAAGGTAGGTCTTAATTTTAGAGGCCAGTAATCTTTTCTACTGATCACGGAGGAGAGGGGAAAAAAGGAGCATACCCGGTTCCTGAAAGGAAAATTCTCCCAGGATGAGATCACTTGGTGCGCATGAGTTGGGGGAATTAGCTTTTTGCTGAAATTGTCCTTCTCGTATCTTGCCAAACTATTGCAACATCTGAATGAAGTGCTTTGACATTCCTATTTTAAAATATTTCCGCAGCAGCTATTTTAACTTTTTTTATTTTTTTTTAAGTGTGCTTACAGTTCAGGGACGTGTGGCTAAAGATCCATAGGTACGAAGCAATAATCCTATACTAGAATTTTACTCAAAGAATTGAACATTCTGAGTGAGAATAATTTATGTAGAAACAGGGTCTCTGCTCATGGAAACTCTGCCCGAATGAAACCTTCGTTTTCCGTGCACACACTCCATTCGGATGGCAAGTTTCCCCTGCGCGGTAGCCAGTGCCCATTTCTGTGGTGAAGTCACTGATGAATTCCTATTGGCCGGAAGTGGGGTTTGTGCTTTTAGCTTGGTTGGCCATTGGATATCTCGCAGACCTGTCGACCACACCCTGTCCTCGGAGCCTGGGCCATACCACGGCCATCGTTTGTTCTTTACTTACCATTGAAGAGGAGTCCTCCCCAGGCATGTCCTTGAACCCCCTTTCTTCCATCCTTCCTGTTCCCCTCGGAGCTCTTACCCAAGCTGCTGGTTTTAACTACGTCTGTACGGTGAGGGATCCCAACCTGCGTCCCCTCCTTCCTGACCATCCCCAGCTCCTCTCATGTTTCAGTATCGTGCTTCCCCAGCCTTCCCCGCCCCAAAAACCTCCAACCCATTCTCCACCCGGCTTCCAGAACAATCTTCCTAAAACATTTCTGATGGTGTAAGGGCAACCATCTGACAGCTACTTGTCCGTTTTCAAGAAAAGGTCAGCAAATTTGGAAATTTGACACTTATTGGAAAAGTGCCATTTCATTAAAGAAGAAAACCCCTAATTTTTTAGGACTTTGCCACAAGATAGTCAGGGAATCCTAAAGGGGCTCACACGAATCACCCTGTGTCCCGGCTCGTTGAACGTGAAAGAACAAGTGAGGGACCGTCTCCCTCCCGTTGCTGTCCCTGGGGGACAGCTGCCCAGCCTGCGCACAGGACCTGATCCAGAATGCTGGGGTCTGCCCAGACGTTCAACACTAATAAAATGGACCTGCCAGGCTGTGTGGGCAAGAGAAGTAGGAACTGAGCGTTGATTTGTCTTCTTTCCTGTCTGGAGGTTTGCCCTGCCCGCTCCACCTGAAAGCTGCGGCTCTGACCTCTGAGGCAGGGACTCTTTTCCAGTCCTTGGCGGCCTCAGTGGCTGCCCCCTGTGGCCCTGGAGAATGCAGGCGAAGGAGTGTGTCCACTGGAGAAGCCTGGGGCTCTTACTCTGCTGAGCCAGAGCTGTAGAACCCATCTTAGCTGGAGAGAGCACCTGCTGTTGATTTTTTAAGTGCTGGTCTTCATTTCGAACGTTATTTACTGAACTCTGCTGATAACTTAGGAAGGATAAAGAAATAGCTTTTATAGTTGCAGGACTATAAACCACAATTCTTCAAAAATATCTCTCATCATTTGTGTTTTTTTAAATATTTTATTGATTTTTTACTGAGAGGGAGAGAGGCATAGAGTTAGAAACATCGATGAGAGAGAAACATCCATCAGCTGCCTCCGGCACACCCCCTCCTGGGGATGTTTCCGCAACCAAGGTACATGCCCTTGACCGGAATAGAGCCTGGGACCTTTCAGTCCGCAGGCCGATGCTCTATCCACTGAGCCAAACCGGTTTCGGCTGTTTGTGTGTGTTTTTTAAACCCATCCTAGGTTCTGGCACACAGTATATGCAGTCCTCATACCATAGATTTTCAAATGCACCCTTTTGAAACACATCAGTAGCAGAAGGCTAATTCTGGCTTCTGCCTGAGGAGGCTGTGGCTGCTCTTCCTATAGCTTAAATTTCGATTCTGGTCAAGGGCATGTACCTTGGTTGCGGGCATGTCCCCAGTAGGAGGCATGCAAGAGGCAGCTGATTGATGACTCTCTCTCAGCGATGTTTCTAACTCTCTCTCTCTCCCTTCCTCTGTAAAAAATCAATAAAATATATATTAAAAAATAAAAAATAAAATAAAATGCATTTTGTTGGCTAATTGCAAAAGTAGGATGCTCCTTAGAACTTTGCAAATCACATCTTTCCTCCCTCTCCGTGTTCTGAGGCTCATCCCCCCAACCCCCCCCCCCCTTTAAAAATCAACGCGTTAAAGAAAAACATATTTCATGTTATCTAAACCCTCCGGTCCGCCCCTGGGCTGCCATATGCTCCGCGTTAAATGCCTGCATGGCTGCGTCCTGCTATTGTTTTAACATTTGGTCTAACGCCTGGGGAGTGGGCGTTCTCTCTAAGCCGCTTTTACTCAATTCTCGGCGGAGAAAGCAATATTTTGTTATGAGGTAAGGTTTCAAGCCAGGCCCTGGCTGGGGTCTTCCCCACGGGGGAGGAGGCGAGTAGGAACTGCCAGCGCCACAATAATTCTCCTTGAGTTTTAGCTCATTAAAATCTCCCCCAGTCCTTGGGGGGGTTATTTATGGATGCAGGCATCTCGCACTTGTCCCTTCCAGAAAGAATTAGCAGCTAGGATGTGATCATTGCTCAGGGAGGAGGCTTTTGTCCTTGCTCTGCGGCCCGAGTGTCCCCAGCTGCTGCCGAGCGCGGCCCATCGCAGAGCTGAGTGTGGGGCCGGGGGTTGGGGACCAGGGGAGATGGCCGGGTTTATAGGTAATGACAAGAACAGGTTGCATTGGAGACACCAAGTGTAGGAAGCTAAGTCTTCTTAGGGGACTCGTGTGAACCTGTGATCCCTGGCTTTCTCCAAAACGTTTCAGTCCTGCATGTTAACTGTTTATGGATGTCTTAGCGTGTTCTGTTTTCGCTTCTATTGTGCATGGAAATAGAGCAAAAGTGGTGTTTCTGATCTGTGGGTCCTTTTCAACAGCATTGAACCTTTGTGTTTCTTTTTTTCTTTTTCTTTCTTTTTTTTTTTAAACATATTTTTATTGATTTTTTACAGAGAGGAAGAGAGAGGGATAGAGAGTTAGAAACATCAATGAGAGAGAATCATCGATCAGCTACCTCTTGCACATCCCCTACTGGGGATGTGCCCACAACCAAGGTACATGCCCTTGACTGGAATCGAACCTGGAACCTTTCAGTCCGCAGGCTGATGCTCTATCCACTGAGCCAAACTGGTTTCGGCCTTTGTGTTTCTCTGAGACGCACTGTAGTGGGGTGTCTGCACTGGCGCAGGTAAAGAAGGAGGTGCCTTTTCTTAGATGTGACACCCTCCTTCCATAAGAACACCTTTCTCCCCCGAGATAGAACATCGCCCTAGAGTCCGGCTGCTTTTCAGATCTCTCTGGAGAGAGCACGTGTGGCAGTAACGCCAGATTGCTGGCAGTGTTGGCTTCAGACATCTTCATTCCGTTGTGCAGCGTCGTGGCTGTGGAGCGTTAGGAGGGAATGGCTGTGTCAGCAGGGACTTGTCTGTTTAATGTGATTCATGCCCTGGGTTCGCTGAGAACCATTTCAGGGAATTGGTTCTTCCGTGCCTTAGTGAGGCACGAGACTGAGAAGCACAAGCACTCATTAGTTTGGCCTCATTAGTGTTGCTCAGTGAATGTTAATTCACTGGGTCCCATTTGCATGATCAGATTGGTCTTGGCTTTGTGGGCGCTTTGAAAAGACCGGCGTTTGCATTGTCACTGAGCTTCTCCTGTGTCGGGAGCTTGGGGCTGTCCTGGATCTTGGCCATTTTGTTCCTAAACCAAGCAGGACTGGCACGGTTTGCTTCCCCTTGCTGCCGTCTCTGGTCCCAAGAGGCCGAAGAGACTTTAGCTGACAAGGTCTCTTGCCCAGAAGGTGTTACGGCCTCTCAGGCTGAGGAGCTGGCTAGTTCTCCCTGGAGATCCCCAGCGACCGGCCTTTTCCAGCTGAGAATGGAGGAAGTTGATGGGGGATGGTGTCAGGGCATTGAGTCTGGAGAGCAGAGGGCAGGCAGCTTCCCTCTTTCTACCTCATAGAGGATTCTGAGCAAGACGTATAGAGAGATACTTACACTTGCTGAGCCTCAGTTTCCTCATCTACTAAGTGGGCATAGGATGGCCACCCTCACATACTTGGGGTATTCGGTGAGAGATTGGCAGCACCGAGTGGACAGGAGCAGGTGCAGCCATTCCCCCCAAGCATCGAAGGTTCCTTCTTCCCCTCTGCCCCTGCACACTCAGATCCCATTTCAGACCCTCGGTTGCTTCGTTGGTGCAGGGCAGGTGGTCGTTCTTTGAGCTCAGAGCCACCTGCTTACCCTGCCTCTAAACATGACCTTCCTACAGACACATTCCTCCAGCACTGTGCTGGCAGAATTCGAACGGAACTGACGGGATCAATGTGTTTTGCAGTGCTGGTTTCGTTCTTTCCTTTTTTTCTTTTAAATATATTTTATTGATTTTTTTGTAGAGAGAAGAAGAGAGAGGGATTGAGAGTTAGATGATGAGAGAGGAACATCAATCAGCTGCCTCCTGCACACCCCCTACAGGGGATGTGCCTGCAACCAAGGTACATGCCCTTCACTGGAATCGAACCTGGGACCTTTCAGTCCGCAGGCCAGCACTCTATCCACCAAGCCAAACCAGTCAGGGACCTTTTTCTTTAAAAAAATAAAACAAGCCGAAACCGGTTTGGCTCAGTGGTAGAGCGTCAATCTGCGGACTGAGGGGTCCCGGGTTCGATTCCGGTCAAGGGCATGTACATTGGTTGCGGGCACATCCCTGGTGGGGGGTGTGCAGGAGGCCGCTGGTCGATGTTTCTCTCTCTCGTCGACGTTTCTAGCTCTCTATCTCTCTCCCTTCCTCTCTGTAAAATATCAATAAAATATATTTTAAAAAATAAAATAAAATAAAATAAAATAAAACAAAACAAAACAGTTTTCACGAGACCAACCAAGGCCTCAAGGAAAATGAGATCCTTTCTTGAGCTTTTGACAGTCCTTCCATACATCTAGTACAAGCTCACATGGCCCTCATTTTTTTATTAAGGTTTTATATGTGTACATATCTTACCATTGCCCCCACCCACTCCCATCCATGCCCTCCCTCCCCAGAGTTTTGCGCCCATTGGTTATGCTTAGATGCATGCTGGTTCTAATTTTGATTGTTCGGTTGTATAGGCCAGAGGCCCCCCCTGCTCTGGTCACATCTTCAAGTGGCCCCAGTGCCACAGCCCCTGTGTCCCTCCTAAGCCGCTGTGTGACTTCAGGTGCCGCCCACCCCAGCGCCCGCTCCATCTCTGCCTTCCATCTCAGCCTTCGATCATAGCTTTCTGTGGCCTTGCCCTTTTCCTGATGCTGCAGTGAGCCGTGACAACACGTACATGGCAATCGCTAGCCATGTCTTTACTCCACAGATTGAACCCCGTGTGGTGTTGTTCTTTTCCCAGCTCCAGGAGGCTGACATCGTGGTCTTAGGCTCGCCCAAGCCAGAAGATGTTCCCCTCTCCTGGATACAGCCGGAAACGATTGTTCTCAACTGTTCCCATGACTTGCTCTCAGGTGAGTGTGTTACTATAGGTGCCCGGCTGCCGATAAAAAAAAAAACAGGCGTGATTGTTACAAAACACGTTAACCTTATTCCAAAGAGTCTGTTCCTGACATGTATGCTGGTCGTTGTCGGTGTGCATGCACAGGAGAGAAACTGCGTGTTGATGTGCCCACCTTTTGGGTTACTGACACAGGAACCACATTGCCCCCCCAACGAAGAAGCCCAGAGGCCAAGTGCAGTGGCCGCCTCCGCCTCCTCCCCTGCCTGCCTCCAGCATCCGGCAGTCAAGTCAGCTGTGGCCGAAAGCAGATAAACTTGTACATGGTGAGGTCAGCTAGAGATCGTGGTTTCCTCGATCTTTTAAAAAGCACCAGAGTCCTTCCTTCCCAACAAATCTCAGCCAAACCTCAACACAAAAATAGGAGAGATGGAAACGGAGACTAGTCCTCGTGTCTCCCAGGTTTCCCCTGACAATGAACCCCCTAATGGCACCTCCGAGCTGTGTGAGTCACCATTAGAAGCAGAGGTGGTATTAGGATTGGTGCTGATATATATTGTACTTTTATTGGTTTCAGAGAGGGAAGGAGAGGGAGAGAGAGATAGAAACATCAATGAAGAGAGAGAATCATTGATTGCCTCCTACTGGGGATGGAGCCCACAACCTGGGCATGTGCCCTTCACTGGGATTGAACCTGGGACCTTTCAGTCCACAGGCCGACGCTCTATCCACTGAGCTGAACCAGCTAGGGCTGGTGCTGATATTTGATGTTTCACCAAGGCAGCCAGGAATGCCGGATTATACCAGGCCCACGGTTAGGGTAGCTCAAGCTGTGCCAGCACCAGGGTACCCAGCCAGGCGGCAGTGGGCACAGGCCCACAGGAGGTAGCCTTCTCTTGTTCAGAGAAAGACACAGAGGCCAAGGAAGCTCTGGGCCACACTTGGCCCACCTCAAGTCCCTGAGTGACAGGTAGATGCAGAGATTCTGGCAGAGGGAGGCGAAGGAACCCTCCTTCCTTGCTACCTGTGGCCTTCAAATTTCAGCATGAAGCGAGGGACGCTCCTGAGTGGGCCAGGAGGACAGTGCTGTTTTTCTCCAAAGCTGGTCAGAAATTGGACCAAAGTCCCCTCGCCAGTACCTCACTTGATCCTGAAGCATTAGAGAATAGTATGCAGGAGAAAATAAAAATGACTTCTGACCTAGTCATCTCGGAAGAACCATTTTACATATTTTTATTCAGAAAGCATTCAACTTAGTTTTATGGGATATATGGAATAAAAAGACAATAAGATGGCCCTGACCGGTTTGGCTCAGTGGATAGAGCATCGGCCTGTGGACTGAAATGTCCCAGGTTCGGTTCTGGTCAGCATATACGTTGGTTGCGGGCACATCCCAGTAGGAGGTGTGCAGGAGGCAGCTGATCTATGTTTCTCTCTCATCCATGTTTTTAGCTCTCTATCCCTCTCCCTTCCTCTCTGAAAAAAATCAATAAAATATATTTTTTTTAAAGTTAAAAAAAAGAAAAGAAAAGAATATGATATGGAAAGCATTATTGACATTCATATATAACTCTTTCTTCAAAGAGACATATTGGATCTTCCCCTCCAGGAAATGTGGCTCCTCTCAGAATTAAGCAGTCAGATTAAAAACCCCTTCCGGGGTGGATTGGAGAGGGCAAGGGAAGATAGATGCTCAGGAATTTCCCAGCCCTTAGTGAGGAACACATAGATGAATACAGCTATTGGGTGTAATACAATATGAACTGGGATTTATGGCTTTTTTTTTTTTTTTTTTAGCAAATAGAAGGTATCCTCTGAATAACTTCTTTGAAATAAATGTAGTCTCTGGATATAACTTTTTTCCGCTGAAAAAGTAAATACTGAGCCCATAAAATGGTAGATGGAGCAGATTTGCCCCTCTCCTCAGAATCGTTGTTGGAAAGTCAGTTATGACATTACTTTTTAAAATGAATGTTTCTTTGTGTAATGTTTACTTGCCATTTTTTTTTTGTTGTTTTTTTTTTAAATTAGAGTTTATATATTTAGGACAATATTTTCATAATTCTGGCTGAATTATGGGGTATAAGAATGAAAAGAAAATAACATATGAAAAGCATTGAAGGAACATCTACTTTCATCTACTTCTATATTCTCTCTCCCTTTTTAAAAATTATACTTTTATTGATTTTAGAAAGGAAGGGAGGGGGGGAGAGAGGGGGAGAAAGGGGGGGGGAGAGAAAGAGAGAGAGAGAGAGAGAGAAACATCAAGGATGAGAGAGAATCATTGATTGGCTGCCTCCTGCATACCCCACACTTGGGATCTAGCCCACAACCCAATTCCCAGTCATGTACCCTGACTGGGAATTGAACTATGATCTCTTGGTTCATAGGTCAACGCTCAACCACTGAGCAACACTGGCCAGGCTTCCTCCGTGTTCTTTTGGAATCCCTTTGAAACCCATGATTTTATGAAGGTGACATATTTTATTAGTGAAACTTTGCCTTATTAATAGATTTCTTTTTAGGATCTTTATTTATCTGTTTCAGTAGTAGTTTTCTTGTTATTACATATCCAGAGACTAGAACAGTGCCTGAGTGCTGGATGAGTGAATTAATGTGGGCTCAGCTCGGAACTGTACTCCGATTGCAGTTTTAAGTAAGCTGTAGATTTAGAGACATTTCTTTGAATTTGTCTCCCACTTAAAAGCAGGACTGACAGGGCAAAGTCAAAGATGAAAAACACTATGCGGATGCAATGGACGAACATTTTCCAGTCTGTACTATTCACAGTAGCATGCATTCCTCAGTAGTCAAAGTTGTAATTTTAACAACTTTGATTAGTATGAAAATGTAATCTATGAGTAAATTGGTGTAAGACCCCCTTTTATGTAATCTTTTCCCTCTGAAAAAAGTGAATAGACGTTTTTCAAGAACAAAAGAATTTTTAATAAACTTGTGATTGACTGAAGGCAGGGTTTTTTAATGAAATTTTTATGCTTATCTTAATGGTACAGGGTTTCCTGTAAAATTAGATGGAAGATGATGATTTACGATGAGGTAATTCGGTAGAGGCATTTTATGGAATATCTGATCTCTGGAGACGTTTTCCTGAAGGTTGAAATCCTAGAAGCAGTGTTCAGTTAACGGTTACACCTACTTTGTTGGATCTGTTCGCTCTTCTATGGCTGGAATCTGTTTAGATTTAAAACAGGGTCCAGCTGGCGTGGCTCAGTGGTTGAGTGTCGACCTATGAACCAGGAGGTCACAGTTCCTGGTCAGGGCACAAGCCAGGGTTGCAGGCTCGGCTCCTGGTGAGGAGGCAGTTGATCAATGATTCTCTTTCATTGTTGATGTTTCTATCTCTCTCTCCTCCTCCCTTCCTCTCTGAAATCAATCAAAATTTATTTTTATAAAGAAAAAGAAAAAACAGGGACATAGCAATGTTCAGTTTCCTAGTGATAAGGATTTTTAAAAATATATATATTTTTTATTGATTTTTTACAGAGAGGAAGAGAGAGGGATAGAGAGTTAGAAACCACGATGAGAGAGAATCATCCATCAGCTGCCTCTTGCACACCCCCTACTGGGGATGTGCCCTCAAGCAAGGTACAAGCCTTTGGCCAGAATTGAACCTGGGACCTTTCAGTCCGAAGGCTGACGCTCTATCCACTGAGCCAAACCGGTTTTGGCTAAAAGGATTTTTTTAATTAAAAAAAAAATTATTTCAAATTTTGGAAGAAGTGGGCTGTGATTTTATACTGCTGTGCTTGCTAAAGCAAGACCATTTGTACCTCAATATTAGGACTTATTTCCTGATGTACCAAACAAGACAAAGGGGAAATGGGTCTTAGGGTTTAGGCCCAGAGAACAGTATTAAAACAGCAATTTTGTGGGTCAGAATAGTTTATGGCATCGTTTTAAGCAAACATCCCTGTAGTTAGTGTGGAGTAGGGGCAGAATCCTGGGCTGCACTCCAGTGTTCATGCTAATGAGCTGAGGCCTGTGCTGAGGGATCCTGGGGGACTGAGCCTTCCCTCTTAGGAATCTGAAGGGCATCCAATGGAGAGGGGAGAACATGGAATTTGGGGTCAGCATTGAGCAGTCTCAGATGAGAGTTGCTTTGGTTTGTTTTAACTCTTAGTGCATGGTACCGATAGACTTGGGAGACCTTGGTGACTTTGGGCAAATAGCCTTAGCTCTCTGTTCTTCATTGTCCTTGTGGGCATGAGGGGAGCTAGGTTGTTGGGAGGAGTGAATGAGATGCCTCCTCATGTGCCATGCCTCTTGCATAGGAGCAGCCAGTAAATGTTGGCCACTCTCTCCATTTCATTATTGTCACACCAGCACACAAAATAACTCATGAAAGTTTATATGTGAGAAATCAAGCACAGGGAAGGAAGAGTTCCAATGAGATTCTGAGGATGTAAGAACACAGCTTTAGAGAAATTGGGCATGTGTGTATTTTAATCATTATCCTATTAGAGTTGGAATGTTTGCTTATGACTTTTGAACTTTTAATTCTAAAATCCATTGTATCTATTACCATTTTCCTTAATTTTTTCAAGGAAATTCTAGATGTTTTGGATCCATCCCTGAGATATATTTTTGCCAGTTTTTTTTTTTTTAATTTCAAAATTTAATTAGTTCTTAACACAATATATTATTTAGTGCTTTTCTTACTTTTTTTTTTTTAAGGCTCAGTCATTTAGAATAAACAAATCTGTATCAATTTTTTCTTAATTTGGTTTCAGTGATTTCAAAAGGGCTGCTTATACAATGAATACTAATTTTTAACCCTTTCATTGAAGATTCTTACATTGTATTCTTTTTAAAAATAGTAATGCAATTATTTGATAGTGTAGTTCGGGTATTTTAAGTGAGTAATTCTTAGGAACATTTGTAATAATATGAACAATAAAGATTTATTTAAAAAATAAAGAAATTCTCGAGCATAGTCACAAAAATTGTATTGAAATTTTACTTATTGCCTTTTACTGTTACGGTATTTAACTTAATACATGAACTTAAGTTGGTTTATTTCACTTAAAAGCTAATCATGTGTTGTTGTTTTTAAACAGTTCATCTTTACTAATTTGTAATTTTTAGCACTTTCTATTTTCAAACTTTCACATAATTTTTTTTGGTTACTTGTTCTCCTGGGAGAAGGAGAATTTTCATATTAGAATTCAGTCTATGGGTTTATACTTCACATGTTTTATAAGAAGGGTGCCCTCAGCCAGATTGCAAAATAAGCTGAAGCGTTTCCATGTAACAGAGATGGCAGGGAGACTGCAGAATGCCCCATGGCCTCTCCCACTCATTTATTCTGGCAAATTTCCCAACTGGCCTCAAAACAGCTCCTGTCAGAAAAGGCCTGTGCTGATTTCCAGGGAAAGTATTGTAACACTTTAGCCTTAAATTTTCTTATCGTGGAAAGTTTGGTTATTATAACACAAACTAGAGGCCAGTGCACGAAATTCATGCAATGTGGGTGTAGTGGGGGGCAGTCCCTCAACCTGGCCTGCACCCTCCCACAATCCAGGACATATTTCTCAATACAGGACTGCTGGCTCCTAACTGCTTGCCTGCCTGCTTGATTGCCCCTAACCACCTCTACCTGCCTGCCTGCCTGATTGCCCCTAACTGCTCACCTGCTTGCCTAATCGCCCCTAACCACCTCTGTCTCTGCCCCACACCCGGGATCCAGGTTTCCCTCCTCCGGCCAGCCTCAGGCAACCGGGACCCGGGCTTCCCTCCCTCTGGCTTGCCGCAGGCACCAAGGGCCCCAGGCTGGCTTCGCTCAGGCCGGACGCAGGCACCCGGGACCCAGGTGACTTCCTCTGGGCCCTGGCTTTGTCAGAAAGGACCTCTGGAATCAAGTCCAGAAGATGTTCGATCGATCAGGTCTAATTAGCATATCACCCCTTTATTGGTAAAGATAATAAATGAAAGGCTGTGTTTTAAAGTGATTCATTGATTTGTCCCTGGAGGAGCCATGAGTGAATGGGGAGTGTTTAGTGGACGTGAAAAGACCATTTGGTTTGGGATGGGACACTGGCTGGACTCACAGGCCCGTGTAGACAGCCCTCTGGATGGGACCCGCCCTCCGTACAGGTAGGGGGCGAGGTAATGATTTCCTTCCCAGCTCTCTTTAGATGGAATTTATTAAGGATGTATTCCTAATTTGTTAAGTTACCATCTTAATTGCTTTGAATTCTCTGGATTCAGAATTTTTAAGTTTTAAGATGCATCGCTCATACTACAAAAGAAAGTTGTTCGTGTTAGAAGTTTTGTGAAGTATGAAGTAGCACAGAAGAAAGTGACGGTCACTTTTGATCTTGTCACCTTGAGATAACCATCTTGTACTTTTCCATTAAAACAGCATTCCACTTAATTTTACTGCATGGACTGTAGTAGAAGGAAAAGAAAACAATAAAAGCATTACTGAAACTCAGATAAGGTCCTTCAAAAAGAGAAATACTTGCTCCTACGAGACTCTTCCAAGATTTATCAATAAAATACATGTATGTTTTGTGTTGTTTTAAAGTACTTTTTATGTTAGCCACCTTCTGTTGCATGGAAGGCCAGGGTTGTGATTATGGGAGGAATTATTCACTGTGTAATTCCATAGGCAAATATTTTTCATTCACATGGGTATTTGTGATTCTGTTCCGGGAACATCATTTCTAAATTGATACCAGTTCCTAGAATGTAGCTTTCCCCCTGTGTTTCCATTATTTAAGGATAGAGATAAGGAGGAGGAAAACATAATTCTTTTCCTTAGTGGTTGGATAAGACCTTCGATATGATCTCTACCGATGCAAACAAAGCAAAACAACTCTCATTCTCTAGACTCTTGGCCTTCGCCTGAACATGATTTGTGAAACTGAAGTGTTGCTAATCTTTAAACAATAGCTCAGGGATATGACTTTCCAACACCCTGAACCCATTTGACAATAGGGCTTCACAGAACACTTAACCTGAAGTGTTTGGTGCCCTCTCTGGTGAAGGACTGTCGGCAGGATGGATCATTTCGAAGTGTGGTGGCCAAAAAAGAGGGGAAGCCTTTCTGAGTTCAGAAGAGTTGCTATTAGAACTGCTTCTCTTCTCCAAGCGAGGGTGTAGCTACGGTGTTTGTACATGTGTGTTATCTCCCAAGCGCCAACCACAGGAGGGAAAGGTAGAATTCTTACAAGCGCCTTTCTATTCTGAAGACTGGGTAATCCCCCAGATTCACATTCTAACATGTCTCAGTTTCAAAGGGAAGTTGGTCATATCCCTTTTAGGACAGGGGATTTTGTAATGATCAGAGAAAGTGTGATCTTCTACATGACACTGGCTTTATCCTATAAGAGTTCAGGAAACTACTTATACTTTGTATTCCTGTGTGAAATTGCTTTTATGTTATATGTATTGTTTAAACATACACACCATATGCTAAGCACTGTACCTACCTATCACCTCACACGCAGTTCTCACAAAATTCTGTGAGGTAGGTATTACCCACATCAATGAGCAGGGTCCAAGTCACAGTTGCTGGTAAGAGGCAGAGGTAAGATTTTAATCCAGTCCAGCCCTAGGGTCTGGGGCCCAGTCAGGAGCCCCAGGATGGTGCCAGGGATGGTGACCTACCTCGAGTTACCCCTGCCATGGCTCTCTAACTTACTGCGGTGAGAATGAGAGCATCATTTGCTGCGCCGGCTTGGTACCAGGAGCCCTTGGATGTAAATGACGGTGTGCTCAACGTCTTCTTCCCCCTATTTCACAGGGAAGCTGGGCTCCGGCTCTCCAGGTGTCCCCTTCAGCGGTCCCATCGCCGAAAATGACGTGAGCCTCCTTGCTGCAGCGCTGCGGATCCAGGTGTGTTCGGCACAGCCCCTGCAGGATTTGGGGTTTGGAGCTTTAATTAATAGTGACTAATATTATATTAATTTTTGGGAGGGAGGGGGGAATATCCAGTATTAAACACTTTGTACACATATGTCTTTTAATTTTATTTCTCTCTCTGTGTGTGTGTTACTATTTAATAATTTGCTTACTCTAGTATATCAACTATAGAAGGGTTATATTTGAAATGGTGTTGCAAATTGTTTTTAAATATGTTTTTATTGGTAGCAGAGAGGAAGGGAGAGGGAGAGGGGAGAAAGAAATAGAAATATCAATGACGAGAGAGAATCATCGAATGGCTGCCTCCTGCTCGCCCCCTACTGGGAATTGAGCCCGCAACCCAGGCACGTGCCCTTGACCAGAATCCAACCTGGGTCTCATCAGTCCGAAGGCTGATGCTCTGTCCACTGAGCCAAACTGGCTAGGGTGCTGTTGCAAATTTTGGAAGCCAGGCATCCAGCCTGATTGTGCAAATATTCTCATATTTTCCTCATTTCTTTACTTCTGATGGAGGTGAAGTGCCCACTCTGTAAAGTTAATCCGTGCACTTGATGCCTTAGTGAACACTTAAACTATTTTAGTAGTACATATATCTTATATTTACCTTCTTAAGGAAAACCTACAAATTTAGTTGCATGAGAACAAAAGTATTCCTGATGGTCACTTGAGTCGTTGTGCAACCTGATACCCTTTCCTGGCATGCCCCCCTGAGGAGCAGTTTCCCAGTTTACACACTTGCCCCGTCAGCATTCACGTTCTGACATGTTTCCCTTCCCGTCCCTCCTGAAGAACATGGTGAGCAGTGGACGGCGATGGCTTCGTGAGCAGCAGTATACGCGCTGGAGGCTTCACTGCCTGAAACTTCAGCCGCTCTCCCCAGTGCCCAGGTATCCGGTGATCTGTTTGTGCTGATGTCAGCTTGTCCGAGTGCCTTAGCTATCCGAACGGCCCACTGAGGGGGCATGCCTGTGGTGTCATGCCCTCGATGGTAGATCGTTTTCTCTAATCACATTGCCACGCTATTTTTATCTTATCGTTTAAGTGCTCCCAAAGTAAATAATAACGAACGTGTTTACCATAGCCTATCAGTTCCAATAGATGTATTTTTTCCATTTCTGAAATCAGTATGTATCTGACTGTCACTAATGTGCATCCTGAATTAAATGGCAGTGGGGTTTTATCTTAGTTGTCCATAAAATAATGGTGTCTTAGAGTTGACCAAATAAGGTCATGTAATAATTGGAATATTCTTTGAATGGTAGAAATACCCCACATACGTCGTCTGATTTTGAGGGCCATGTAGGTTTCTACTCTTGAGGTAAATGGTCAACTCTGCTAAACACCAGTGCGGGTGGGGAGTGCTCAGCATGTGTGGGAAGATCCCACTGTCCAAAAGGACACTTTGGGGTGGCCTGGGCAGGTGTTTCCTTCAGAGTGGGCTTTCACAAAGTATAAGCTCCATGCTCTCTGTAAATTTGGAAACACAAGCTGGAGAACGCGGTCTCAGCATTGAGAGCAGTTAGAGAAGATGTCTGAGCCCGAGAAGTGCACTATCCAGCCTCATAATGGGTCCTGCCCGCCTCAGTGAGTTGGCCCCGCCCCTTTCATCAGTGATGGACACAATGCCAACCCTTCCTCAGGTGACCCCAGCTTCCCCAGGTGACCCCAGCTTCCCCTGGTGTCCACAGCTCTCCCAGGTGACCCCAGCTTCCCCAGGCGACTCCAGCTCCCCCAGGTGACCCCAGCTTCCCCAGATGATCTATTTTCTGCCATTGGGGAACAGTGTCAATGGCTACTAAGTTTTCACTGGGTAACCAGTTGCGTTTTAAAGTTGACCTGTTTCCCTGGGCCGTTCCTGAACACCGTGGTTCGTTCGATTGCACCTCTGTTTCAGGCTGGTGAGCCCCCCCAGGCCAGGCTTCCCCCCTGCAATAGACTAAACATCTCAGTCATCCTCTGTGCTCACTAATACATAGGAATGTTGTTTTTCATAATATTATCCCTGTAGTTCTGGAATCTGTTTCATAAAATACTTTTCAAGTTACTTATGTCGTGGTAGGACCTTACTTTTTAAGAGTAAATGGGTAAATATTTGAGATGGACTCTGCCAAATTGTGTGCCACAATCTTTGTTTAAATCAAAATAAATTCTCCCTGTGGGGGGAAAGTGCTTTAATTGCTTAACCAAATTTGACTTCTAGCGCCACTGGGGAAAGAAAGGCGGGCCGACTAGTTTATAAATCACTAAAAAAATCAAAATGATGTCACTACCACTCTTAGCTAGTGAAAAGAGAAAACCTCGGGGATTTTCCAAAAGAGAGGGCTCTTCGATTTAGGATATTGTGGCAAGAAAGGGAGAGAGAGTAAAAGGGGGTAAAGAGAGGGAGAGAAAGGGGGTATCCTGGGAAGAAAATGAGGCAGGAGCATGGGCAGTGAGGAAGAGGACAACCTAAGACAGTGGGAGGACCTGGCTGGAGGCACAGAGCTCAGCCCACATCTGCCTGAGGTCCCTGTCCCCTCTGAGCTGCCCTTGCGGGAAGTCTGCATTGGAGGTCGCTTCAGTGTTACCTCGTGCACCAGAGCCAGCCCCTGCGGGGTCATGGGGAAGAATGGAGTCCTCTGGGATTTGAGAATAGGTGTGAGCAGTAGAAACAGACCAGAGCAGGGAGCGACCCACCACCAGGGGAGAGGGTGATCTGCCCCCAACGCAGACTGCTCTGCCCCAAAATAGTGCTCCCGGGCCAGTCCGGGACCTGGCTCTTGGCTTCCCAGTCCCTAGTGCCTGCTCTCCCCACGGCCTGGCTCATGCCTGCTGGGTCTCTCAAACAGATGGCCTGGCAGACAGACGGATGGCCTGAACCCCAGTAAAGACATGGGGAGCTTAGGGGCCCCCAAGGCGCTCTCTGGGGAGTTCCGTAGACGCTGGTCTCACAGCTCTCCTGAGGGATGAGCAGCGCAGTTCCCATCCTCCCGGACGAGAGGATAGAATCCAGCATCTGCCCAGTGACACTCCGGAGCTCCCACCTTTCCTGTCCCTGAGGCTGAGCTTCGGACATGGGTCCATTATACAGTTGTGTCATGAATGAAATATTTTGAAATGTGATTTTGAACTTGAAACAGGAAAGAGAGAGGGAACGTATGGACGCAGATAACAAAGTCACATTTCCACCTTTTGAATAGCCAAAGGACACATGTGGGAGCGACATGCGGTCACCTGTCTATTCACAGAGGTGACCCGGAGCATTGTGCTCTGCAATAGATCATACACTGAGACATATGGCCTCCTCTCCTCCGGGCTGGGTGTTTTCCTTGTAGCTGGGCAGAATTCTAGGATCTTTGTCAGTTTTTCAGCCTTGCTGCTCTAAAGCGACGCGCCCCTTTCTCACGTCCGTTAATTGTTAGCAGTTGTGTTACCGCCGCTCAGGGGAGAGGGCCACGGAGCCTTTCGCGTTGATTTAATTGTTGGCGTGGTGTCCGGCCGTTTCTCACTCCAGCAGCGACCACCTAAGCTGAGAAGACTCTGGCCTCATATGTGTTTCCCCCGCAGTGATATCGAGATTTCGAGAGCACAGACGCCAAAAGCTGTGGATGTCCTTGCCAAGGAGATAGGATTGCTTGCAGATGAAATCGAAATCTACGGCAAAAGCAAAGCCAAAGTGTGCTTGTCCCTGCTGGAAAGGCTAAAGGATCAAGCAGATGGAAAATACGTCTTGGTTGCTGGGTAAGATGACTTGACCGTCTATTTTACTCAGACGGCCTGCTTCCCACACTCTCTTCCCCACGTACCCATCGTCACACCCCTCAAGTCCACCCAGTTCTCCCCTTTGACATTATCTTGTCCCTTTCACTTGGCGTTCCTTCCTTTGACTAGCGGTCAGTTTTTCCTTCCTGTGCAAAAGAAATGAGTCTCCACAAAATCTAACGTGTAATGAGTCACTAATTCAGTACTTTATTTTTTTGTTTCTCATACGGTGTTTGGATCACCCTTGCTCTCCACTGTGGATTTTTTCTTTGGTGTTTCAGGATAAAATAACAATTGAAAGTAAAATACTTTGTACTGATCAGAGAATTTTTTAAAAATTTACTTCCATTGATTTCAGAGAGGGAGGGAGAGAGAGAGAAAGAAAAGAGAGAGAGAGAGAGAGAGAGAGAGAGAGAGAGAGAGAGAGAGAGAGAGAGAGAGAGGGAGAGAACTATATTGATGATGAGAAAGAATCATTGACCAGCTGCCTCCTGGGGATTGAGCATGCAGCCCAGGCATGTGCCCTGACTGGGAATCAAACCGTAACCTTTGGGTTCAACCAGCGAGCCACACTGGCCGAGCCGAGCAGGGCATTTTTGTGTTCAACTTAGGTTTTCCTATTCATGTCTTTACTGTTTCTTATAGATGTATTTGAATTATAAAAACTCACTATTTGTCTTTCCTTACGTTTCAGAATTAATGTTGAGCCAAAGACAAATGCACAGTCTTTATGAAAAGGAGCTTTTGCTTTTATTTTCTCTCTTAAAAAAAGAAATGCATTCCCTAGCGGAAAAGTACGATACAAAACAGGGGATTTCACATATTTATTCAGCGTGACCTGAGGGAACATAGAGAGACCATATAAATTCCTCTGTTTTACATTTTCACTGCACGGGCTTGCTAATGATCTGTAGGCCAAAGCTGGAGGCAGAAAAACCTCTTCACAGTCAGAGATGTTTCTTATCATTGGGCTTCACTCACAGTTAACTTTCTTCTTACATACTTCATTGTGAATGTTAGTAGCTTTATTCCTTTTTCTGATTATAAAAAGCACATATACTCATTATAAAAATGTTCCAAAACTATAGAAAGCATAAACAAGAGAGACATCCCAGCTCCTAGCACCCAGGGGGAACAACTGGTAACATCTGAGACCATCTTGACACCAATACAGTCATTCAGAAATGAGTCACTCTTGCTGCTCTTCGGGCTGTGATGGGTGTTCAGCAGTGTGCTGTGCCATGTCACTCATGACAAGGCGACGTTCGCTTTGTTCATGCTACAAAGCATGGCACCCTTCATATCCCAGATTCTTCAGATGCGGGGCAGGTGGGTCACCGGCAGAGCAGGTGGCAGAAATGCCTGGGATGAGGATGGGTTCCATTTCCACAACTTCCAGCGCCGGGAGGCACTGCTGTGGCCCAGCCACTGGGGGGACACGTGTGTCTACTGCTCCAAGTACGGGGGCGGGAAAATGATTGGAGGACATCTTAGGGATGTTCCATCCCTCATTTAGCCAATTCTTTATTGCTGGGCACTTAAATCGTTTCCTGTTTTTGGCCATTATTAAACTACTAAAATCACCAACCTTGGGCATGCATATTTGTGCATTTGTCCAAAATCTCCTTAGGGACGTTCCCTAGAGGTGAGTCCAGTGTTTCAAAACTAAAATAAATATAAAACTACCACACACACAAAAAATTAAAATCAAGATATCATGCATACTGTCACCTCTCCAATGATACCATGATTGCTTCATATCTCCTCCCCCGTTCTCTTCCCCCTTCTCACCCTCCTTGTCTACAACCAGCTCCTGGGACTGTTTTGTAGGAGGAGTGGGCAGCCAGGGTCTGTCAGAGTCACTGTGGCTTTAAGGAATTCACACCTCTTTGCAACACCTCAGGAGCCTGTGGCTTAAACCTCCTTCAGGCTGCCCAGCTCACTTATGGTTGGACTCCCCACCCTAACGAGGTTCTTTCCCAGTCAGGACTCCTCCGGCCCAAACCCTGATGTCGCCTCACTGAGCTGCAGGAGAGCTCCTTGCTGGCGGATGCTGGTCCATCTGCAGGCCCCGGGGGCCAGGCTGTGGAGGAGCCAGCTGCCCGGGGGGCTTCTGAGTCCCTGAGTTGTCATGCACAGCTAGTGGGTTTGCTTTACGCTTGTAATGCTTGGTGCAGGTTTGTTGATAGCGAATAACCAAACGTGGGTGTCAAGAACTTCCAAGTTCAGCATCTTATCCACAGGTTTGCTTTCCTTCTCCCAGGCCTTGGGTGATCTTGGTGGATGATTTGCTGGCTGTCTCAGCCCATTTATTTAGGGCAGGAGGACTTAAAGGAAAACTCAGGAGGGCGTGTTCTCAGTTTTACGAAGGAAAAGTCTTCAGCATTTTTCATGTAGAGTGGCGTGGTCCACTCTGCTTTGGGCATCTGAATATCGGGAATGAAAACACAAGCGTAGACATGGTCCTTCTTAGCTGGGAACACAGAATGGATATTTCTAAAGCTAACGCTCTGCTGGTATTGTCACCAGGATCCGAACTTGAAGCCCTCTGTCAAAGCCTGGTCTCAGGCCACACGCCAGAGAATGACCACTGGCCTGGCCGACTTTGGTTCCAGCCCCCGGGGCCGCCCCCAGGAGACACCGCCCTGCCCCGTCTCTGTCCTATTTGTGTGCAGGGCAGCTGAGGAAGCCAGCTGCCATGCTGAGGCTAGGAACAGAAATTACACCTGAATTCTCAAATACAGATCTGACCCCAAGAGATCAGTTCTTTTTCTGGAATTGTGGTATAGGTATCCTGCTGAACAAAGGGCCCAGAAAGTAACAAAAATTAAACTGTGCTCCTTTCAACACAACAAACGGTACTGACGTGAGTAACTGCCTTTCTTGTCCAATCTTTTAATAGCTGGGTGCTTAAGATTAGTTGAAAGCATAGACATTTTACTTATAATCTAAAATGAGTTCATTGGAGGTAAAAAAAAAAATCACCTCCATGTTTTAACTTTTGATCAAGATAGTGATGGGAAAGTGACATTATCAAACCATTGTACACTTCTTTAGAAATACAATTTTTCCATTAAATGGAAACTTTTTTCTGAAAGACTCTTTATTCTGAAAATAATTTTGGCTCTGTATAAAAACTTAACATAAAGAAGGAGAAAACGAAATTTCTCATTAGCCAGAAGTGTTAAAATTCGTTAGATTTCCTCCCAGGGTTTTGTCTATGCATTCGTCCTTTGTACACATTGAGATCATGCCGCAAATACCACTTCGTGTCCTGCCTCTTTGTCTGAATACTGTAACATAAAGCTTTTCCCACACTTTAGAGTTCAAACGCCCACGTAACTTTTTAATAAACTTAAATAACAATACATTTGTTATTATACATTTCAATGTATGTGTAAATGCGATCTCAATATATCAACAGCAGGATAACTATAAAACAATGGATTAACTTTTTTTTACCTACTAGTAATAACGCAAATGCAGAACAGATTAATTCGCTTTAAAAAGCTATTCTTCAGACGTTAGAATTTCTTCCTCTGTCGGGCTCATCTGTATTTCATCAGCTACACATCGCATGGTATTTACACCTACATATCACTTTATTTGCTTTGCCTGACAAAATGAAAAGTATTGGGAATTGTTCAGGGAAGTAAGCCAAAAGAATCTTAGGGGCTCTTGAGTTTTACATATTTTCCCAGTTACACTAATGAAAAGGAATTTGTTTGAGAACTTGACTCTGAGTGCAGCTGTAGGGCATTGGATGTGTGTGCAGGAGCAGTCTCCAATGGCCCTTTACTGATATCTGTGCAGAAGTTTCTAGAACTTCTCTGAATTGCTTGGGCAGAGCAGTTAAAAGAGAAGCCCAAATCGGTCTGTGAGAAGACTGAGTTTCACATTAAAGAAAAGTTAAAATTTTTTACATCACTTTTTTTTCCTGTAGACAGCCAAATACCTGATTTTTTTTCCCTCCCCTCCCCTTCCCATTTTCTGTTTCAACCCCTTATTTGTCTGTGTAAAAATAACCTTTATTGGCTTTTCTAAGATGATGCTTTTCTGCCTTGGATAAGGATTTAAATATCTGAGTTTTCCTTTTATTTGCATTATTTGTGCCATAAAACAAAGGTATTTAGAAGAAACCACGACAGGGCCTTTGAATTCTTTACCTCAGTCCCAGGCGATGGAAACAGCCTAACGGCCGGGCCGTGGAGTGTCTGGTTGGGCAGTAAAAGTCTTGTAGAAACCTCCCCATTGTGAGGATGCTGGGATGAGTGATATATACCCTCGTGCTGTTTGAGCACATAGTTGGCAGTTTATGGGTAGATCCAGGGCTAATGGCCATAATGCTGTTTGACAAGATTCTAGATTTTGAGACCAGTTCCAAGTTTTACCACTGCATCAGCCATCTCTTTGATCTTGGAGTAAATGGTAAACTTCTTTCAGATCATGTCCAAGCTAGCACATGGCGCGTCAATAAATTTTTACTGTCGTTAACAGTAAACATTTGTCTCAGGACGGGCGTTAGAATTCCTTCGTCTACCGTTTTGTGCTCATCTGCGCCTTAGGTGACTGGAAATGTGATGAGAAGGGGCATGATTCCTCCCCTGAGCAAGCTCGTGACCCAGCAAGCGAGACAGACATGTCAGGAAGCTTATAGCAATGCCCTCTGGAAAGTTCTAAATAGAATAAACACATACTCTATGGTGTGAGGTATTAGAGGGAGCAGACCAGTCAGCTGGGGGAATTGAGGAAAAGAATGAACGAAAATCACTTTTTTCCTCCGTAAACTCTTAGCTCCTATGGAAAAGGAAAGTAGGTTGACATGGTACTTGCTTTCTCTGTCAACCTGATCGCTTGGAATCTGAGCTAAGGACCTGGGACAGCAGTTAAACTGCATTTTGATGCCGTATGCAGCAATGAGGTGAAATCCGTTTTTTTTGTAGCTCTCCTTTTATTGCCCCCAATAAATACTTCCTACTTTCCGATTTTCCTGACTTGTAATCGTTGGCAGACAGCTGAGCGGCCCTGTGTTTCTAATTAAGAGTTGGACGGTGAGCGGGAGCTTGGAGGAGGTCATCTCTGGGCGGGTCTGCTCTTGGCCGTCCCCAACAGCTCTGTGAGCATATCCTTGGAACGGAAAACGTAATCCTCCGTGTGAAGTTTAAGTAAACCTCCGATGCCTTTGCAAACAGTAAGTGCTCAGTTAAACAGAAAGTTCACTCCAGGCATAAACACCGTCCTAACTTTTGAGTCTCCATGTCAACCGGGTCCCCTGTGGCTGGGAGAGTGAGGGTGCTGCACCAGCCCAGGCTCAGGATGGCTTGCCCGCTCCCTGCCCGTGACCTCCTTGATGCCCCATCGGCTTCAGGCCTCTTCAAACTGGACACTGCTTTGGTTTCTTTCCAAGACTCCCTGTTGCATCCTGCTTCTCCTCAAGTTTCTTTCACTGCTCCTCCTCAGCTTCCTTTCTCTCTCTCTTCTGACTATTCCTTAAGAGAAAACCTTAACAATTTTGTTTTTATCTTTTTTCTTACTACTCTGTCCACACTCACTGACTGATCTTACCCATTCCTGTGCTTAAGTGGCTAATTATAGTTAACACTTTCCATCCATAGATAATTAGCCCATGTAGCTCAGTGGTTGAGCATTGAACTCTGAAGCAGGAGTTTATGGTTCGATTCCTTGTCAGGGCACATACTCGAGTTGTGGGCTCCATCCCCAGTGTGGGGTATGCAGGAGGCAGCCCATCAGTGATTCTCTCTCATCATTGGTGTTTCTGTCTCTCCCTTCCTCTCTGAAATCAATAAAAATACATTTTAAAAAATAATAATAACTTTGTGAGGTAAGAATATTTGACTAGGTTTAATTTCTAGTTCTAATTGTGTGACCTTGAGCAAGTTCCTTAAATTCCTTATGCCTCCATCTCATTTTTCAAATGGGACGAAAAATAATCCAATAAATATAACACAGAGCCCAGCATATTAGCCACCCAAACCCTCCCTCAATTGTGTCTGGCTCTACTTAGTCATTTGTTAGGTCTCAGTTTAGATACTACTTCCTCCAGGAAACCTTCCCCGATGTTCCAAATCTAGTTAGATCCTCCTTCCGGAGGCTCTCAAAATGCAATTTAACTGTCTTATTTCCCACTGGTTGTAATTGCTGATTTATCTGTCCATGTGTCTCGTTCATCATGGGCTCTGTGAGGGCAGTGATGGAGTCCAGCTTGGACATCAGCTATCCGCATGGACTGGAAGCCTAGCACATAGTAGTGCTTAATACATATTTGCTGAATGAATGGTTGATTGTGCGGCTGTGGTGGCCTGAGATAGTTGGGGATGATGTCTCTAAGGGTATTATTTCCCATGGTCTCATCACTAGATTTTGCAAGTCAGAAAACTCAGTTCTGTTGTAGTTGAGTATCCTAGGCAGCATGACTCACGCCTTCTGACTCATAGAAGTCAATATTGCAAGCCAAAAGGACAGTTTTTTTTTTTAATTTCTTTATTGATTAATATCTTTATTGATATTTGTCCTCAACCCCCCATTCCAACCTCCCACCCTACCCCCCACTCATGCCCCCAACCCCTATTGTCCTTGACCACTGGTTAGGCTCATATGTGTGCACATAAGTCCTTTGGTTGATCTCTCCCTTTTATCCCTACCCTCCCTTTGAGGTCCAACAGTATGACCCATGGCTCCTTATCTCTGGGCCCAACCGACAGTTTTAAAAACTTGACACAATGGTTAGAATATGCTAAGGAACAATTTGGGCCTTATGTGGGAATGTAATACATACCTGTCCTATCACATAATGCTATCATGTGATATTGTTACGCCTGAAAGTATAATGTTTGGTGTTGTAGGGTGTTGTAGCCAACAGTAAGCTCCCCAGAGCCCAGGGGGTCTTAGCACACTGAGGAGCTTTGGATTTACTCTTTCTAACTATTTGAGGGGCTGTTGTATGGGAGGGATGTGTCTGCCGCCAGGAGAGAGGAGGCCACATGGATGCAGACATCCCTTCCCGAGAGCACAGAGCTCCCTCACTGTGAAAGCTGTGCAGAAATGATGAGCCACCCTACAGACAAAGCTCCCATTGCTGCTTGTTTTCAAACACGGCGGGGACAGCAATGGCCACTGGTTTCTAAAAAGGGATGATGAGAGGGGACATAGGATCCCTTCTAATCCTGGGCGGTGAGCCGTGCCCCACTCACTCATGGACCACTGAGCTAGCCCCTGTGCCCACAGCATGTCCCCAGGAAATGGCCCTGGAAGAAAGAACAGATAACAAATTTCCCATCAGCAAGAAGTGATATGAGCTTAACTTTTGAAACCACTTGATGTAGGATTCTATGTGGCTTCTTGAAGTTGATGTTATTAGCACCACTGCCAAATAACTTCTTTTTTTGTCTTCTTTTTGGTCTCTTGGTAAAGTTGTGTCTGTATCTTGACTAACTTAAGCATGGCCTGTGTGGCATGGGTAGACTATAATGGTTCAAGAAAACTGATTAAATGACTTTATTGTAGAATGGTATGTTCTCTCCTAATATCCTCTGGTTTGGCTTTGGTACCTTAACTTTATTTTATAGGATGTCTAGGAAATATTAAATTCACTATTTTTTTCCTCCCAAATCAGGATCACACCCACCCCTCTCGGAGAAGGGAAAAGCACAGTCACCGTCGGGCTTGTACAGGCTCTCACCGCACACTTGAACATCAACTCCTTTGCCTGTCTAAGGCAGCCTTCTCAAGGGCCAACTTTTGGCGTTAAAGGTACTTTATTTAAACAACTAGCATATTGTTCAGAGCAAAATTGGGGGGGGTAGGAATTTTTTTAAAGGAAAGTCTAAAAAAGAACATCGTCAACAGATGTGGAGTTAAAACTTACCACAGGAACTAGTGCGTTTTAATCCTGTATGCACTCCCCTCCTCCACGCTCTGAGTTGGTCCTCCTGCAGAGGGCGCTGTAGGGGGGGGGGGGGGGTTAGTGGAGTCCCCAGCCCAAGAAACTGACCTCCCTGGTTTCCGTGGCCAGTGGCTAGGCTCTTGCTCAGGGAGTCCAGCCTTAAATGGAAATCTGTTTCACCAGAAACTTCTTTGCCAAGCGACTTTGAAATTCTGCTATTTCTATTGGTGTTTTATCAGCCCAACCATGGCGAAAGGTCTTCCCATTCAAACAGCTAGAGATCCCTTCCGGTCAGACTGCACGCCTCACCTTTTCCGGAGTTGCTGTGTGGGCTTGAGCAGCTCTGGAGACTGGCTGTGGACAGAGATGTGATGGAATTTCTCTTTGGCGGTGGTTGAGCTGATATTTGGCACCATCCCATTCACTACTCTTTCTTCGTTGATTTATCATGAAATTGTTCTCCAGCTCACTTTACAGTAGCATGGATGGCTTTAATCACCATTTGGTCTTGGCACTTGGTGGCTTTTAGCAGTATTGTATTTATATTACTCTTGCAAATGTTAATAACTAGTAATTCATTAAGTTCTGATAACTCATAGAATGTCATGCATTATTATGCGGTGGGGTGAACACTACACTTGGAGTGAGAAGGTGGAGATTTTATTCATGGCTGTCTCTCACTGCTGTGTGACCTTTAGCCAGTTATAACCTCTCTGAGCTGTGGCTGTGAAAGTGCAAAGAGTCATAAGCCAGGCTTACTAGGTAATTGTGAGGACCAAATGAGATAGTATAGAAAAACAACAACAACAACAAAAAAAAAAACAGGGTATGCCCCTCAGCATAACCATTATTGCTTGTCTCATTTTTGATTCTTATAAGTATATTTCCAGTGGGACATGATCTCACTCATCTAGGGGGAATGGTGAACAACATAGACTGATGAATAAGAACAGACCCAGAGATAAGGAGCCCTGGGTCAGACTGTTGGGCCTCAAAGGGAGAGATCAACCAAAGGACTTGTGTGCATACATATGAGCCTAACCAGCGGTCAAGGACACTAGAGGGGTGGGGACATGAGTAGGAAGTGGTGAGGGATTGGAATGGGGTTGAGGACAAATATGTGGTATCTTAATAAAGAAATAAAATAAAAAATAAAAAAAAAGAAAGGTAATAAGAACAACAACAAAAAAAAAAACAGGGTAAACTATAAAATGATACGGACATAAGATAACATTGTTTTAGGAAAAATGAGCCGTTTTAATGTAATGGCTTTATACACACACACACACACACACACACACACACACACACCCGTATTTTTCGGACCATAAGACGCACTTTTTTCCCCCCAGAAGTGGGGGGAAAAAGTCCCTGCGTCTTATGGTCCAAATATAGCCTACACATATACTTTAAAAAAAAAGTTTTTTTACTTGCCCGGCTCTGTGTGGTCTCTGTGTACTTGCCCGGCTCTAAAATGGTTCTAAATGCTGCTGTTTACTTTACAGGGTTGATTACATGTGTTTATGACTGTGATGTTGGGTTTTAATGCACATAAAATATTTTAGGACACTATTTGTTTCAGAATCTTTTTTTCTTCATTTCCCTTCTCTAAAAACTGGTGCGTCTTATGGTCCGGTGCATCTTATGGTCCGAAAAATACGGTATATATATTTTAATATATTTTATTGATATTTGACAGAGAGGAAGAGAGAGGGATAGAGAGTTAGAAACATCGATGAGAGAGAATCATCAATCGGCTGCCTCTTGCACACCCCCTACTGAGGATGTGCCCTCAACCAAGGTACATGCCCTTGATTGGAATCAAATCTGGGACCTTTCAGTCCGCAGGCTGACTCTCTATCCACTGAGCCAAACCGGTTTCGGCTGGCTTTATAATTTTGAGGGATAAAGAGCCATGTATACATTATCATCTAAGATAAATTTATAATGTGTCAGTCTGACTTTATCAGGCAGATTTTTTTAGCAAAATTTGAGGCTTCAGTGCATGTGCAACTGAAATGAAGCACGGCCCCAAAGATAGAATAAATCGAGAAAACCGCATGTGTGCTGCAATAACATTCGCAGTATTATTTTTACCCTTTTTTGAAATAAGGAAACTGAAAGCCTTAAATTGCAGAGTTGGACATGGTGTGAGCTTCCCCCCTCCTCCTGTTCTACTTTGATAAATGGTTCATGTTTCCCACTGGCTGTTGCTATTTCATCGCGGGGAGTACGTGCCTCCCCATGGGGTGTGAGGAGCTGTGTCCCTGGGGCTCGGTGCGTCTGTGTAGCTGCCTTTGGGGACTCCCTGTAACGGTGCCCGCTCTGTTGTTTAGGGGGTGCTGCTGGCGGCGGGTATGCCCAGGTCATCCCCATGGAGGAGGTAAGTCTTACAGGGACACGTGTCGTGTGTCACTTTTTTTTCTGTGCTCCCACCAACACAGGCCCACAGCCCCCAACTCCAATGCCCCGAAGGGTCTGAAAACCAAAACCCGGCCTTTGTTGTTAGGATCTGTTTTATGGATTGTGTCTGTGCAGTTGGTATAAACCTTCATATATTCTGCTGTAGAAATAGTGTTTGTGATGAGCGGATGTTGACCTACACCCTCTGAGGGGTGTTTTATAAGTAAGTTATACGTACATAACATCACCTCTGTAAATTCCAAAAAGTTCTGAACCCCCAAGCCCTCCTGGCCTCAGGGTTCTGGACGAGAGCAGGCAGGCCTATGTTGCCTAGAAGCTAAGGTATGAACTATTATGGCATGCTTTCAGTATTCCACATTATAAAACATTTGCATGTATTTAACTTTTCATATTTTTTTTTAGTGGCCATATATTTTGTTACAAAATCAGACTTTAAATACAAAATATAGATAGTTAACCCTCTGAGAAATGTAACTTAAAGCAGAACACCGCTTTTTAAATAAATTAACTTGTTTTTTCAGCCCAAAGATTGCTTTGTTTCTGAAGTAACGGATCTGGTAGTGTTTTTTTGGGTGGCACTTCCACCCTTTTAAGCAGTAGTGTGCTGGGACTACCAAGTCCTTCAACCCCATAACCACACTGCTGGAAGCATTGCTTATTAGCAATTGATTATTTAAAACAAAAATAAAAATTATTTGCATTTTTTTGGAAGCCAGAGACTGCACAGTTTTGGTACTTCTCAATTATAAATTGTAACTGTTCATAAACAACACTATCTTACCTAATAATAGACAAACATGTAAATTGGCCATACCTCTGCTATGCCCACAGCCAGTCAGAGTGAATATGCAAATTAACCCAACAAAGATAAAGGGTTAATTTGCATATGCAGGCCTGGAGTGGCTGTGAGGAGTGGGGCGCCTGCTGTGAGGGGGAAGGGGGCCTCGGAGGGAGCTAGAGGAGTGGTGCTCCCAACAGAAGTGAGGACTTGGCGGCTCCAGGCCAGGAGCGGGGACTTGCTAGCTCCCTGGGGGCTGGGAGTGAAGCCAGGGGAAGGAGGGCCTATTCTTGCATGAATATCGTGCAACAGGCCTCTGGTTACATAATAATGAGGTGTTTTTTTAAAGCAGGTAGCAAATTATAAGTGTGCCAATTTTACACACATGACTATGTATGCACATAAGACTAGAAGGGAATAGCAGAACTAATAGAGTTGTGAGAATGATACAGTTTCTGTTTCTCCTACTTTGTGTCATATTTTCTCTTATTCTATTGGTGCTGTCTATTTCATGCCCTGCCTTGTTCCAAAGTGTCTTTGATACGATACCATTTTCTAACACATAAAACATTGCATAAAAATGAAAAGAAGGAAAACAGGATAAGGAAACCAATCACTAAGATATCAGAACCCCTGACCTTTATCCCGAGGAAGAAAGAATTTGGGACAGTAAGTCTGTTCAGGAGTTCTTTATCGTCAAGTGGAAAATGCTGACATTGATTTTCTGATGTAGGCTGTTTTCTGGGCTCAGCTTATCATAAGGATATGTAATTAGCATAATGTTTTATTTATTCAGAAAGTCCTTGAATACTGCCACGGTTGTGTAAAACAAGTAGAAAGATGTTTTCGTTTCATGTATAGTTCAACCTTCACTTGACCGGGGACATTCATGCCATCACTGCTGCCAATAACCTGCTGGCCGCTGCCATCGACACAAGGATTTTCCATGAAAACACCCAAACTGACAAGGTGAGGAAGGTTTCTTGTTGGCTTTTTGAGGCATCTTGTCCTAGGATTCCTGGATTCTTAGGAAGTTTCTAAGCTCTCTGAAACTGTAGTACAAATGTTGTGAATTTATATATGTTCTTATTTCTAGGGGATGGGTTCTATACTTTGGTTACATTCTCAAGTGAGTTTATAACCACTGCCAAGCTGTTGGGAGGGTTATGTTAGTTGTACTTTTTAAGCCATATATTCTTTGAGAAGAGTCTTTAGTTTTTAAAATGGTTGGTGTGCCACTTCCCTTCATTCTGTCCATAGGTCTAATCTCTACTCTATATTAAGGGGATGGAGTGATAGATTTTTAAGACTAATGTTACATGCAGCTGTCCTAGGTGTGCTGTTCAAAAGGTCAGATGCCCTTGCCCAGCCCGTGTGGCTCAGTGATTGAGCTTTGTCCGATGAACCAGGAGGTCACAGGTTCAATTCCCAATCAGGTCACATGCCAGGGTTGTGGGCTGGATCCCCAGTAGAGGACATGCAGGAGACAGTTAATCAATGTTTCTCTCTCTCCCCTTCCCTTTCCCTCACTCTAAAGTCAATTTTAAAAAACGAAAATAATTTTTAAAAAGGTCAGGCCCTCTTGATGGGCATCAGGTGCATGCAGTCTGAGAGGTAAACCATATCCCTGAAAGCAACAGGGCACCAGGTACTCGTTCCTCAGAGACATAGATGTGGGTAAAAGGAGGATTTTCTGGCACTCTTAGAAGGGTCCTGACTACCTCCAACGAAAGGAACTTTCAGTGAGTTATTGAAACCAAACTCAGATGAATATTAATTTGATAGTTATAAGGCTGTGGATGAAGAAACATCTATTTATGCAAACTCTTTGCAATGTGCATTATGTCAGATCGAGGCAGATTTATGAAAATGACAGAACTTAAGGCTACATCGCTTATTGTAGCCAAGAATTTTAATAGGGCCTATAATCTAAACAGTTTGGTTATAAATGTGATGAACTTTGTTGTATCCTGTGAAATGTCCAAGTCCATGGTTGGCCCTTAACTCTTATGGCGTTTTATTCTTGTTTTGTGTTCTTAGTCTCTGTACAATCGCCTGGTTCCTTCAGTGAATGGTGTTCGAGAATTTTCAAACATTCAGCTTGCTCGGCTGAAGGTAAGTTTCCAGTGAGTGGTTCTTTAAAAAAAAAGAAAATATCCTAGAGGAAGCAGAAAAAATGGTCAGAGCCAGAGATTTTGAAGCTGGTTTGGTTTTGGTTGATACCAAGCAATCTTAATTTTTACCCACATGACTATTTTCTAGGGCTCTTTGCTGCTTGTCCTACTAATCACATGAATTTCCCCTTGCTCTTTTTCAGACCCTAGACACTAACTTTAATGGTATAATTTTTAGCCACTGTCTGGTAATCATTGGTTTTTAAAATTCACTCCTTTGATTCTTACCTCCTTGTGTTTGCTGAGAATAATGCACACCACCACCACCCCCCAACACCCCTAGGAGCTAAAACATAGATGGTTTGTTGTCCAGATGCCTTCCCTCATCCTTCTTCATTAAAAGCCGCTATCTCAGAATGCTTCCTTTGCAGCGACAGATGCATTGTCAGTTTCAATGGGTTCTTTCTCAGTGAATTATTGTAGAAATAACTAGTTTTGAAAACACAGACATTGAGTTTACTTGAATTATTGGTATTTGAATTGGAAAAGAAGAACCGATGAACTGGAGTATTAGCTATACTGCCAGCAGTTTACATCCCTTCCCGGCACAGAAAGGTGGCCATGGCGAGGGACCCAGAACCTCGGCCAGGACGGCGCATGCCCGCTGGGTACTGCCAGCTGCGTTGCCTTTTTAGATCTGTCATGGTAAAGGGTAGATTACAAATGTCTTTGCCTTCTGCTTATAGGAGATACTGGGTCTCTGATTTCTGATACTGGCACTGATATCTATGAGTTGGCCTCACCTACAACTTACTCCGAGTTCCAGTTCAGGTTTTTAAAGGGCTTTCCTAGTCATGGAGAAGAGGAAGGAAGAGGGGTCCTTTGGGCACATCTTGCTTTTTGTTCCTTCTAATCCATAGTGCACTTTTTGTTCTTGCTCATTAGAAACTGGGGATAAATAAGACAGATCCCAGCGCACTGACAGAAGAGGAAGTGAGTAGATTCGCCCGTCTCAACATCGACCCTGCCACCATCACGTGGCAACGAGGTGGGTGCTGATGGCCAGTCCGGAGGCGGCCATGTTCCAGCTGACACTCTTCAAGGCAGTTTCACATTTGGGCTTTCTCCTTCCCATGGTCTGCCCAGCTTGTTTCGTAATCCCTCCATTTAGTTAGAATCCCGTCCATCTCTCATCTTTGCCTCCTGTTCAGAGGAAAAGGGATGAACCAAGAGGTCACAGGTTCAATTGTTCCTTCAGCCAGCTGCTCATCTGGGCTCCATCCATTTCCATGCCTTCCACATGTCCAAGGAAAATTACTTCATTTTCTTTATCTCTCTCTTTTTAACAGAGAAGAAGAGAGAGGGATAGAGAGTTAGAAACCGATTTTTACAGAGAAAAAGGGAGAGGGATAGAGAGTTAGAAACATCGATGAGAAACATTGATCAGCTGTCTCCTTCACACCTCCCGCTGGAGATGTGCCTGCAACCCAGGTACATGCCCTTGACCGGAATTGAACCTGGGACTTTTCAGTCCACAGGCCGATGCTCTATCCACTGAGCCAAACCGGTTAGGGCATTTCTTCTTTATCTTTTATGGCCTGTTGTCCTATATTTTTTTAAGGCCTGTGTCTTCCCTTATTTGTCTTGCCACCCTCTCTACCCACAACACTAATTTCTTCTGTTCATTCTCTTATCACCACTCTAAGTAGCTCTTAAATCTGTATTTTCAGTTCTAAATTTTCTCTCTAAGTTTAATGCATGCCTTCAGCCACTTATGAAATTCATTCTAACATTTCAACTGTATCATGGGGGCCTCCCCATGACCCCGTCCTGGTCCTGCCCTTCCTGTTCCCCTCTTAGCTGGGACACCACCCCCTTCTCGCACACTGCCCTCTCAGAGAGTAGGACAGAGGGAAAAGCATGACACATGGGGTTAGGAATCCCCAGGGTGTGTCTCCACTTGGCCACTAACTCACTGCGTTACCCTGAGCAGGCCACATGTGTGTTCTCCGCCTCGGGCCTCTGGAGAAGGCTGAGGAGATGATCACATACACTTACAGGAACGAGGCTGTAGCACTGATGGCCGAGGCGATACTGAGGGTTAGAAGATAGGCCTTCCGTTCCTTCCTGCTTTTCTGAGGTTCTTCTCAGACCTGCCCATCACGTTCCCTGTTTCTGCCCACCTCCATTTTTACCACATGCCTGCTCTGTTTGCGGTTCCCTTTCTTGCTTTCTCTCCCATCCCCCAATCCAGTGAGTCAGGGAACAAGAGGTGGGCACGACTAGCAAGTCAGCTAGTGCTGTGTGCCAGACAAGCAAGGTCAGCGTTTCATCCCCACGGACCTCCTCCCATCCTCACTGTCAGTGCCATTGTTGTATATTTGGTAGACGATCTTCAGTGTCTGTGGGGTCAGCTTGTTCTTTGAAGCCTCAGGCATTATTAGTGAAACCTCAGTCCTTCTGGCATTATAGATCTGGTTTTCACCAAACCAAGTCTAGTTTTCACTATAAAAATGCAAACTGGTGCAATCCAGATAAGCCAATAAAAAAAATGAGATTTGGTGGTGCCTGCTCGACTCAGATTGACATCTCTCCCCCACCTCCCACCCCCTACTCCTTTATTTTTTTATTGTGGTTAAATATGCCTGCCTCATTTTAACCGTTCATTAGTGTGCAATTAGTGCCATTGAATACACCCACAAGGCTTACAGTGGTTACACCATCACCACTGTCTATACCCAAAGCATTTTTATTATCCCAACAAGCCCCCTGCACCCATTAAGCCATAACTCCCTTTCTACCAGCCCCAGGTAACCACGGTGATTAGATAGAAGCATAATCATGTAGTAATTGTCCTTCTAGCGTATTTTATCATGCCTATTTTCAACGTCCATCCATGTTGTAGCATGTATCAAAAGCCCATTCCTTTTTATGTCTGTGTAATGTTCTGTGTATGTGTATGTAACATTTTGCTTTTTCTTTCATCTCTCGGGCACTTGGTTGTTCCCACCCTTTGGCTGTTGCGAATGATGTTGTCTAAACATGGTGTGCCCCTATCTGTTCAAGTTCATGCCTTCTGTCCTGTTGGATAAGTATGTAGAGGTGGACTTGCTGGGTCATAGGGTGGTTCAGTGATTTAACGTTTTGTGAAACTTAATTGCCGCCTTCTTGTGACTCAGGTTTCAGCATAATAGGTCATCCCTTCAGAAATGCTTTTCCTAACTGCCTCTATTCAAAAAAAAACGATGCCTCGTCCAGCCAGTGTTGCTCAGTGGTTGCGCATCAACCCAGGAACCAGGAGATCACAGTTTGATTCCCGGTCAGGGCACATGTCCAGGTTGCAGACTCAATCCCCAGTGTGGGGTGTGAAGGAGGCAGCCAGCTGAAGATTCTCTCTTGTCATTGATGTTTCTATCTCTCCCTCTCCTTTCCTCTCTGAAATCAATTTAAAAAATCTATTTTTTTAAAAAAATGATGCCTCACCCCACTGGTCCCCTGGCACACACTGTCCCCTCACCTCCTGGATCTCCCAGGGCACTTGGCACTGGCTGGTACTCTGTGTGTTAGGTCCCTCCCTCTGTCTGCACCCCGGGTGTCAGCTCCCAGGATGCTGGGGCTCAGCTCTGGCCTCTGCTGCCTCCCCAGCCCTCAGGACACAGCCAGACGCACACCCGGCAGCCAGTCCGTGCCGTTGACTGAGTCATCTGTTCTCTTCCCTTTCAGTGTTGGACACAAATGACCGGTTCCTGCGGAAAATCACCATCGGCCAGGCCAGCACTGAGAAGGGATACTCCCGGCAGGTGGGTGGCCTTTCTTCACAGGTCAGGCTCTGTCAGTAGCCTTGGTTCACAGTGGCACAGATGCCAAGTCTCTGCTTTTATCTTCTCCTCCTCTCCCTGCAGCAGCCAGGGTCTCCCACCTTCCCCAGTGCCGTTCCCAGTTCTCAGCAGGACTCAGAGGGCCGGGGGGCGGGAAGGCTCCTGTACTTCCTTCCCATCCTTTCCTTGGGTGGGTTTAGTTGTGTTTCTGGGATGAGTCACTCGGTGTCCCTGGAATGTCAATCCTAACATATTTCATTGCAGACCCAACCCAGTTGTTGCTACATCTGCATGACAACTGAAATGTGAAGATCTCAGGCACGTTACTCAAATTTAAAAAGTAAAGGAAAAAAGCACCTTGGTATTCGGCTGAATAGCCTGAGGAATTTTTAAGGATAATGTCCTAGTACCCAATCCAAAGAACGTGGAAGATGAATTATGATGTCCACCTTCATTTTAATAGGCCTCCAGTGTGGGGCCATGGCACTTGGGGAATATAAATTCATTCCATGAGTTTTTATCCAGGCACAATAGGCCTCGAAGGAATTTTTTTTTTTTTTGTAATAAACCTTATATTGTAAGACAGTTTGAGATTTATGGCCTTTATATTGTTAAGTTTTCTTAGTGAAAAAAAAAAATCACTTTTACTTTTTAACTCTATTATAAGGAAGAGATGATTTTGACATTAAAAAATTAAAGTCTTTAATATGAAGGAAAAAAAAACAGTGTACAGAAACATTACAAGACCATTACAAACTGGAAGCGAATATTTGCAATATATACAAAACAAAGGATTGAGGTGCCAAACACTAAAAGAACTTCCACAAATTAGTGCTCACATATTGCTCGGATGACAGCCTTTCCTGACACTCTCCACACTGTAGCTGCCTGTCCCCACACTCCCTCTGTCCCTTTCTTGCTGTCCTGACTTACCGTGTTTATCTCCTGCCTCCCCTTATTAATTGTGAGTTTCCTAAGGGCGGAGTTTCTGTCTCTCATTCACTGCTGTATTCTCAGTGTATAGAACCTGGTCACATGGTAGGTTCGATAAATATTTTCTAAATAGGTAAGCGAATAGAATAAATAAAAGACAGATTATAAAAACAAATAAAATGCCAGTAAGTAGTCATGAAGCTGCAAATTAAAAAACAGTGTAGTATTATTTATCTATGAGCTTATCAAAGCATAACCCATTGGAGACTTTAGTACAGGGTTATGGGTATAAAATTGGTCAAGCCTCTCCAAAGACAGTTTGTTAGTATTAATTTTTTTTTTTTTTTTTAATGGTAAAAGTTCCTTTTTAAAAAAATATATTTTATTGATTTTCTACAGAGAGGAAGGAAGAGAGATAGAGAACTAGAAACGTCGATGAGAGAGAAACGTTGACAAGCCACCTCCTGCACACCCCCTACGGGGATGTGCCCACAACCAATGTACATGCCCTTGATCGGAATCGAACCTGGGACTTTTCAGTCCGCAAACGACGCTCTATCCATTGAGCCAAACCGGTTTCGGCTGTTAGTATTAAGTTTTGAAATTAGCCAACAGTTTCAACTTCAGGACTATAAATGTTAAAGAAAAGGGAGGATTTAGGGAATATTTTATTATGTGCACAAAGCATTTTTGTATAAGGATATTAATTGCAGCATTTTTTTGTAATGGAGGCAATTTTAAACAGTGCAAATGTTTGTAAGAGTGGTTACGTGTCTTTGGTGCCTGCTTCTGTACAGATAATGTGGCAGTTGAAAATGATAAAGTATACATAGCAGGAGAGACATAGAGTTCTCATATCATTGTGAAATGGAAAGGCTTAAAAAAAATTTTTTTTTAAATTTTTTTAAGTGAAATACACAATGTAATCACATTTATGTTCAGAAAAGGCCAGCATAGGTGATCATAAAATGGAAGCTGATAAGATGTATACCAACTTAAGATCTAGTTATAGCCGGGACCGGTTTGGCTCAGTGGATAGAGCGTCGGCCTGCGGACTGAAAGGTCCCGGGTTCGATTCCGGTCAAGGGCATGTACCTTGGTTGCGGGCACATCCCCAGTAGGGGGTGTGCAAAAGGCAGCTGATCGATGATTCTCTCTCATCGATGTTTCTAACTCTCTATCCTTCTCTCTTCCTCTCTGTGAAAAATCAATAAAATATATTAAAAAAAAAAAAGATCTAGTTATATCTGGAAAGAGGCTTGGAAAAGAAGGGGTGGTAAGGAAGGCCTTTCACAATTTCTCTGCATGTTTCTGTGCTGTGACAGGACATCGTCACAGTGTGAAATAGGAGAGGTTAATGATGGCTGTGGTTTGAGGGCCTTGTATTGATAGGCTCATTGTATGCAGGCACACATTCAGTTTGTACATCTGGTTTACAAATGAGATTGGTTATATCTTGTAGTGTCCAATGAATTCATGTTTTTAAGTAAAAAGGGATTATATTGAAAAACTTCAGCTGCTTCTTTTAGACCCTAAAGCCCTATTAAGGACATCTTTTTATGTCATAAAGGGAGATCTATACGATCACTTTTTAATGGCTATCGAATATCTCGATTTGTAGATGTGTCATCCTGGATTAGGCAGTCCCTGTAACAGACACTTAGGGTGCTTGCAGTGCTGAGCGAGCAGCAATGAGCTGATATTCTCAAGGGCAACATGCACACGGATTTATGTGTATTCCTACAGATGGTATCCTTAGGATAGGTTCCAGGCCCCTGATTGCAGAGTCAAAGAGGACACAGATTTCAAATGTGGGTGTATATGGATTTCCATGGTACCTTCCAGAAAGGCCATGTGGATTCGCATCCTTGCCACCATTGCTTAAGGTCCTTTGTTTAACCAGTTAACTGCCACAATGTTTTGAATTTAATTTAAAAAGGTCATTCGCTTCTGGCTATAGAGGCTTATGGTTAAATTTGTGATAAATGATAATAATAATTACACTTCCACCTTTATATGACTTAAAATGTTTTATTTGCAAGCCAAAAGATGAGCAGTCCTGTGCATCATTATAAATCGATCCAATTCATTTCATTTTTTATATTGCTCAAGATATAAAAATTTGATAATAATTACAAATGAAGAACTTGTACACGTGTAACAAATTCCCTTTATTATGCAGGTAATAGCTTAAGAGTATTTCTAGTCTCATGTTTCGTGCAGTAAGTCTTAATATTTTTAGATACTTTTTTTATATGCACTATTTATAATGGAATGGTGGTACAGAGAATCCTAAATATCATGCTATGAAAAATCACTTACGTTTGGAATGGGTTATGGGGAGAATATAATAATTGGATGTAGTTGCATTTGACTTTCACCTAATATTTTTTTTCACTAAATCAGTAGCTAATGAAATCTCACTCAGGAAGCAGCCAGAAAGCTCCTTGGTCCCTTCACTTCCTTTCTTGTCAGTGACGGAAATGGACAATAAAACTTGTCATAAGGGGACCCCTTGAGGGCATAGCCACTTTTTCTCTCTAAGCTGGACTTGTCTGGTTCTCATGCCCCTTGGGAAGAAGGGAACTCACCCAGAGCTCAGAGAGGAGGAGGGGGAGGGGGAGGGGAATTGAGGATGAGGTGGAGGAAGAGGAGTCTGTGTGCAGGCTGGAGGCAGAGCCAGGCGAGGCCGCAGAAAGTGCTCGCTCTCCAGCACTCAGTGCCCCTCACTCCCGGGCTGATGGGGCCTCACCCCGTGGACAGCTGGGAAGTGTCCAGTGTCCTTTAGACATGGTGATCACACGGTCAGGCTGTCCTCGCTGCAAGGTTGAGCTTAGACTCCAGGAAACTGGCCTCAGGACCACCTCCTGTCACTGTCCGCTCCTCATCCCTCAAATGCCGCCGCCTAGGCCCCACGATGGGTAACAGCTCAGAGAGGCGGCAGGCTGTTCATTCATTCGCCATCGTGTGCTTATGGGGCTTCCCACCCAGCTCTCCACGCTGGGGATTCCGGGGTGAGCCCTCCCTGCCTTGCTGGCACTGAGAGCCCCGTGGTGGAGACACGCATCCAGCAGGTGATCACATGTGTAGGCATTAATACACATCTGAAGCAGGCTGTGGAAGCAAATAGCGCATGAGCTGTTGTCATAGGGGCCCAGCCCGGCCAAGCCTGCTCAGCAGAGCAGATGCGAGAAGCCTGCGGCCACCCCAGGAGCGCACCAGGCCCAGGTTCCTGCATGCTCCAGGCCCTTAGAAAGCGTGTGCACTGCGGAGTGGCCCTTCCAGGGTACTCCCGGCCTGCGAGAACTGATTGCTGAGCTTCGGCTCCTGCGGACATGGCTGCCCGAGAGCCTCCAGCTGACCCGCACCTCTGCTCTTGCCATCTCAGGCGCAGTTTGACATCGCAGTGGCCAGCGAGATCATGGCGGTGCTGGCCCTGACTGACAGCCTCAAGGACATGAAGGAGCGGCTGGGGAGGATGGTGGTGGCCAGTGACAGAAACGGGCAGCCCGTCACGGCAGAGGATTTGGTGAGCTCCAGAGCAACCGTCCCTTACTGATTAGGAGGATGAGGGGTTCCTTTCTCTTATCCACATGCATCATGGGAATTCGGAGGATTTCGGTACACACATTCCCCACTCCACCCCCCTCACACGCCTGTTTGTTCCACAGCTTTGTAATGTCCTCACAGGCGTTTAGAATGTGCTTGTAATCGGTTGCAACCAAAGCTCATGACATTTCTTTCATAAGCCTTTCCCGATTCTTGCCAGTCCTGACCTCTGCTCTGCCTGGGGAGGGGGTCACCTTGCAGCCCAGCCTGTGACTTGTTTAAAAAATGTGACCTCTGCCTGCTTTAAATTGAGGGCAAATCCCCTCTCACAGGTGTAAGACGGAAGTGGCTCAGTGCACCCTGGCTTTGTGAGTCTGTGCCGTAGGTTTGGGCTTCTCATTGTAAGAGCAGGCTCCACCTTGCTCAGGGTTGCTCATCCAGCTCCTCTGTCAGTGGAATGATCTTACATATAATAAAAGGCTAATATGCAAATCAACCAAAGGGTAGAATGACTGGTCGCTAGAATGCGCACTGACCACCAGGGGTCAGACGCTTAACGTAGGAACTGCCCTTAGTGGTCAGTGTGCTCCCACAGGGGGACCACCGCTCAGCCAGAAGCTGGGCTTATGGCTGGCAAGCTCAGTGGTGGCAGTGGGAGCATCTCCCGCCTCCACATCAGTCCAACATCCCCAAGGGATCCTGGACTGAGAGAGGGCACAGGCCAGACTGAGGGACCCCACCCTGAGTGTACGAATTCCGTGCACTGGGCCTCTGGTGCTGATTATAAAGCTTTGGGGGATTCCTGGCTTAGTTCCTGTTCTCATCTGACACACCCATAATTTTGTTTTTCTTATTAATAATGGTCCGTGCTGTTAACTTAAATCCCATCAGTGGTGCAGTTATTTCATTTGCTCGTATGTGTTTATAAGGACGTAGGTAGGACGTATGCCTATTGCACACGATGGTGCTACGCTTGCGCTTACTTCCACCATCTTGAATCACATACAATCATGGAATCTAAAACATACACTCCCAATTGAAAAACAGTTGTGGAAGGGGAAAGGCAAATTAATATTTTATTAATTCCAAAAGCTTGGGACATAACAGGCATCCTTTGCCAGCATTTCTTGATTACTTTTTGGCTGCTTTAGGAGAAATGGATCTGACTGACTTATCGCATAGTTCTTGGTCAAGTAAATTAAATGGATATGTTTATATCTGAGGCTCTATGGAATGCTTAGTACAAAGCTTAAAGCGAAAACCCCTATTGAGCCTGCTGTAACAGTTACTGCTTTTCAAAAATTGTCAAGACCTCTCCATTTCTATCTAAACTGACACATTACAGTTTTGTATAAATACATCTCTCTGTATCCTATTAACTTTAAGTACCAACAAATATGTGGCAGGGGTGATTTGAAACTTAATCCTCAAATATTATTTCCCTAAGCTTATTTTTTTTTTTCTGTGATAAAAATCTTGGATCCAGAACAGATTCAGAGTTTGCTCTCTTCAGTTATCTTTTGTGTCTCTTCTTTGCAAGCATACCTAATCTCTGCAGATGGTATTTCATGGAGTTGGAACCCTCAGTAATTGGTCCAACATAGAAAATTAAGGGAGAACTTCCAGAGCTGCTTCTATCATCTTACTACCATATGGCTTGTTTTTTATTTGGTCAAAAGACTGTGTGCACTGCAGCGAACATTGGAATAGGTGGCGTCTACACGCTCCTTATAAGATGATTGGTTCTGATAGTTTCTGGAAGACTATGCCCAAGCTCTGCCCTCCATGAACTTGGGATGTGGGACAGGTGACATAGTTTACAGAGGGTGTGACAGCCCCAGAGCTGCTCTTGGTGGTGATGGGTTTTTTTGCATGGGTCTGACAACAGTCAGTGTGTAGGGAGCAACCAGAGATGAGCTGTGGCCTGGGAAATCAAGCAGGTGGAACCCGAGACATTCCAACAGAAGCGCCCAGGGTCCTTCCTCCTGTAGTTTCTTGAGCCGGGTGTGTCTGGCCAGAGGTTGGAAGCAAGGATAGTGTGCAGAGAAGCAAATTGCTATTCTGCTTCCACGTGCTCTGCGTTATGAAAAGAGAACTGATTTCTTTGCGCCATTCCTGGCCAGCAGCATTCATTGTCCAACATTTCATGCGATGTATATTTTGTACAATCAAATTGGAAATAAATTGGATTTCCTCATAAACCTTAAGTGGTAAAATATTACAAAAATAGAAAAAGATCACGAGAGAAATTTAATACCATTGGTGATAGAAGAGGGAGAAAGTAATGAACTAATGCACTTTGGAGAGATAAAGAATCGCTAGATTCTACCCACTGATCTGTTAAGAGCTATTTAATTTTTTCACAGCTACATTCACATGCATTTGCTCCTAGTATAGCCTGGCCCAGAGCTTCCTAGGACTGGGAGAGGGCAGCCTCATTCCTAGGCAGACAGAGAGCATGAGACACAGAAAACGAGAAGCCTTTTCGATGCTTCTGTTTTTGGGGTGCCCTCTCTGTCTGGAAGAAATGTTGAGAGGTGGTGGGAAACCAGAATGGGTGCTTTTAAGACAGTTCCCTCTCCCTCTCTTCATGCCCGCTCTGGAAATAGCCTTGTTTCGGTTCTTGGTCTCATTTCTTCAGACAATATTAAAATCTCTGGTCAGGAAAAAATAATGAGCGTAATTGCCAGAAAACACTTGGCGATAGACTGAAAGATCTACTTTCTGGCAAACTGCTTAAACACCCTCAAGGAGGGCTTTGAAAAAATTCGATGACTATTACATTCCCATCACTCTTCATGTCTTACACATTCATTCAGATGGAAAGAGATGGACGGAGGGTGCAATGCTATCTGTCCAATTTTCCCAACACCATTTATTGGATAGACTGCCTTTACCCTATTGTATGTTCTTGCTTCCTTTGTGGTAGATTAATTGACCATATGAGCTTGGGTTTGTGTCTGGGCTCTCTGTTCTGTTCCCTTGATCTCTGTGTCTGTCTTTGTGCCAGTACCATGCCGATTTCCATAGCTTTGTAGAATAGTTTGAAATCAGGGAACGTGCTACCTCTGTGGCCATTCAGGTCTTTTGTGATCCCATATAAATTTTAGGATTATTTGCTATAGTTCTTTTAAAAATGCCATTGATATTTTCGACAGATTAAATAATTGGTGTGGATTTTTTTCTCTCTTCTTTAGGGGGTGACAGGTGCTTTGACAGTTTTGATGAAAGATGCAATAAAACCAAATCTGATGCAGACACTAGAAGTAAGTGATTTTCTTTGTATAGAAATTGTTGACACTTTGCATTAATTGGATTGCTTGTGCGTCCCTTACAACATGAGCACTTCCAGCCAACATGAGCCCACAAGGAACATCGGAAGAATTTGGTCATCCAAAAAAAATTAAAAGTGTACTTACAGATTCTTTACTATAATTCATATCTTGCCTAATGTAGCACTAATTGGCCAGAGTAAAAATTAGAAACTCAGTATCTGTCTAATATTTCAATAATTTGTGTAGCCATGTTTACAAGTTTTCTTTTGCCTTGTTTTTTGTTTTGTTTTTTGCTTAGTCTCTCATAATAATTAGGTTTTGAGATTTTTTTTTTATTATTTTTGTTTTCCCCAAACAAAACACACAGTAAATGATGAAAAATGTTTTCAAGGAGAGTATTGTGTACCCTGCTTTTATAAGAATGCTGTTTTGTATATGACTTTCCTGCTCTCGTCTTCATTGAACTTAATTTCCTCATCAAAATATCTGTTTTCATCCAGGGGTTTAGTCACTTGTCTTGCTCATGTGCTGTAGTAATTGTCTAGTTCCCTCCTCTTAGCTAAAGAGGGCCCAGGGTTTGGGTGCAGACTAGGAGACAGTATTTGGTTCAGGTTGACAGAGGGGTGGGGGTCTGGGAGAGAGTGGTGTACTGGTAAATGTTTTAACAGCCAGCTCTCTGGGTGAAAATGTCTAATTTGTAGCATTTGCCAATTGCCCTGGTGCAAATGTTCCTACATTGGATAATTGTCTCACAACAATTGTCGGACAATTGTCTCACGGCCTATTTCTGGCTCCCTTCCAGAGGTCCCTGAGCAATGGAGAGGGGAGGCAATGCATGCCTGAGGTTTGTTCTCAGGCTTTAGTGGGACAAAGGGAGGTGGGGGTGGCCAAAGGGCAAGCCATAATAGAAAGAGAGAAAAATAACCATCCATCCGTTCAGCAGAACCAAAGCTGAGTGTTCTCCCTTTTCTCCCATGTAAAATGCTGCGAGTCCCAGTGGCTCACATACTCCACCGATGCTTGCTGCGATATGATACTGTACACAGTTAAATACTGATCTGAAAATCCCAGGGCTGATCCAAAGACACGAAACCACCCATCATGAGGGTGGTATTCCATTTTATCTACAGAACACTTAGGAAAGTAACTCAGTACCTTCACCCCAGCGTGCCTGCCTTCGGGAGCCCTCGCTGCTTCTGGCCTGCGACCCCTCCCTCTCCCGGACCTTCCTGATGGCCTCTCCTCCCTCTCCTTTGCTGGCTTCTGGGCTCAGCCCCTGAATGTCGGGGGGCCTGAGCCCTCACTCTCCCCAATTGCCAGCCATGCGATGACCCCACGCCCTGGTTCTCAACCCCCTAACCTCAGAATTCCAGGTTTGGTAAGTCACCAAGAGCCACTTGGGTGGGTAAAAGGTAAGGTGACCAGATGTCCCACTTTTGGCAGGACAGTCCCAATTTTGAACAATTTGTCCCGCGTCCCTCGGCGTTTTAATAAACTTTTTTAAAATGCTGCGGGACAAATTGTTAAGGATCGGGACTGTCCCGCCAAAAGCAGGTCGTCTGGTCACCTTAGTAAAAGGCATTTCAAACTTAACAAACAAGATCTTGTGATTCTCAACCACCTCCTGCTTACTCCCCCCCTGCTTCTTCCCCCGAGCCTGTTCAAGCCAAAAACCTAGAGATCATCCGGAGGACCCACTCCCTCCCTCCCTCCCCCTGCCTCCTCCTGCCGCCACCCTGCCTAAGCTACCAGCGTGGTGCCCACCTGTCCCACCACCCACCTGTCCCACTGCCACAGGCTCCCAACTGTTCCCACACTTCCTCTCCACGCCTCCCTCCACTCAGCAGCTCTAAGATCTAACCCAGTTCCTGTTGCCCTCCTGCTTAGCGTTCTTGGGCGTCTGCCCATGACCTCACTCTGACCTCCGGAAGTGGAGAAATGGAGAGCTGCTAACATTGTCCGGGGTTAGGACACACTCGTGTGCTGGAGAGTGCTGCCCAGTATGGCAGCCACTGGTCGCTCGCGTGTGCTTATTTCAGCCTCAGTTTGTCTAAATAAAATTTAAAATTCAGTTCTGCAGTCACACCGGCTCCATTTATTTTATTTTTTAATTTTTAATTTTTTTATGTTACTAGCTACATTTTAAGTAGCCTTGTGTATCGGATACTCAGCTTTGTAGAAAGTCCGTTTGCACAAAAGCTGTGTTAGGGCTCTGGCAAGCAAACGGGTAATTGAATTGAAATGTTTGTGAAGTCCCTTTTGGAGAATATCTATAGCTTTGTCATCTCGAGGAGCCAGGATTGTCCCTGCATTCCTTTCCGGGGTGTGCTGTGTGTAAAGTAAAATACCACATTCACCATAGGTGGTCTTCTCTCTGGATTTTCAGACGCTGTTTTTAACCGGGCACGGTATCGCGTGGCTGCAAGCATCGGTGGAATGTGTCTGTTTGAAGGTCTAACAGAGACAATGTACACGTTTTTCCATTCAAACTCCATCCTGGGACCAAAACCAGGGCTCCCATACTGATGAGCACACAGAGTGGCTTTTAACTTCAAACGGAAATGGAAATGCTGCTGATCTAGTTCTTAGAGTGGCTATGTCAGGAATGGTGAGGGGTTTGTGCTGATCCAGCCACGGCGTGTCTGTCACCTGTGCCCCCTGGAGAGCAGTGCCCGGTGCTCCTCAGACAGATGCCACGTCAGGGTTGCAGCGCGTAAAAGAGTGAGGGCAGCTGCCCACCCGGGCATGCAGCCTGCGACCTTGGCCTCGGGAAATGTCCCAACTCCACTTGCTTCCTCAGCCAGCCACATGCCGGGACTGGCCAGGTCAGGAGGTGATGGAGATCCTGTCTTTTAAATAGCATTTTTCTTCTGAGCATTTGAAAGGTTTAATCTGAACAGAAGTGAGAAATCAGACACAGACATAGGTACACAGTAGTTGTAGACACTAAACCCCCACGTCTGTATACATATCTATCCACATGTGTATTTGGGTTTCCTCATCCCGACCTTATGTCCACATACATGTGTATGACCTTCTCAGGATCCTGTGAGTGTCCCTCCTGAGGACTCTGGGAGGAAAAGTAAACAGAGAGCTCACGGACTGGCTTGGATAAACTGTCTTCTTGGTTCTGAGAGGTGATTTTTCTCTCACTTCCTGCCTTTGTTCGGCTTTCTGAGCGTGGGAGACGGTCAGCCAGCAGCCCATCGGGGTGCGTGGGAGCTTTCTGTGGCTCGCAGCCCCCATGCCCGCGCTCCACTCCCCACTCCCTGCCTCCCACGTGTGAGAGGGCAGCTTGTGTTTTTACAGGTGGGGCGCAGGCTGCATGTACACAGACCCCGGTGGCCCCGGCCGGGCTCCAAATAAGACCTGAGCACTTGAATATGCGGGTCAACACGCTCTTGTGGGTGGGGCCATGGTCTGTTCTCATCAACAACGGAAACGCATAGAACAGGCATTAAAAATAAATGCAGAGCCGAGTTTCTGTTCAAAGAATGAAAATGTAACGGTCGTCAGATTTTTTAAGCGGAAGACAATGAAAGTTGTAAAACAGAATTTTTAAAAATCAGAATAACAAGCTTCTTATTGTGAACATAAAAACGTTATATTTCCTTACCATTGCAAATATAATACCCTTATATAGTTGGCCTGCCGTGAATCAGACTGATTTTTTATGCTTACTTTGGGTTTTTCTTGAACTGATTAATTTCTTGATGAGAAAAAATTTAAGCCTCTTAGGCCATCAGACTCTAATTCCATTTTTTTTTTTTTTTAAGAAAACAAAACACAGAGTAATGTGAAATAATATAAGGCCTTTACTTCATGGTCCCTAAGGCAGCTAGCATGGTGGCTTATCAGAGTTTCCATAGGAGGTAACTGGCCCTCAGCATCTTTGCTCCTTGGCTCAGCATTAAATGCAGAGCTAACGCCGGGCTAGAATACATAAGGAACGTGGACCCCTGGAAGACTCAGGGCTTTTTAAACTTCCTTTGTGAGAATGTCTACATTGAACTTCGAGTTTTAGTGACAGCAGAATGGCTGAAGTGAGTTGTCTTAGGACCCAGCATCGGGTCCACCTGGTGTGACCTCCCTCTGGGTTGTTTTGTGTGTTTTTTTTAAATATATTTTATTGATTTTGTACAGAGAGGAAGGGAGAGAGATAAGGAGTTAGAAACATTGATGAGAGAGAGTCATCGATCAGCTGCCTCTTGGACAACCCCTACTGGGGATGTGCCCGCAACCAAGGTACATGCCCTTGACCAGAATCGAACCTGGGACCCTTCAGTCCCCAAGCCGACACTCTATCCATTGAGCCAAACCGGTTTCGGCTAGCCTCTGGGTTTTTAACTTGTTCTTCTCCTTCCCCAGGGGACGCCCGTCTTCGTGCATGCCGGCCCCTTCGCCAACATCGCCCACGGCAACTCCTCCGTGTTGGCTGATAAAATCGCCCTGAAACTAGTGGGTAAAGAAGGATTCGTAGGTAAGTCGTTGCTTTGTAATGTCGTTGTTGGAGGATACTGAAGAAATCTCAAAGATGACGACTGGAGCAGCGTGGCACCCCATGGACTCGAAATGTGTTCTTGAGACCCAGCTTTCATAGACGGTCTCGGTACTGGAAAAGCCCAGCGGGCTGGGCTGCACTGGGGAAATGATCTCGTGGTTGAACCATAGGTTCTGAGTCAGACGTGTGTGGGTTTGAGTGCACGCTCTGGTGTTTGCTGGCTCAGGGGCCTCGGACAACGTTCGTGACCTCGGAGCCTCAGTTTTCTCATCTGTAAAATGCTGATCCCAATATTGTCTCAGACCTTCTAGAGTTATTGTGAAAACTGCAGGAGATTATTCATTCCGCAGATGCTGAGCACCTACCATGCACAAGGCGCGCAGCTTACACCCGAGGCCACAAGCCCAGCCCTGCCCTCTGGGGGTGTCCTGTCTGATGGAGTATAGCATCTCACCGGAAAGGGTGTTCACTCCGTCTTAGCTGTTACTCCCAGTAAAAGCACTAGGAACGACTGAACACTACATTGGATCCGAGTGTGCGTGGTGGCCCCATGGAGGGAAGCGTTCCCCCCAATCCACGTGGCAGTTTTAATGGGTAGAACATCACGCCTTTGCTGTTGTCCAACTCTCCTTTGCGGTTGCTGTTGGTTTCTCGTTGGCTTTTGTTGGATATTCCAGCCAGAAAGAGGGGGCAGTGGCCATGGAAATGGCACAGTGAGGGCCAAGTCCCACCCACGACGTTTAGGCTGTGACTAAACAAGCAAGGCTTCATGGAATGACACCTGAGTTTGACCCCGAGGGGTTACACTGGAAGGTTTTCATAGGTAACGGTGGGCCTGTCATCACCGAGTCTAGCAGTTGCTTCTCTCACACCAGTCCTCAGCCTGTGTCAAACTCAGAAGTGGGTTGTTGTGTCAGAAAGGATTCCACAGGACAAAGGGACTTGGCCCATGCTCGGCCATTCTGCAGGCCATTCGGGGCTGTTGAGGCTGCCGCAGGCATGCCTTCCGGACTTCCAGGAGAGGAGGAGGACTCGTCCAGCTCATTCCTCAAAGGTCAGTGCCAGACGGCCCTCGTGCGCTCTGCGAGGAGAGTGGCTAGACATGCTGTCTCTGTGGACTTGCTCGATCAATCACAGCCTAATTGGAGAGCTAATGGACGAGGCAGAGGCGGGCTCCGCAGAGCTGGTGCTTTTGTGAAGCGTTCTAATGCATTCACTCCACAAATAAAAGAGCTTCTGGAAGAAAGCACTCTGTCTCGTGCTGACGGCGCTCTGCCTCTGTTCCCATCCTGGCTTTGCCGAAGCGTATTTATGGAATATGTGTTATCGTGGCAATGCATCCCTCAAGGCGTATGCAGAACGTGGCAGCTCCGTGTGTGGCCTTGGACAAGCCACCCACCCTCTTCCAGCCACCATCCCTCAAGCTCGGCAAAAGCCCTCTGGGAAGTACCTCTTTTTATATTCCTGCTTCTTCCACAGCTGGTCTCCAGGCACCTCAGGCCTTTGAGCTCTGACCTACCTTCGGTGGGAGGGCAGCTGTGCCTCTTGTGGCCTTCTGTTGTGCCATGGGCTGTTTCAGCCTGTAAACTTCCCTTTATTTGTCCCCCCCAACCCCTCACCACTGAGTCCCCTAAGGCAGATACACTGTGCTCCCCGGTCACTAACGCCCCCTCCCCGCACTAGCTGGAGGCCAGGGTGGGGCTGGTCCTGGGGAAAGCTGCCTTTGAAGATGCCCTTTCCCGGCTTCTGACCTTGTCAACCCTTTTGAAACCTCAAGGTGGCTGTTGGGCTAATGGATGCAAAACTTACTTTCACACGATTTCTTTGCCAATAAGCAAGTGACACCAATTTGAAGCCTTAAAATAAAAATAAAAATAAAAAGTGGAACCCGAAGAGCCCCATCTGAGCATGCTTCTGCAGGAGCTCAGTGTAGGGGCGTGCCTTCATTTGAAGCCTGAGGAGAAATGTCTGACCTGAGGAAAGTCTTTGTTTATAGGCTCAGACCCAAAAGCAAAAGGTTGATAATTTGGGTTACATTAAGTAAATAAATTATGTATGATAAAGGATACTGGGTTAAAAAGCAAGTGACGGGTTGGAAGAAATCATTTACGAGGATAATAGACACATGAACAGCATTCAGAATACGCGGGTGGGCCAAAAGAGGTTTAGGGTTGTGAGTACGTGGAACAGAGTTTATTCTCGTGTTATTTATGTGTTAACTAGAGGCCCGGTACACAAAATTCGTGCATGGGGGGAGGGGGTTGTCCCTCAGCCCCGCCTGCACCTTCTCCAATCTGGGACCCCTCAGGGGATGTCTGACTGCCAGGATCGAGCCTAAACTGACAGTCAGACATTCCTCTCAATCCAGGACCTTTATCTCCTAACTGCTCACCTGCCTGCCTCCCTGATTTCCCCTAACCGCTTCTGCCTGCCAGCCTGATCGCCCACAACTGCCCTTCCCTGCCTCCTGATCACCCCCAACTACCCTCCCCTCTTGGCCTGCTGCAACCTGCCTCCTCTGCGCAAGGCAGTGGAGACGCTGGAACCAGCCTTCTCTGCATTTCACAGAGCTGTGGGATCCCCAGTCCTCACGGCGCTGGGCCTCCCCTCCGCGTGTGCACAGCCATCTTGTGATGACGTGAGGGCGTGATGCCACCTAGGCCACTATTGTATAGATCATTGTATTATTGATTTGCATTACAGCTGTAAACCTACTTTTCCCCCACCCTGTATAACCCACAAAGGACTACAGACTGATAAGAAAACACACACAAATAATCCCAGAAAATGGGCAAAAGATTGGAAAAGGTAGTTCACAGAACAAGAGCAATCTGACAGAACTGCTGGGTAAAACTTAAAAAGAGAAAAGGACCTAGCCATTTCACTTCTCAGTAATACCCTGAAAATAAATAATTGGAAATACGTTTAGGTCATTGAAATAACTTACCTCCGGACATGTTTATTGAGCTTCTGCTGTATGTCAGGTACTCCATGGCCAGAGCCAGGAACTGAAGATGATTAAGACATGTTTCCCAGCCCACAGCCATTCACAATGGGGAGGGGAGACAGGCTGTAAGCAGAACCTCCAAATGCTGAGTGCGCTGCACTTGGGAGATTAAGGACCGCATTGATTAACTGAGGACCTTAGGAGATGGGGCGCGTCTCTTAGATGGTGTTTTCCCCATGCTGCCCCTTTAATCTGGTGTTTTGTTCCATCCCAGTGCACCTAAGGAATTATTTTGTCTACTCTACAATAATCACTCCAGGATAATGGCCTCGGCATTCCATTTAGGCTGAGGAGCTGAGTAAAGTTTATTTCATTAATTGCAGAAACTTGTCAGACAAGAGCAGAGGGCTCCGTGAGAATCTGCGCGAGGGCTGTGGTCACTGATTTCTGTTTCTGCTTCTTCCGTCAACAGTCCTCGGGGAGCCGCTCGCTTCATTTACTGCTGTCAAGGCACAACATTGCTCTGGCGTCAGACCCCAACCCTGTGTTGTTTTTAAGGAAATAAAGAAAGAAAAGAAAAGAATAACAACATTGAGTTCCTAGGTTTTTAAAACTTATCTCATATTTAAAACTATTTGTAGGGATTTCAAACTTACCCACTAGCCTTCGTTTTTAAAATTTATTTTCTGTTCCCTTCATTTGGTTTTGCTTCCAGTTTTGAATGAATACCTTGCCTTCTTTCTGGAATGCAGCCTGCATTTAAAAAAAAAATATATATATATATATATATATATATATATAGTTTTTAATATATATTGATTTATATATATATATTGATTTCAGAGAAGAAAGGAGATGGGGAGAGAGATAGAAACATCAATGATGAGAGAAGATCATTGATCTGCTGCCTCTTGCACGCCCCACACTGGGGATTGAGCCCGCAACCTGGGCATGTGCCCTGACTGGGAATCAAACTGTGACCCTCTGGTTCATAGGTTGATGCTCAACCACTGAGCCACTCTGTCAGGCCAGTCTACATTTTTATAGCCAGGGGTTACTTAACCAATGATCACCAGTCAACTTCTCCCATAATTAGATGCATAGTTATATGAGTGTATGTACTTTAAAAAAAAACAAAAAACAGAGTTAAGCTCCACAATTCTCATTAGATTCTCAAAAGACGTTCATGCCTCAAAAAGATAAAGGCCAGGGTCTACATCTCTCTACATTTCCCAGCCACTCCCCTCAAAAATAATTCGTTTCAGTGCCAATAGTCGTGGAATACTTTGAGGTAGTTTTTTCTTTCCTTTTCTTCTGACTATTTTAAAAGACCCCTTTCCCGGATATATTGCTAATAAAGGTTGTCTTACTGAGTCCCATGCTGACTGTTCTCCCGCACCCCACCCCCTTTCGCAAACAGCTTTAAATCTTTCCACTTGGGCTTCGGGACCCTGTGCTGGTGGTTACACCCTGTCCTCCGTTTCCATTTTCATTGTTAAGCAGTTTTACATATGCCTTTATTTTGATCGGACAGAACCAAACTAAACATTCCTATAATTTCATCCACCCTTTAAAAAACCCAGTGTCCAGTGACCGTCCAGCTTTCAAAGCTCTCATTCTCCCAGGCTTCTCCCTGGTCACGTGACTTGGAAGCACTGATCTTAGCCCACACTCCATCATGGTTATACTTTCTCTCCGCTGATCACGTTTGTCATTTCAAGGATGAGAAGAGCAGAATGGTTGGAGGCCCTGGCTGAAGGTCACATGCTGACGTTCAGGAAGCCTCTAATCACCAGCAGTGGCTGTTGACCCCTCTGCTGAGGAAAGCCCAGTAAGAGAGGTTGTTTGTTATTGCCCCAGGGGTTCTGATTCCTCCTCTTGCTCAGTGCCCAGTCTCTTTCTCCCCTCCATGTCCCCAGTGGCCTTTATTCTGCCTCACCTTTCTTTTCCCTTTTGTAGGAGAATGGAGTCCTTCTTTCTTCCCTAGTCTTCTGCCTCCCTAACCCTCTAACAAAAGGTGAAATATTCTGAGTGCACAGATTAATATAGTAAACACTCAGGTTTCCACCACTCAGCTTTTTTAAAATCATAATATATTTCTATGTGCTTTAGTTGTTTTTTTAAGAAAAAAAAATTCTTTATTGTTAAAAGTATTACATATATCCCCCCTTTCCCCCATTGACCCCCTCCAGCCTGCCCCCACCCACCTCCCCAGGCCTCTAGCACCCTATTGTCTGTGTCCATGGGTTATGATAGATGCAGACAAGGTCTTTGGTTGATTACCATGCACCCTCCTCCACCTTCCCTCTGAGATTCCGCACGCTGTTCCATGCTTCCATGTGTCTGTATCTACTCCGTTCATCAGTTTTTCCTGTTACTTAGATTCCATTTGAGTGTGATCTTGTGATACTTGTCATTCTCTGATTGGCTTATTTTGCTTAGGATAACACTCTCCAGGTCCCTCCCTGCTGTCTCAAAGGTTAAGAGATTCTTCTTTTTTACTTTAGTAAAGAAGTAGTAATAATGTAGTAATGTACCACAGCTTTTTTTATCCACTCATCTACTATTGGGCACTTGGACTGTTTGCAGATCTTAGCTATTATAAATTGTGCTGCTATGAACATAGGGGGATGCATATATTCTTTCTGAATGGTGTTTCTTAGGATATATTCCTAGAAGTGGGAGAAGTGATACCTCTGCTCTTCCATATTTAGTTTTTTGAGGAAACTCCATACTGTTTTCCATAATGGCTGCACCAGTCTGCATTCCCATCAGCAGTGTGCTAGGATTCCCTTTTCTCCGGCATCCTCACCAGCACTTGTCGTTTGTTGAGTTGTTGATGTTAGCCATTCTGACAGGTATGAGGTAATACCTCATTGTCATTTTAATTTGCATCTCTCTGATGATCACGACTTCGAGTGATTTTTTTCAAATGTCTCTTGGCCATCTGTTTGTCCTCTTTGGAGAAGTGACTATTTAGGTCCTTTGCCCATTTTTTAATTAGATTGTTTGTCTTCCTTCTGTTAAGTTGTACTAGTTGCTTAATATTTTGTATTTTAATAACCCTTTATCAGACATATCATTGCCAAATTTGTTCTCCCATACAGTGGGACTTGCATTGTCACCAGATGTCAAGTGGTGCCAAGATTCCCCCGAAAATTTAACACATCCCGCGGCTCCTTTGAGCTCAGAGCGCCCCGGGGCGCCTCTGCACATAAATTTGGGAACCACAGATATGCGGCATGTTTTTGTAATATTTTTAATATGTTTGAGCGTTTTATATGTTAATGACTGTTGCTTTCGGCATTGTGCAGGGTCAGCAAACTTTTGCTGTCAGGGGCAAGCCAGTAAATTTCTTCGGCTCCGCGAGTCATCGCGTCTCTCTGCAGAAATTCCACAGCAAAGGCATAGATAAAGCAGAGCTTGACCTGCAGGAATGAGAGAGGCTGAGTTCCAGAAGTGTTATTTATGGGCTCTGACATTTGCATTTCATATAGTGTTCACATGCGATGAAATGTTCTTCTGATTTGTTTTTAAAACATTTTTAAGATGTTTCCTTTTAAATTTTAAATCTGCAGGTCATCATTGGCCAACTCTTGCTCCGTACCTTTGCATTTGGGTTCAGTGTCATATTTTTGCATGTAACCAAGGAGCTGTGACCAGAGAGATCGCATCTTTACCTGCAGTGTCTGCTTCCTTGGCATGTAGGTAGCACGTGTGTTCATGCATTCTTCATTGAAGGGCATTTAGATTCCTTCCAGAACTCTTGTCTTCCAGGGAACACTCTTATTTTTATCTCTGAGAATATGTGCAACACGTTTTCTAGGGCTTATATTGAGGAGTAAAATTGGGGGGAGGGAGGGTTAAGTACACTCTGAGTTGACTTAATAGCTAAAGCCAAATTGTTCTTCTAGGTACCAGCTTCTGCTACCACCAGTTAGTAATGAGGTTTCTGATTTTTCCCCATTCTTTCCCCCATTTGTATTAGATTTTCTTTTCTTTTTTAATATATTTTATTGATTTTTTACAGAGAGGAAGGGAGAGGAATAGCGAGTTAGAAACATCAATGAGAGAGAAACATCGACCAGTTGCCTCCTGCACACCCCCTACTGGGGATGTGCCCACAACTAAGGTACATGCCCTTGACCAGAATCCGAACCTGGGACCTTTCATTCTGCAGGGCAATGCTCTATCCACTGAGCCAAACCGGTTTCGGCTGCATTAGATTTTCAGTCTTGCCAATCTGATTATAGCGAAATGGTATTTCATTATAGTTGTGAAATGGAAGTATAGGGTTAGACATTTCAGAGCATTTATGAATTGCCTTGGTTTTTGGGGGGGAGATGGGGGGGTTCATTTATCTTTTTTCTTATGAATTTGTTTCCATTTTGTCATATATTCTGAATAGGAATACTTTGCCACTATGTGTTAAAAATATCTTCTTCTATGTGTGGTTTATCTTTCAAATGTGTTCTTTGTAGCTTTTCTCTTTCCAACATCCAACCCACCCCCCCTTTTTTTTTTTTTTATGATTTCTGCTTTTAGAGTCAAAATGTTGGCTTTTATAGTTAGGTCTTTAATCACCTCAGAACTTAACGTTTGGTTTTGGTGACTCTCTTCCTTAATTCACACAATTTGTGAAATTCTTCTTCCTTGGTGATTCTTCCAGAGGTGGTTGTCAGCCCCAGCCATAAAAGGGGGGGCCAAGAAGTCTCGGAGGATCTAAATCACTCAGGAACCCTGCTTCCCTCCTCCTGTGCCCCAGAGAGTTCAAGGCCAGTGCAGGTGGTGGTCAGCTCTGTACTGCTGGGCCCTGCCTCTGGGATCGCTTTTAAATCCATTCACCTTGGCAGTGTCAGGGGCACCCTTTATTCTGCCTCCCCAAGAATTAGGAGCCCACAGGGTGGTTTTTCCAGCTCTGCTTATCAGCTACAGAGATCAGGGCCCTCCTAGAAGGGCTTCCACATGGCGTCTCTCCTTCCCTGACTCCTCATCTGTTATGCTCAGCATCACCCAGCCGTGGGCCTGGTCTCTCTGGAGAAGTGAAACCTCTGCTCTTCCTGCCCGTGTTGTTCAGTTCCGAACATCTGCCATAAGAAGTCCCTTGGGACTTTGTAAAGAATGGGTTGGTCCTGGCTAGCTTTGCTCGGTGGTGAGAGCGTTGGCCTGTAGACCAGTCAGGGCACATGCCCAGGTTACAGGCTTGATCCCCAGTAGGGGGCGTGCAGGAGGCAACCGGTCGATTATTTCTCTCTCTCTCATCATTGATGTTTCTATCTTTCCCTCTCCTTCCCTCTCTGAAATCAATAAAACTATATTTTAAAAGATAACAACAAATGAAATGCTTTGCAGAGTTATCAGGGAGAAAGCAGGCTACGCTGGAACCCAGCAAATTCGCAGGTGCATGTCTTCCAGGGTATCTACCTCTCTCCCCGAGCCTTGCTCTACCCTGGAACACAAAAGCATGGGAGAAACTTAAACATGGCAATTGTTGAGAAACAATGCGGAGAATCTTTGCATTAAACATTAAAATAAAAAACATGTGGCCTTAAATTCAACCGTCATATTTCACATCTCAAGCGTACTCTTGGTGCCAAAAGGGTTGCTAACCAAACATTTGGGAATTTGGCTCCTTATTTGGGAAATACCAAAGGGAGAAAGACAGGAGGCAAATCTTTTTGTGATTTAAAAAAAAAAAAAAAAAAGGAAAGAAAGAAAGAAAGAAATTTAGTAGGTGCCACTTTTAGCCAAAAATACACAGAGTCCATATAGGTAATGGAGCATCTGATTATACTTTAAATTTATTTGCTTTCATGAAAGTGCTAGTAAATAATGCACAACTTAATTGGGCAGCTTTTGTAAGTGCATTTGCTTTAGTTGAATTTATAATCTGTTTTAAGTCAGAATATCATCAAAAGTTTTGTGTTTTTTTAAAAATATATTTTATTGATTTTTTACAGAGAGGGAGGTAGAGGGACAGAGAGCTAGAAACATCGATGAGAGAGAATCATCGATCAGCTGCCTCCTGCACACCCCCCACCGGGGATGTGCCTGCAACCAACGTACATGCCCTGGACCGGAATCGAACCTGGGACCTTTCAGTCCACAGACCGACACTCTATCCACTGAGCCAAACCGGTTTCGGCCAAAAGTTTTTTTAAAGAACTTTCATTAAAAAAAGAAGGGAAAAAAACCACTAGAGTAATTTGCATTATAATGTAACCTTTAAATTCCTACCAGTTCTTAAGGGATCCTGAGACCTAAAGCTGACCTATCTGTGATGTGTTCTGATACATTGTGCAAAAAAACAAAACAAAACAAAACAAAAAACACACACAAATAGAAACCGCTTTTAATGTAAAAGTCTTTATTTTCTCACTAATGAAATATCAGGAAAAGCGTTTAGAATCTATAAAAATAATGTGGTATTGTGTCTTCTCTAACTTGCCCTTTTTGTTTAATACCAGGTTTCTAAGATTCATCCAAGTAGTTGCATCTAGCAGCTATGATGAGACCACCATATATTTATCTATTGTCATGTCAACAGATATTTAGGTTGTTTCCAGTTGCTGTGTTATATACAATACATGCTCTGAAGAATGACCATTCTCTTACCTCCCGGTGTGCTTGTACCAGAGTTTTGAAAATTTCAAATATGTTCGTAACCACTCACATGCACAAATCATAAAACCATTTCAAAAGGGGGAGATTCATTTCCCTCTTCTCTTTAGGGGAATCTGTGAGCCCTTGGAGGTCTCAGCCAGTGTCACCACTCCCCTCCGGTGCTCACCTATGATCAGGCTCACTTTTCTGCACTTGTGTCCACGGAGCAGATGGGGAATGGCAAGGAACAAGATGCTAAATGCAAAGAATAATAATAACTCCCCTTCGTTAAAGTTGTACTTTTATCCTTATAGAAGAATCAGATCTTCAAAAGTAAAGGAAACATTTCAAATCATTTCTAATATCTCCATACAAAGATTGTTCAGTTTTTGTTCGCATGCTTCCATACGTCTGTGTGGTTTTCTTTTTATAGGACAGTTATAATCCTATTGAGATGAATTACTCAGCTTGATCTTGGGCACTTTTGTGTAGAGAACAATGTACTGGCTGAACCTCAGTTTTTTGCAGAGTCGATCTTAAAACGTCCTCCCCTTTTCTGCTCTCCACCGCTCCTCACCCTCCAAGGTCCCCTTATGGTCTTCACTGTAGCTTCTAGAAGATTCCACCATCTTCATCTGTATCTTGTGTCTACAACACTTCCTCCTTACCTGTTTTTCTCTGTTGTGTGGATATTTGTTCTCTTCAATGCCATGATGGTCTTTTTCATTGGCCAGGGCTTCTTCCCTCTCTTCCTTAAAGCACTTTCCACACCCCAGCCTCTCCCAGCACTGCTTCCTGCACAGCCCCTTTGTCTGGAAGGCCTTCTTCTCTTAACCTTGGACTGCCCCCGGGTTCACCCTCGGACCCCTTCCCTTAACCCTGCTCCACAGCGCGCCTGGCCATCTCCACACTCTCTACCTCTGGCCACGACCGTTGCTTGACAGCAAGGCTCAGATGTCTAGATGTCTCCCTGGACATCAAGACCCTCCCCCATAATTTTGATCCCCTTTTGATACCCAGCCTGCTTTCCCACCTCTCACAGAGACCAGCTACATCGTCTCCACTGGAAACTGTCAACCTGCCCTCTCCCCAGCCCTCCTCTCTGTAAAGCTAGGGAAATGGCATGGCCTAACATCTAAGGCAACTTGACAGAAACAATGCGTAGACACCACATGGGGCATTTCCTGGCGTGGATCAGTCTTGGCTAATAGTTACAGGACTGTCCTTTCCTTGAGGACCTGCTGGTTGCTTTAGATGTGTGTGTGTGGGGAGGGAGGGGGGGTGGGGGGAGTGGCAATGACCCCTGGGACAGGGTCACCCCATTTTACAGGTGAGGAGCGCAAGCATTAGTGCGGCAGCAAGCAGGAATTTGAACCTAAACCCCTGTCCCCAGGGCCTTAGCTCCTTTACCACTTTCTAAATGTTTGCTCTCATTCCATATAATCTTTCCTTAGCCCTCCCTGCTTGTAGCTCATAACGGGCACTAAATAACTGTTACTACACGTCAGTTTACTCAATAAATATCTACTGGTAAAAGTGTGAATTTCCACTGGGCTTTTTATGGTGAATTTAGGCATATTTGCCCAATGGTTTGTTGAATCTAAAGTTAAATAAATTTATTATAAGAGTAATTAGATAGATAAAAAGAGCAAAACATTTTTTTAAAAAGTTATGAAGGTGCCTCGTTAGCGCAATAGGTAGCGCGTCAGTCTCCTAAAAAGTTATGAAAGATACTTTGAACTTTGGGAATGTCTAACCTGAACTTGACTGGTTGCATTTACAAAATGCAAACTTATTTTCAATGAAGTATCTAGCCCATTGCTACTAAAGATTTATATATATATTCTAGATAATAATGTGCTCATAATGTAGTTCTGCTTGCCATCATAAAATGTGGAGTTAAAATAGGACCCTTGTCAAAACATTGTCTAGTAGAGATGAGTGCTATGAGAGTTAACATAAAACGATTTTAAAATGGGATCCAGAGGTTAAACTGGAGTTTTAAAACTCATGAACTGCATAGGCTTTTAGAGAAGTTTCTCTGAAAATACCCATTGCACAATGACTTTTAAATTTACATTGTCTGACTGCCGTCTTACCCCAGCGCAGCCAGAGCTGTCAGCCTGAAAGGGTCAAATGACCCTCACCAAATATAAACCATAGTTTAGAACATTGCAATGCGATGAGGTTGTCCTTAAGCTTTTAGCAATGTTTTCCTAATTACAAAATCACAGCACTGCATTGCTGTTCTCATACAAAGGAAAACGTGGACTGTTGGGAAGCTGGTTGCTGCTAAAGGAATGGAGGATCCTTTTGTGTCTTTTACATCTTCTCAGGGGCAGGGAAGAACACTGATTATGAGTGCTCTCGCCCTGGCCGGAGTGGCTCAGTGGATTGGAGTGTCCTATACACTGAAAGGTGGTGGGTGCAATCCCCAGGCGGAGGATGTGTGGGAGACAACCATTCAGTGTTTCACTCTCACATCAATGTTTCTCTCCCTCTCCCTTCCTCTTTCTCTCAAACATAAAAGCGTGTCCTTGGGTGAGGATTTAAAAAATTAATAGAAGTTTTGGTTGGCTAGGTGGACACTGAAATATGTAAAACTCAATAGTTTTATATCAGTTTCAACCATAAGTGTCGTTTTGACCATTAGTGCTTTGATATAAATAATAACAATAAAAAATTACCTATGATTTGAAAGTACATTGGTAACCAGTTCAAAATGAAGCAGAGTAAAGTAACTTTTGGGATGGAAGGTTTATCTCAATGGGATGATAAAGAAATACCTCTTGCAATAGAAGAATCTATCTATAATAATAAGAGTATAATATGCTCATTAGTCTGGACATCCTTCCAGACGACCTTCCAGATGAAGCCATGGCTGCAGGGGAAGCAGGGGTCCCAGGTGCTTGCTGGCGGCTGGAGGGAAGCCAGTGCGGGCAGCCCCAGGAAGGAAGGCCTACTCTTGCACGAATTTTGTGCATCGGGCCTTTAGTTTAAATAGAACTGTAAAACAGAAACTAATAAGTCAGCCTCATACTAACTGGCAAAGCCCTTAAAGGCTAAGTAATGTATTCAGGAACACTGAATGCTTACAATCACCACTATAGTCATCATTATTCTGGAAGTCCTGGCCAATGTTATAAAACAAGGACCATTACAGAGTATAAATATTGGAAGGAAAGAGACAGATTTTTCATTTTTATGTGTAGTGATTGTATAACTGGAAAACCCAAGACTTATTGTAAGTAAAAAGTTTTGGTTGGCTAGTTGGATACAATATAAATATGTAAAAATCAATAGTTTTATATCAGCAATAAAGTCTGATGCTGTAATATGGAAAATATCCTGTTTTTATGTGCCCCCAAGACTATAAATACCTAGGAATAAATGTAACAACAAATGAGCATATAGAGAAAAAGCTATGTAAGTTTATTGGAAGACACAGAACAGGACCAAATCAGTGGTGAAGCACATACCATGTCTTTGGACGGAAATAATCAGTGTTAAACAGTCATTATGCCCCTGTCAAACTAACATGTAAATAGCTATAAATTACTCTACTAGACCATGCACACTATACTATGCTGCACAATTCAGTACTGTGCTATTATATAGCTGCCAAAGAAGGTATGGAGGGAGATGAGTTTCCTGGTTAAGTTAATAGTATTTGTCTAAATTCTAGAATACATTTATGAGGATAAAACAAGGTAAAATTTAAAAATAATAATAATAGATGACTTATCTAACTCTAGTTACCAAAATAAGATCGTACTGCCATAGTAATAAAGAGAGACACACACAGAAACTAATACCGAAAGGACACCCTAGCCCAAAAGGACACCCTAGCCCAGCTGGTATAGTAGTTGAACATCGACCCATCACCAAGAGGTCTAAAGTTCTATTTCCAGGCAGAGCATATGTCTGAGTTGCTGGCTCATTCCCCAGTAGGAGGCATGCAGGAGACAGTCGATCAATGTTGTTTCTCTCTGATTGATGTTTCTATCACTCTCCCTCTCCCTTCCTCTCTAAAATCAATAAAAACCGGTTTGGTTCAATAGATAGAGCGTCAGTCTGTGGACTGAAAGGTCCTAGGTTCAATTCCGGTCAAGGGCATTTACATTGGTTGCGGGCACATCCCCAGTAGGGGGTGTGCAGGAGGCAGCTGGTCGATGTTTCTCATCGATGTTTCTAGCTCTCTATCCCTCTCCCTTCCTCTCTGTAAAAAATCAATAAAATATATATTTTTTTAAAAACCATTAAAAACAAAAAACACCCTAGTTTTTGTATCCTTAAGTAGACTGTTTCATTATATGTAGGAATTAATAATTTTTAATTTTTTTATTGTTTAAAGTATTACATATAGTAGAACATATATCTTCTTTCCTCCCCCCCCCATTGACCTTACCCCAGCCTCCCCTACCCCCTATCACATGTCCTCATCCCACCCACCGCCCACCCCCAGTGTCTTGTGTCCATTGGTTGTGCTTATTTGCATGCATACAAGTCCTTTGGTTGATCTCTTCTCTCCTCTGCCTTTCTGCTGTAATTTGACAGTCTGTTTGGTACTTCACTGCCTCTGTATCTATCTTTTTGTTCATCAAGTTATAATGTTCTTTATTTTTCATAAATGAGTGAGATCATGTGGTATTTTTCTTTCATTGCCTGGCTTATTTCACTTAGCATAATGCTCTCCAGGTCCATCCAAGCTGCTGCAGATGGTAAAAGTTCCTTTTTTATAACATCATAGTATTCCATTGTGTAGGTGTACCATAGTTTTCTAATCCACTCATCTGCTGATGGGCATTTAGGCTGTTTCCAAATCTTAGCTATAGTGAATTGTGCTGCTATGAACTTAGAGCTGCATATATCCTTTCTGATTGGTGGTTCTGGTTTCTTGGGATATAAAGTCATAGAAGTGAGGTTACTGGGTAAAATGGGAGTTCCATTTTCAGTTTTTTGAGGAAACTTCGTACTGTTCTCCACAGTGACTGCACCAGTCTGCATTCCCACCAGCAGTGCACAAGGGTTCCTTTTTCTCCGCATCCTCACCAGCACTTGTCGATTGCTGATGTATTGCTGATAGCCATTCTGACAGGTGTGAGATGGTACCGAATTTTCCTTTTGATTTGCATCTCTTGGATAATTAGTGACTTTAAGCGTGTTTTCATATGTCTCTTGGCCTTCCTTCTGTCTTCTTTTGAAAAGATTCTATTGAGATCCGTTGTCCATTTTTTTTTATTGGATCATTTATATTCCTTTTATTAAGTTGTATAAGTTCCCTGTAGATGTTGGATATTAAACCTTTATCAGTGATAACATTGACAAATATAGTGGGCTTTTTTATTGTTTTGTTGATGGTTTCTTTTGCTGTGCAAAAGCTTTTTATTTTGATGTAGTCCCACTTGTTTATTTTCTCTTTAGTTTCTATTGTCCTAGGAGTGATATCTGTGAAGAAATTGCTTTCAGCATGTCTGAGATTTCTCTGCCTGTGGATTCCTCTAGTATTTTTATGGTATCCCGTCTTATGTTTAAATCCTTTATCCATTTTGAGTTTATTTTTTGTGTATGGTGTAAGTTGGTGGTCTAGTTTCATTCTTTTGCCTGAGGAATTAATAATTTGATACAGACGACATTTCAGATCAGTGGCAATGGATGGACTAAGGATTAAATGATGTTCAGACATTTGGCTATTAATTTTAAAACAAACTGAAGAGTCATGTATCACAATATATTCAGAATAGAGAGAGATTAAATTTTTATTGTGAAATTAAAACCTGGAGCTTTAAGAAAAACATAAAAAATGTTTAGTATTACTTTTTAACAGATTTCTATGGTACATGGAAAGGTGTTCATGACATGAAGTAAAAGAAATCAAGTTGTAAAACAATGTTTAAAATATATTTCTCAATTTAAAAATATGTAGTAAATATCTACTAGATGCAAGGAAAAGGCATGGAAGAAGTATATCAAATTGTTATTTTTATTTATCTGTGGGAAATAGTGACTTTCTACTTTATTTATTTGGCAGTCTATAAATTTTCAGTGTTACTTTTGTTTAAAAAAAAAAAAGTAAAAATTGACGTGAACAGGCTGAACAATGTGACATGCAGCGAGGGAGGAGCACTCAGGCAGAGCACACAGATGGAACAGATGAGTGTGGATGGAAACCTGTCAGAGGGTCCGGGGGACAGTTTTACCAGAATGTGAGACGTGGGGAGATGGATTTCACAGTTCCATGAGGTCATTGCAAAGGGGAATAAATGATAATCTGAAATGCTATGCTTTTAGTTGCTGGTGGAGATAAATTGACAGCTTTTAAATGATGGTTCCAGTAAGGCTCTCCTGAGATGTCATTTGAGGCAAGCCTTGGAGAACACGTAAGTTGCAGTCAGTGAGGCAGGACCGAGGTGGAAGAAAGGTCGTCAGCACCGGGTTTGGCAGAGAAGACAGATTGGAGTGACATTCTCAGTGTCCTTCAGGGTCATGGTGGGGAGTCGGTATGGTTTCTGATCTGTGAGGACTCTAAAATGATTATGTAAAGAGTTGGTACCGGGACTCCATTTATAAATGGTGTTTCTTCCCAACCACCCCCCACCTCCACCCCATCAGATGGGCCCTTCCCTGAAGAGAGGGGAAGGAGAGGCCAAGGTCTCACTCAGTGGGACTCCCCCCCAGGATGGGGACCCAGCAGCAAGCAGCTATGAAGCCACTGAACCACCTCTGGGCATTTCCAGAGGTGAGATCCCACTCCCGAGTGGAAAAGCAGGTTGTTGGATTCTAAGCACAGTCTCACACATGTTAAACACACGAAGCAACACTCCACTTCATTTATGTCTCTTACACATGTGGAAGCGTGACCCAGATCAGCACCAGGTTAATCTGAGTTGCTGGCTGTGGGAAGGCGGGAGGGAGCTGAGCTGAGCAGGGCTATGCTTCTTTGGTGGCAAAATATTAGTGTTTGCTAGCCATGCGTGGGGGTGGGCGGCAGGGAGAGGGGACTATGGGTCTATAATTTAGGAGATGGCAGAGGTCATAGCCGTGGATTGGCAGTGGCCATGGGTATAGGGTCAAGCCTTCACTTGGTGTGGGGCTAAGCCTGGATGCGAATAGCTCTGTGTGGTGGGTCAGAGGCATTCGGTTCCTTTCTAGCAGGAGTGATGGTTTGGATGTACCCACCCACACTCTTCTGTTTCCCTGGGGATGAGCCGTGGAGATGTCAGTGGCTAGCCTGGGTGATCAGGCCGACTGAGCAGGGCGAGGCTAGCTCCCTGTGAGCTGAATTGAGAGACATGAACGAGGCCGTGAGCTTTCTCAGGGGTTCCGCCTGGTAGCTGGCCGTCAGGGAATGTGAGGATGGCTTCCTGCATCTCTGTGCTCCGGCGCCACACGGAGATGCTCAGTGACGTTCTAAAAAGTGAATTTTGTTTCAAATGTTCGAGCGTTTAGCACACAAACCTCCTGAATGTCTGACACCAGGGGTCTGGGTCCCTTGTTTTGGTTCCCAGCCCCGTCTTTGTCCAGTCCTTTTGTTCTGTGTGTCATACAGTTACATGAATGTTTTGGTTGACTATGTATTGTTTGTGGTTTTTAGGGTCCGATAATACTGTAATGATATAACTTGTAAAATACTTAAAATTATATATATATATATATATATATATATATATATATATATATATTCTCCCCCCAAAAAAACTATTTCTTTGTTTATCACACACGAAGGAGGTAGAGGTTAGAGGTTAAAGTGCAGACAGACCTGAAGCCCGAGGAACAAGACACCTGGAGCCCAGCACATGCAATCGGGCATGCGTGCTGGTCCTGCCGCCCTGATTCAGTTCTGTCTGGTCAGACACTCAGTTCCCTTCCTGGCGCAGCTTGGAGGCCCCAGTCAGAGTTATGGCCACATCTCAGCCTTCAAAAGTACAGCATCTCTTCTCCAGCTAAACCGAGCAAGCCTCACACCTTTTCTAAGTAAAAAACTGTAACCTTGCCTTGAGTCCCAGAGTTACTGTTGTGCAGAGAAGGAAAACTCTGGGTCATGTTCAAATAATGAAGTGATAGAAATGGAAAAAGCTATCCTGTGTCTAAGTAGGCTCTAGTTTTACCAATGAATCGGGATTATGTTCACTGACAAGTCAGCGCATCGTGAAGAAAAGGTGACCCCAAGCAAATAGAAGTTTATTTCTTTGTCACATCAAAGAAATCCACAGTAGGCAGCCTGGGCTGGCACAGCATCTCCTTGATTAAGACATTTTCTGATTCTACGAGGCCTCCTTTGAATAGAAAAGCAAGTTGCTGATCCACCCTCAGCATGACATAGCTCTGGTGGGTTTTCCAGACACAGACTTGAGTTAATGCCAAGTGATCCCTGTCACTGTCTCAATTTCCTTTTGACAACATCTGCCAGGTAGCCAGGCAGGGATTAGGAGAGAAGACCTAAAATATTATTTTTAAATGTTACTGTCCTGGGGCTGTGCTCCACGTGGGGTGAATTGAAAGGATCAGGACACAAGAGTGTCCAGACTAGAGCATGCCACGCATTCTGTTGAAGATAAAAACGTGGAAGTAGAGATGCTCTCTTTGTGGGAACAGCCCAGGACTTCTTCAGAAATCCATCTCAAAATCTCAAGCCTCATGGACATCATGTTTCTTGTTTTTGTTTTTTGGGTGTTTGTGGGGTTGTTTCTTTTTCCGAGAGGAAAGGGAGAGAGAGAGAGCGACATCAATGATGAAAGAGAATAATTGATCAGCTGCCTCCTTCACTCCCCAACCTAGAAATCAAGCCTGCAATCCAGGCATGTACCCTGACCAGGAATCAACCATGATCTCCTGGTTCATGGATCAACACTCAACCACTGAGCCATATCAGCCAGACAGGACATCATGTTTTAATGCTTCCCTTTTGCCAGTATAAGGAACATGATCATAAAATATTTGTATGTATTTAGCATGTATATATAATACAACTACTCATTTTTATCCACTGCTTTACCTAAGTTGCACCCCTTTCTAGATTAAGGTCAGGCTGGGGAAGTACCAAGCGGAGAGGAGAGAAAGATGGCAAATTGAGAGTTTGTTCTTTGTTCAAACAAAATGAGAATTACATCGAACTTTGGTTTCAGCGCCTTCTGGGGTAAGGATGGGGTAGAGGTGAGGACATGAGAATGATTCCTGTCTCCTCATCACCTTTCCCCTATAAAATGTTTAATGGAACATCTCCAGGGCATCTCTCCTCTGCCAATGTGTAGAGAGCTAGCCAGGGACACAGATTCCATTGGAAATGGTGACAAGGGCCTGATTTGTTTTCTTCTCATCAAATTTCCCAGCCATGTGCTGGGGTCCTTGGCATGTATCCCCACAAGTTAGGAGGAACTGCACATTGATTTGGTGACACACAATGGGTCTCCTCCTTCAATTCGAAAATCCCTGCTTTGCCTGCCGTATTTAGTCAATATATTGTAGAATCTGCCTGCTTTCGTGTTTAAAGTGTTTTTCTTTCGTCTGTCCTAATGTCTTCTATAATCTGTCACACTAGGAGTGCTGGTATTTTTTCATTTGTTTTCAGACTCAGTAACCAGAGTTCCACTTGCTAAGTTTTTTACACTTGCAGAAACAGCTATTCTGGGCTCTTTGATGTCTTTCTTTTCCTGGAAACCTTTAAGATAATACATTTACATTTGACGTTTATACTTTCCTCCTGCTTGGTTTTATTTTCGAAAGTTCTATTTCACCTTGTTTTAAGTTAAGGCGTGTCAGTAGCAGAGTTTTTCAGGGTCAGTTTGTTTCGCGGTGTCTCTGAGTGTCCAGTTCTCTGGGGCTACAGAACAGCTCTGCCCGTGCAGGCATCCAGAATCCTCGGCCTGGAACCAGAGCGATGGGACGGCCATGTGTTTTCTAAAAACGGGAGGGGTGAAGCCTGGCCATGGCCGCTCCATTGGACAGACGCTCGTGAGCCCTACGGGAAGATGGGAACTATTTGGACCCTAGATTCGGGAATTCAATTCGGTTGGATTTCTTAAGGGAGGTATCAATAAAAATAACATGTATAATTTGATTTTCATGTAAACATTTTTTTCCAAAATTAAATTTCGCTTTGGCCAAAATTATCTTACAAAACAAGATGATTAATGATGGTTCCGAATAACGTGAAGCAGTGTCTGTAACTAATTAACTCTGGGGAGGAAGAAAATTCTGGGTCCTGACACAAAACACATCTATGTGGCATTGCTGGCACGTTCAGGGCTTTTATTACCGCCAAGAACATATGGTTCCAGTGGACTCCCTCCTTTTTATACTCTGCTTATCTTTTCTTTTTGCGCAAACAAATCCCCAAAAACTTTCTCATGTGTTCTCCGTGACCACCAAACCTCCCCTAGTAGCTACAGACATTGCCATCCATGAAAAAAATAAGGAAGAGGAAGATGCATGCTGCCGTTAATATCCGGATTGTTTTTTACTGTTTTTTTCTTTATGTCTTCCAATAGGTGCCCACTTGATCTGTGTACCCTAAGACATTTAATAAATTTGACCCTAAGACATTTAATAAAAACAAAGATCACAGATTAAGAAGACAAATCTAAAACAGCAAAGGGGATTTAATTTTTTATTTTATTAGATATATAGATGAAGTGGAGCTTCAAAATTAATATGTTTTAAATCAAGTTCACTGTAGGGGTTTTTTTCCCCCCCAGCTGGAGTAATAAGGCTTAGTTTCCCTTGTCGTTATTTTAATGATTCATCCTGGTTTACTTTGCCTCCTTCTATAATAGTAAATGGAAAAAAAGAATTAAACTTCTCAAAGGCTGGCCCACCTTGAGTTCAAGTTCAGAATTCCTGTGCCTCTGTGGCTTTGAAGTCCACTCTCCCGGAGCTTATCTGCAGACAGCTGCTGCTGGGCAGACGTGTTTACACGGGCCGACAAGGGGCAGAATGAAGAATCTAGTTTCCATTTCCTGTAGCATTGTTCAGCTAGAGCCCACAGGCAGGCCGGTCCCGCGTATACCTCGCTTCTTCCCAGGTAAAAGTTTTCTTTCTATTACTGATTTGTCATGAGAAATTGAAGCACTGACCGAACGAAAACTGTGGTCTTATTCCTCCCCTCTAGTTACAAGCAATCCCTCCGAGGATTAAGTTAGCCAGATCTGCCCGGAGCAGATGTATTTCTTATCTCCACCCAGTTGAAGCCGAGCTGATGGTGAGGACTAGCTCTTCTGTGAGACTCTCACAGTCTGTAAATTTAAGTTCGTGCCCAAAAGTAAGGGGAAACTCAATGTGTTTTATATTTGCTGTGTCCGTGTGCCGTGTATATCCTGGGAAGAAAAATTATTACTGCTACAGGATGACTATGAGACCTGAACGTTCTAATCTTCTGAGTACACGTGGAGTAGAGGGGCCCCTGTGACCTAGCACGCCGGAAACTCAGTTTGCAATTATGGTCCGTCCAGTGGTCAGAAACTCTCAGAAAAAAGTGATCTGGGTGCATCAGTTTAACTTGCAGAGTGCAGAGAGCATTTTCCCCAGTGCAAAAGCAGAAGTGGGGATTTCAGGTGGAGAGTATTTGCTCCCTTCTCCCCACTGTGTGCTCACAGAGGTAACAGGACCATGCAGCTTGGAGAATGCCCGGTGAGGGCACTGGCTAGTCACTCCCAGCTCGCGATGGGAGGGCGGCCGCCTGGCTGCAGAGCAGGAAAGCCCCATCCCAGGGCCTGGCTACTTCCGGAGGAAGGTGCTGAGTGCTGAGTGCCCCCTGGCCCCCAGCGGCCCATGTGGTTCCCAGGAGCCCAGGCTGCACGGACTCTCCACCTTCAGCCTGTTTCTGCGGGTGCCGGGTGCCAGGCCCAGGGGGCACTGCTCTCTGGTGCTTCCTCTCTCAAAGGTCTTTCTTTCCCACCACTTTGTGCCCTGCTGCTGCCCAGCAAGCAGCACTGTGGGCGCGTAGACCAGGAACAGAAGAGCACGGGGTGTCGTCCCTAAATGCCTGGCTTTCAGAGAGAAAACAAACTTTGGCTTCAGTCAAAAAGGGAAAGAGGAAGTCTCAGAGTGGAGAAGACTTTTTGTCATCCCAGCAGTTAGAAAGCAAGTCTGGCCGCACCTGGGAGGGCGCAGGGGACGAATTTAGAGCTGCTGCTTATGTATCAAAATATGGGAGCCCGAGGCGTGAAGGTTTCCATTGGCACCAAACTTACCGAGCAATGGAGCTGAGAAATGCCACACGATGGCGGGAAGGCAGTGCGTTGTTATGCTGGGAAGGCGGTGGGTGGGGCCCGGCATAGACTGCACTTGGATGGGCCTTGACCGCAATCCGGCCCTGTCCCCTTAGAGCTGGGGACTGACTGAAGTGCCTAGTCCTGAGCTTCGCAAGCTGGAGCAGAGGACAGGGGCCTTCCCAGGTGTCGGAGGGAGAGTGAGATGGGAGGTCTCGTCCATGCGTGGCCCAGTCAGGGCTGTGGTTTGTGATTCCATAGAAATGGGTTCAGTAAATGCACTAAAATAAAACAATGACACTGTTCAGAAGTAAATGAAATAGAATTAAGATTTACCAGCAAAATGGTAAATAAATACAAATTTTAAAACGCCAAGGGGAATTCAAGAAAAATGGAAAATAAACACAAACTTTAATACACCAGGGGGAATTCAAGCAAGAAAAAGTGCAAAAGGAAAGGTTAGAAGTAGGTTCCTTTTTCATTAGGTAGTTAATCTTTCTCATCTTTGTCATGTTAAAAATGTACTGTTTCCTCACTAAAGACATGCACACATAGACAATTGCTTAAATGAAAGCAAAATAATAGAAGTTCAATACATCGGTGGATGAGAAGAAATGAAGTTTTTCCTCTAAATTCTGGGATGCCTGTGTTCCATCAGAGCAGCGCACCGAGTGTCCAGAGCCTGTAACACAGAAAGCAGAGCTGAGGGCCCTGGGACACCCCGGGGGCTCGTACCTCAAGGCGGGGACGTGCCGGCACAGAGGAAGTTACTTTTCTCATGG
>NW_023425551.1:2437500-2615000 GCF_014108245.1 Pipistrellus kuhlii | reverse complement strand
TGGTATTGGCATTTGTTGATTTTCTTTTTTTATTTGAGTTGAGATTTTCCTAGTTCTTTGCATGACAAAAAAAAAAAAAATTTGGACTGTATCCTATACATTTTGAACATAATGTTATGACACGATGATTCTTTATTTAGATCTTCTATTTTCATTGGCAGTTGACAGGTTTAGGTTCAGAACACACTTCCTGGCCCACTTTTGTGGTTTGTGGTTCCAATATCAATTTAGTTCTTTGCAAAAAGCAAAGCCTTTGCAGTGCTATTCTTGTATATACCCAGAGGCCAATTGAAATGTGGAGGTATTCCTCACCAGAGTTCAATTCTGTAATCACTGGCTGTGTTGATTTTGGTTGGTTTCAAACAGTGGCCTCTTGGGAATTTGCCCAGGACTTCAGACACAAATTTATGAATCTTTTTCTTCAGCAATCTTCTCTCAGTAATCACATCAAACTCTCTCTAACCTAAGTACGGTAGACATTTGTTTAGTGTTAGGCAGGAATGATTGGCGGGTCTCCATCCCAGTGTCTCAGGGTGGGGCGAAGGAATAGCACCTCTGTTCATGTTAGTGTGGGGGAGATATGGTTGACAGAGTTTTATAATTTTCTCTTTAAAAATTTCATATATTTTGTTGGTATTATTTATTAGGACCTTACATGGTTTGATGCTGTTCTTATACTTCTAAACATTTAAAAAATGAAATCTGAAGTTTGAGGTAAGTTGGTTAGTATTTGGAAGGTGTGGCATGAGACTGTCACATAAAAATGTACTGGTGGGGGTCCTGTCCTTAGTGTGGGGACTTATTAAATGAGTCAGTCAATTGAGACCGGGATATTATTAAGCTGTTGTCTTTAAGATCAATTAGGAATTTTTAAAATAATTTGAAGGTATTTGATAATTTTTAACACAGCTTTTCTTCTCTTTGGTTTGAGGGGAAGAACTGAGAGAAAGTAACTTAGAAGGATGCAGATATCTTATGATTTTTGTTATATTTTTCTATCTGGATAGGTCAGACTCTATATAGTGTGTAGAGAAGTAGCCTAAAGTTCACAACTAAAAAATAGAGATTTTTTTTAAAAAGCAGCAAAATTTGTTTCTTTTAAAAAGAGACTTTATTTTTTTAGATCAATTTTAGAACAAAATTGAGAGAGATGTATAGAGCTTGAATTCTTTAAGAACAAGTATACTCTAATTTATTACACAAAATGAATTGAATATAGAGTACATTTTATTTTCAAGTATACGGGGAAAGAAAAATAATAATTGAATACAATTAAGAGAAAATATTTTAATAGATTAAATTTTCCTGCATTAGTAAAGATTTAGCATATACATTTAACTGCTATAAGTTCTAGTTGTAAAGGCTGAATCAAACTTAAAAGGGAAAAGAAATATACAGAAAGACTGGGTATATTAAAATTAGCTGAGTTTGAATGATTTCTTCAAGCAATATTTAAAGATACTGAGAAATTGCAATGTGTAGTAGTAATAATTTCTGAGACATCAGGGAATATACCCAACTTTTCTCCTAAAGCATATTTAAAAATGTAGAATTAATGAATTAATGAATGTCAATATCTGAGGGTAAAGTAAAATAAATAATCAATTTATAATTTAGAAATCCCTAAAAGAGCTTAATTGGCTGTCTGACTTTATAAAAACAAATCAGACCAATTTAATTCTTTTTTTTAATGACAAAATGACAGCATTAGCAGAAGAAGCATTTATAAAATACGACCTATTTTAATTTCAATAATTTTTTAACTGTATATGGCATGCTATTTACAAGCTAAGGAAAAATGTTGTGGTGTACTGTGCTCAATGGCTAGTTATTACTAACCTATTCCAAACTGGAAGCTCATAGTCAAGGCAGTTGTAAGAATTAGTGGTGGAATTATATGGGTTTAGTAACATGATTAAAAATCTAAAGAAAAGTTTTTAGGAATCACTAATTAAATCTGTAGATCTTACTAAACTAAATACTAGTATTAGTCTCTGATGGTAAATTTCAAAACAACCTTGAAAAATTAGAAAGAGAAATTCTAAAAACATAGCCAGCATTAGTTGAGAAAGCTGTAAGATGAAGAACACGTTGGGAACACTTTGGGGGTAAAACATTTGCATGTGAGGAAAGAATAGTTTGATGGGAGTATAGAAATTAAAACAAAATTCCAAACTGCTTGTGAGGTGGAAGGTGAGTTGGGATATAAGTGTCAAAGTGATCATAGATCAAGACGTTACAGTCATAAAAAGTATTTGTCAAAAGAAAGTGAGAAGGAAATAAATGAAGAAAAGAAGAAGGAAAAAAGGAGAGACAGAGTTTAGTTGTACTGAAAAACATATAGGACACTAGATCTAAAATAGCACTCTGCTCAATACTGGTCATGTTCCTATATCATAATATCAGAATATTATGCCCCATCTGAGTCAGCTTCTTTTAGAACAGTGGTTCTTAACCTTTCTAATGCCGCAACCTTTAATACAGTTCCTCATGTTGTGGTGACCCCCAACCATAAAATTATTTTTGTTGCTACTTCATAACTGTAATTTTGCTACTTTTATGAATTGTAATGTAAATATCTGTGTTTCCTGATGGTCTTAGGTGACCCTGCTAGTGACCCACAGGTTGAGAACCACTGCTGTAGAGCCTAATATATATATTAAAAAGGGTAATATATATATTAAAAGGGTTAATACATGCCAATATATGTATTAAAAGGTATAATATGCTAATTAGACTGGACGTCCCTTCTGGACAAAGCAGTGGCGGGCAGGAGCCATGGCAAAGGTGGCAGAAGCCCCTGGCGCAGTGGGTAGGACCATGGCCAAGGCCCTTGCATGAATTTTGAGCATCGGGCCTCTGGTGTGTGTGTGTGTGTGTGTGTGTGTGTGTATGTGTGTTCAGCTACCAGAACGGCAGAACAACCAGAACAACTGGAACAACCAATGGCTATCATGCACACTGCAGCAGCCAACCAGCCTGATTCCTGCCCTGATTATCCCCGAACACCCAACTATTCCTTCCCCCTTCTGCCCCCCCTCCAACCAGCCCCCAACACCCCAATTGAGGCCAGGGCTGCCAGGCAACCACCCCCAGCCCTCCCCCCTGAGGGTTTGGCCGATGGGCTCCCATTGGGGCAGGCAGATCAGACCCCACCCATGCATGAATTCATGCACCGGGCCTCTCTGAAATCAATATGTATATATTGGTTTCAGAGAGGAAGTGAGAGGGAGAGAGAGATAGAACATCGATGATGAGACAGAATCATTGATTGGTAGCCTCCTGCACACACCCTCACTGGGGACCGAAGGCACAACCCGGGCATGTCCTCTGACTGGGAATCAAACCGTGATCTCCTGGTTCACTGGTTGACGCTCCATCAGTGAGCCACACTGGCTTGGCTGTAGTCACTTGTTATCTCCCGAGTCTAGAAGCTTTCTTTGTTGTAATGAAAATGGACCCCTCTGGGGTCTGCTGACGAATATAAGCGGCACATCCTCTGAAGGGTCTTTGAGAGAGCTTTGGGCCCACAGAAGAACACGCCAATGCTGCTGCTGCAGGAGGGATGAACGAGGAAATGAAGGTCAGACAGGTCAAGGCTGGCCAGAAGCCAAGACAGAATTGCAAAAGCTGGGATGTGGTTGTGGCTGTGACTTTACTTATTGATTTTTCTCCATGCACTTCCTTTTTTTCTCAGATTTTCTTTTCCTATTTCATCACCATGGTCTCCTTAAGGTCCCCAGGGTTCTGCTATGCCCTAAGTCACACAGGTAGGTGAAGTAAAGAAGATTGAGGCTGGTAAGATAATAATGTCTGGGGAGGGAGTTTTAATACTGAGGTGATCGGGCCTGGATTTTTGGTCTAGTAACTTTGACTGACATCTTCTTGGATGGTAGAATGTAAGCTTCTTCAGAGCAGAAACCTGGTCTGTGTTTCTCATCTTTTACTGTAATCCCACCACCTAGAATAGTGCCTGGCAAATGGTAGATAATTAATAAACGTTTATTGAAGGAATGAGTTGATGGTTATTATCTGTATGGTCTCCAAAACAAAGACAATAATGACTACATTGTATGTTTTATGGAAAGGTAAGTATGATAATTCATTCAAAAAGATTTAAAAAGTGCCAAAACCAGTTTGGCTCAGTGGTAGAGCGTCGGTCTGCGGACTGAAAGGTCCCAGGTTCGATTCCAGTCAGGGGTATGTACGTTGGTAGCGGGCACATACCGGTAGGGGGTGTGGAAGAGGCAGCTGGTCGGTGTTTCTCTCTCATAGATGTTTCTAGCTTTCTATCTCTCTCCCTTCCTCTCTGTAAAAAATCAATAAAAATATATTAAAAAAAAGATTTAAAAAGTGTTAGTTATTACTCAGATGCTGTTCAAACCTGTCTTTTTTTTTTTTTTATAGATAATACAATTTATACTAAAGTCATAACAACCTAGTTTATTTCTCCTGCTGGAATTACTTTAGTTTTCAAAGAAGGCTAAAGAGAAGAGTTGAAGAGGAGAAAGACATGGCTGAAAATGTGGTCACCCAAAAGTTGTTCCCTGTAATCACCGCATTTCAGAAAACTGTGCTGAAGAGGTATTTTTGCATAAAGTGACGGTTCCAGGGATGCTTAAATCCCTAGTCATTGCTGCTGCCAACTTTGCTGATCTGAAAACAACCCCATCAGCGAGAGAACTCGGGTTATCTCTGGAAGACAGGAGGGGCTAGTCCCTAAATGGGCTTAGAGAGACCATGTTTTCCCTTGTCTTGCATTGTGCTATTCCTTACAGCATTTTCCCAACCTCTGACATACTTTAACCAGTTACTCAGTTCTCCTACTTTGCTGTGCGTAAAATTATCTAGGCCATTTGTTAAAACTTAGGTTCCCAGGCTTGAGGTGAAGGAGAACGTTTTTAGCAAGGCCCCCGGGTGACCCAGAGGACATGGTGTGTGGGCCACACTAGGAGAAGCTCTGCCTTAGAGGAATTCTCCCCAGTCAGGCTCCGCCCACACACCACCTCTCACTCTTCAGACCTCGTTATTGTCAGGAAGTGCTTCTACAGCCTCATGCTACTTAGCTCGTCTTTTAACACGGTTCTCTGCCTGGTATCACACCCACATTAAACGATGTGTTCCAGGGCCATAATATCCATGGCAGAAACTGATGGTTCAATTACATTTCAAACTCCGTATCTTCAAAGAAACATCCCATGTGGATTCATTTGTAAATGACCGAATGTTTAAACTACATAAGTCTTATTTTAAAGACATCATTCCTATGGCGATTTTCAAGAAAGTACTTTTTTCAGGAACTATTTCTTACTGAAAGTATGTTTATGACTTCCTGAACCGAGTGTAATAGAAGGCAACAATTAGGAGTGCTCTGGGTCCCACCATTTTATTGCTGATCAACTTTGGGCTCATCAAGTGCCTCCTCAAAGCCCTATTTCCATCTATGGAATGAGAGAACTATCGTACCAGCTCCTAGAACCCCCGTGAGGGTTAAGCACACAGGCACAGCTTTCTGCCCCTGTGCCTGGTACATAGCGAGCTCTCAGAAACAGCTCACGTTAGGACTCACACGATGTCCGCCTGCCTGCTCTCCCGAGCTGCACAGAGATATGAAGTGCGCTGTTATCCCAGAGATGGTGAGGGACTTCCCAGATCAACACTCTGTCACCGGGATTTTTGAGTTCTGGACTGAAACCTTTTGAGTGACAGATGGGTCAGTGAGCAGTCACAGCGTGGCTCTGTGTCTGATGCCCAGAGGTAGCCTTGCATCTGGGTTCAAAGAGGCTGTTGTGGGTGGTGATATTTTTCCATTAGCGTAGGTGGCACCAAAGAGATGCCCCCCCCCCCCCCCCCCCCCCCCCCCCGCCCCTTCCCACCAGGCTCAGATGGCCCTTCCTGTGAGGCCGCCCTTTGATGCTCTGCCTGGAAGCCTCCATTTCAAAGGCCTCTGATTGCTGGCTGCCAGGTGGACCACTGGTGGCCCCACCGCTCCCAGGGACCGGTCCCTTTTGAAGTTGTGGCTATTACTAAGTCTCACAAAAGCCATTTATTGTCCACCTTCCATTAAGGCAAAAAGGCCAGTCCTTCAGCAAATTGTGCATTCCAGTCCCCACCTAGGGCATTCCTGTGGTACGCTGCTCACATCTGTGATCTCAAAGATGGAGACTTCTTGTCGCAAATGCAAACTGCGACTCACAGAGCCCAGAATCCGCCCTGGTTGTTCAGACGCAGATGGGGCTGTATTTTCTCCCCTCCGTTAAGAGGCGATGGACAAGTGCAACAGAACCTCATGGGGTTGGTGAAGAAAAAGAATTCATCCATAAAATTTAATCACCCGCGATCGCTTAGAATGAAAAAGAGCAGATTCTCCAGAAAAGAAGTATAAAAACACAAGGCATTGTTCTTCTGTTTACAGCCCGCTGAGCTTGCACATGCAGGAGCTGGATCGGGGACGCCTTGGCATTGATCAGCCTGAGCCGCTGACTTTGATGAGGAAAGGACAAATTTTACACCAGCTGCAAAGACGGTGAACCTTGCAGCATTGTGTTTAACTCGGCTACACTAAAGAAAATCCTCTTTTTCCTCGCTTATTTGCTAAATAACTATCATCTCTTCTCTGTGGGGTGGATGCAGTTTTCAAAAAATGATTCAGCAATGTCATGCATGAAAGGCATTGGGAATGTCACCCCCTGGGCGATTTCCGGTGGCAGATAGATGGGAGATGGGTGCGCCCGGGAGTCCCTCCACTGTCTTCCTGGACCCTCAGCTCCTGCTGCCTTGAGCCCTTCTCTCTTTAAATTGTATGTTTGTTTCATGTGTTGGCTTTTATGCTTGGTGAGTTATAACCCTGTAGGGGCAGACCCTAAACCCCATTTAAAAAAAATCAAATTACTTTATACCCTGAGTGCTTTCTGCAAATAAAATCGATAAACAGAAGCTTCCTGTGAATTTATGGAGGCTGAGAAGGGAGTCAGTGAAGCTACGAACTGGGTACCAGACAATGGACACGACTTTGGGGTGGGGGGCTCTTTCCCAGAAGATGTTTTTCATTACAGATGCCTCCAAAGGAGCCACTGCATAACTCTGTTTTGTGAGACACCTTCTTTTTCAGAACCACAGATGATCATTGTGTTGGCCAGGTCCGTCCTTCCTTCCTTCCTTCCTTCCTTCCTTCCTTCCTTCCTTCCTTCCTTCCTCCCTCCCTCCCTCCCTCCCTCCTTCCCTCCCTCCCTTCCTTCCTTTCTTTCTTTCTTTCTTTAAATATTTTATTAATTTTTACAAAGAGGAAGGGAGAGGGATAGAGAGTTAGAAACATCGATGAGACAGAAACATCCATCAGCTGCCTCCTGCACACTCCCTACTGGGGATGTGCCTGCAACCAAGGTACATGCCCTTGACCAGAATCAAACCTGGGACCCTTGAGTTCGCAGGCTGATGCTCTATCCACTGAGCAAACCGGCTTAGGCGTTAAATTTCTTTAAACTATCATTTAAAAACACTTTGCACATATGCACGTGCCAATGGGAAGAGGAGGGAGGATGTGCACAGAAGCAATTGTGGATCCAGATGGACACATTTACTCACTCTAGCACGAAGGTATTTTTACATTTCTGAAAGCAATGGGTGGTCGAAAATACATTCTTGCAATTTGGATTAGAAGCTCCCAATCACCTTTCCTCATCACCGGGTTGGGTTGAACTTTTCTAACAAATGTTTGCACTCTTTTATTCTTTACTGTTTACTTCCAGATGGAAGAGCACTTCTATTGAAGTTATGGTGTTTTTATGGTAATTAATAATATAAAGTTTCATGCCTATTTGGCATGATGAAGTTATTAGTAGATAAGGTGAAAATGGCAAACCATAAATATTATGTGAAGTTTTAGATCAAAGATTGAAGTCCTATGGAAAATTATTTTATTCAATTAATTGAAAACAATTTATCCCTACCTCCAAAGCCTGAGTATATGCACAATATGTGTTTATTTAAAAAGTAGCTGGATGTGACAAAAATATATTTATTTTCATTCTGTAGACCTTCCTGGTAATGATTTTCTGATTTTCTATTTGTCTAAATCTTGGGAAGGTATTGAAAATGCTTACAAAAAAATGAAATACAATTTCCATATTTGTAAGGTACACATTTTTATAGATTCCTAAGGTAGACATCAATGCATGTATTTAATTAACTTACTGAGTTTTAACTGAGAGCATAATTCTCATTGTTTTTGTGTTTAGAGCACTTTCTGTGCTTGTCTACCAAGCAGTAAACCACAGTTGTCACATGCATACCAATCATGCCAATCAAAGACTCAGTTTCTATCCGTCCACTTACTATTGGTCTATCCTTTAGAACGTATTGTGCTGTTGAACACAGCTGACATAATTATGAAAATGAATTGCAAATGAAAACAACAGAAGACACTTCCCCATTTTCAGCTTTCAGACTTTGATCTTTATAATTCCCCTCCCCTTTCCTTATTTCTATTCATTTTGATGCCCATCCATTTGCTTTTCTATTACTGTTAGTTTTGCAATTTTCTGGTTCCTCTATAGCTTGCACTATTCTCTTTGATCTGCTTCCCTTCAAGCTTTGGTGCTGTTTTTCATGTTCTACAAAAAATATTTTTTGCCCTGCTTCCCTTTATTCTTTTGATTTAACTCCTTCTTTTTAGAACAAGAGCACTCTCTAGCTTTGAGTGAACAGGTAAATGTTTTTAAGACAGTAAGCCCTAAGAATCCCCAGCTTCCTGCTGATGAATAGAAATGGTTGGGAGCCCACTTCAAAGGACCTCACGAACAAAGAACCTTTTTGGAGGCCACTAACAAACCCACCAGTTCTTCCTGACCTCTCTTTGCCAAAAGATATGAGCTAATGACAAGACAGACCTGTCTTGTAAGACTAGCCAAATAGTCTTGGAACAAACGTATCCCTGACATAATCAGGGGAAAACATGCTGTTTATCTCTTTAATAACCATCTTGAAGAAAATTAATGTTACTTTGTCCTTTGTGTGGAACCATAATTGGATTGTGTATTTCATTTATATCTGGACAAAGGCCAGGATATTGAAATACTTCTCCATATTAAATTTTCTTGTTTAAAAATTAGATTTTATTGGCATTTTCTTTCTGAGATTTCTTCATTAAAAGCTTCATTAAACATAAATCTTCTATTGCACAGGAGAAAACAAAATTATTTTAAGGAGGCCATTTGAAAAGTCTTTTGGAAGGGTGGTGCTAAGCTCTTTATTGGGGACGCGTCTTCCATGGAGCTATCACTCAGGGATATCATGATTATTGTTCTTTGCCAACATGTGTCTAATATTAACGACATCAATAGAAGCTATATAACAAGTTGGGGTGTTCTAGAGTCTAAGGCTATTACAAATACCCCATTTTTAAAATTTGGGCTAGGAAGTGAGCTGTAGAGGCTTCAGTGACATCCAGACCTTGCAGCCCTGATCTTCTCCGGAAGAGTGAAGTCATCCATCAGGAAGAGAGTTCTCACTGAAACTCTGTGTGCTGAGAAAATTCAGCGGGGCTTTAAAGACATTCATGGACTAAACTTTGATGATGGCTTCCGAAAAGGAACACACATACCCTTTACAAGGGCAATAAGAGAAGGGGCAGCTACGGTGTTCCCACCTTCACACTGTTCTCCATGCCTCACTCCCTGCAAAACCGGGCACGCTCACTTCTCGGCACCATGCAGCAATTTCTTTGGGCAGAGTTTGTGCACACTCAGTTCTACTCTCTGGATGCTGTTGTTTCTGGTTTACACCTTCTGAAGGAAGGGAGATAATGAAATACTTTGGCTTGAAAGGCCTTTCCCACTCGGCTGCAAACTTCAAGTGCAGCAAAAATAAACAAATATACTATGGGATGTCAATAAGGGACATATCTATATGAAGGGTCCTATTTATAAGATCTTACAACCAAAATGTGTCTTCCTCAACAGCCTGTAAAGTGGGAACAGTCATTCCATGATCACTGAAAACGGAGCACAACATGAATCTATATATTTTTCCAAAAGGAGAAAATAGCAACAACAAAAAAACCCGGCTGTGGCTGTAACATATGAGCTTGTAGCATTTTGTTAGTTTTCTACTTATAATTTTTTCTTTTCTAACCTACATGTTCTTTTTAAGGAAACTGCAGATACAATGATCCAGTCTGTGCCTTTGGACAAGTAACCTGATGGGTGGGGACCTTCAGGGCTCAGAGGAGGCTGGGCTGGGGGTAGAGGGGAAGGTGAAATCAACATTTTCTGATTTCAAAGTCTATTGTAGGCTCTTTGTGCATGTTCATGCATTTCATCCTCACAGCAGCCTATGAGGTAAGCACTATTATTACTCATAGCTCCCAGAGCAGAAAAGTAACCCGTTCAAGGAAACTGGTGGCAGTAGCAGAGCCAGGATTTGCACCCAGGCCTTGGGCTCCATGTTCTGGGCTTTAACCACCATGAGAAATCCCTGCTTGGTCTTACAACATTTTGTCTGCTTTGTTGGATATGCTGGGTAGAGTTTACAGTTGGGTGTCAGTGAATTCTCTCGTTGGGTGTTAGAGATCAACCACGTACACCAAAGAAGACATAGGTAGTTTCAGAAATACTTTCCTTGAGTTTAAGTGTGAAAGGGATCAACATCTTTGCTAATCACCGGGTGTTGTAAGCCAGTCATTGTGGTTCCTGAAATATCCCATGACCACCTTTTCTAAGGCCAATGTTTTATCTCTAAACAAGATGCCCACCCCTGCAGATGAGCCAGCGGGCCGGAGAGCGGGTCTTATTTCTCTAGGGAGACTCCCAGCAGGCAGAGGGAAGAGGGCCTTACCCGGGGTGAGTGTAGGCTATCTGCCTGAACTCGTTGTTCCAGTTAGGTCTCCCATAGAAGGTTTTCTGCTTTAATCCTGTGATCACGTCAGTATTTTCATCCCAGTGTAAAGCTATGTGAAAAACCTACAATAAAAGTTGTGGTATCAGATGACATTTAGGAAAAAATAGGAATCTGCTATTAAATAAAAGATAAGTAATTATTCTCATTTGTAGATTTATTGGTACAAGGCACCCTCCCACATAATAGATGTACAGTAATATGAGCCTGGAAGGAAGATTTTTCCCCCTGAAAAATGAGAAAATAGAGTAAATTTGGTTAAGGGAAAGCAAGCATTAAGCTACTTTTAGTTTTTCCTGCCACACTTTACAAAAAATTAATCAGTACCTTTGTCTCCATTCACTTAATGCTAAACTCTGGTAATCTGAGAGGGGCACTGGCAGATGGAAGTGACCAGAAACTTTTAGGAAGAAGACTGTACAATCAGATCTGCCTACTGGGCTGAAAGCGTGTGAGTGCACTGTCTGGGTTCAAGTGCCGGGAGGATGCTGAGTCTGGCAGACAGGAGACGGTGGCCAAACATAGTAAGGGGCCCAGTTGGAGCTCTGTGCCCAGCTGCTTGCCTTCAAATTCTATGAATGCACCCAGGCATCAGGTAACTGCTGGTCAATGAGGAAAAGCCTGGATATAGCAATGTCTAGTGATGCCTTTTTTGTTGTTGAATTCTGGTAGCTTCCTTGCTTCTTACCTTTTGGGATTTATGTTGCCTGTGTTCATCCTTTAGACCCCTTCACAGCTCTTGAACTTCTGTGTTTTTTCCCTTTGCTTGCTCAAATCTTAACTTCTCCTGACTAGTTTGACTAACAACCCTGCTAGGCCCAAGGCTTGCCCTAGGTTCCTGCTGCACACCTGACTTCCCTGGCTGGGCTTCTTATTGGTCTAGAAAGCAGCCAGGGGCAGGAAGAGGGAGGCTGAGCAGAATATAGTGGTCGTGCCCTAACAGGCTTTTCGATGGCAGACCATGGTGGAATCTAGGCTAACCTCAGGTAGCTGTTAGAAGTGGGTTTGGCAATAGGGCTCCAGGAGAGAGAGAAATGGTGAGGAGGGCAGGTTTATCAGAGATGAAGCAGGAAGGTCAAGACAAGATTCCAGGAATAAGAGCTAAGGTGGTGGGTGGGTGTTGAGCCTTGGAAATGGGCAGAAGTGAGCTGGTTTCTGTTGTGGGCAAAGAAATGCCAGAGTCAATTTGCTTTTGATAAAGTGCCAGATCGAATGACCAACTCTGGCCTGATTCTCCTTGGCTTTTTCACCAGTGGCTGAGGGCTGCTTCCTCCTGATTTGATTTGCATTATAGAATCCCATTTCTTCTACTTCTCTCCAGCGTTGCTTTTAGTTCAAGGGAGAACATTTAGGTATTGTTTTCCTATCATATTGTCCTATCTCCAAAGGTAGCTGCCTCTAGTCTCAGCTCCCTGCACCTCTTGGGGGCCATTACACCCCAAAGAGCTTCCATTTCCAAGGTTCTGCTTAGCATCCTCACAAAGATGAATCCAGACTTTCTTCCCAAGCCCCCCTCTTCCTGCCTGAGTAGAGTCCTGCATCTCGAGTTCCCCAAACATGTTTTTTGTGAAGAAGTCTTTGTCCTTTCAAATTGATCAAAATAGCTAAAAATGAATCTTCCCAAATAATTTATGACTTCAGGAGGTGAGTGAGCCCATAAGCAGGCAGGGTGTGCCGAACCGGAGAAGGAAGAAGGAAGGTCTCTGTTTTAAGAGGAACTGGTCATTGAAGGGGAGCAGCTCACGTGCATAACTAGGAGTCGGACCAATCCTCTGTGCGAGAGACAGAAACAAGCGCTCTGGTGAAGCCAATGAATTGCTTAGGGAAGCCCTGAGTGATTATGGCTAAAAGAACTGGGGGAGGTTTTACAGGAGACTAGCCTTTAAAGAATGATTCTGTGCAGTGGGCAGCAGGGAGGGGCACGTCAGGGAGAGGGGACAAATATGGGAAGACATGGAATTGACAGCATGATAGGAGACCACAGATGGTTGGCTACTCCAGCACCCGAGGAAAATGATGAGTGTGGAAGAGAACAAGTGGGTTGCCATCAGGTCAGGGAGGGACTTAAAGAACTTATACTTCAAGTTTGGGCATCACTTAACAGAAAATAAAAGGCCTTTCCTACTCGCAGTGGTACCATTGAGCTGCCAATCACTGATGCTCGAGCTTTTGGAACTGTATTTGTTCCATATTTCTCCGCCCAATGCTCAATTAATCTCTAAACCCTGTTGATTTGCCCTTCACAACACCTTTTCCATCTGTCCCTTCTGTGCTTGTCATTCTGCCACTTGGAGGTTGTTGAATTCAGTTTAACAATAGGCTATTTCTAAAGCAGCCTCTTGATTTCTTACCAACAGATCGCATCAATTATTTTATTCCTGAAATTTGGACAACTCAAATATTTCCAACATGTCATGGCAAAAATTTAGAAAAAAAAAAAAAAAAAAAAAAAAAAGCCTATGTCCCAGCACACTTTTGGAAGGGGCAGAGATGGGACAGGGCAAAGTCGCATTGCCACACAATCAAACAGAGCCCCAATCTCCCCCATGGGAGGGGACCCTTACAGCAATTCACTTTAGACACAGAAGAGCAAAGCAGGGTACTAGGGAGCAACAGACAAAGGCTGTGTCTATACTCCACCAAACGGATCATTAGTAAAAAACTAATAAGGAAAATGTTTGTTTAGAAAACATAATTAACACTAATTTATTGAGATGCTTCAAGCCTAGTTTCTCCCCCACCCCCCCCAAAAAACACACACACCTATATTTCAAATTATCCCAGAGGTATAAATATTTAAGGCCGACTGCAAATGAGACCTTAAAAATTAGTGAGATACTGAATTTAAGCAAAATTTGACTCATGCAGAGGCAGAGCCAAATTACAGTGATGTCTTATAGGGCTACTGTGTGTGTGTGTGTGTGTGTGTGTGTGTGTGTGTGTGTGTGTGAGTGAGAGAGAGAGAGAGAGAGAGAGAGAGAGAGAGAGAGAGAGAGAGAGAGAGAGAGAGAGAAAGAGAGAGAGGGCTCACTACCTGACAAGAGTGCATTCACTCATGAACTGAGTGATCAACACAGGCCACCTGGACTCACATACACTCTCTGAAGCTAAGTATCCACAGGAGCTGCTACAGAAGTGCCCATGAGAACATACACTTCATAACCTAGTCATCACATCACTGTACCCGCCATGCTTGAGGCGTTAAAAAATGATTTAAAATTTAACAATTATCATTCAATATCTGCAACATTGCTACACTCCAGTAGTGCAATATTTGGATAGACATTATTTTTGGTAAATTCAACCTCACTATTTCTAACACAGTACCCTGCAGAACACCTGCCACAACAGGAGATGGTCTTGATCTTTGGTGATTTCACATACATGCACACAATTGCTAAGTACGCCTTAAGCAAACACCTTTAGATAAGTCAAGTGTTCGTAATGGTTATTTTCTGCAGAAGCTCATATACTTGACAATATAAAATGTTGAATATAAACACCAAGGAATTTTTTTTTTCTGCTGAACTTCAAAAGCATAGAATCAGAACCAATTAGGATTGCAACTCAACAATCCAGCCAATAATATTCACTTGGTGTCACTAAAATGACAAATGCCACTTTCAGCGACATAAATTTTCTTGGGTTTTCAGAGTTGGGATCGTATTCCACAGCCCTCTCTTTTCCTATCTTCTTTTCCATTCCTCAGAATGTTAACTGTAGGTTGTTTCATCGCTACGATTTGAATAGCTCTTTCTAGTTTGGTTTTGTTATTCTCCTTTACTTTTTAAAAACAAAACACAATTCTTATGGTTTTCTGTTCCCCGAAAGCTATCTAGCTCATTATTGAAACAGTTCCTCTTCTCTTTGCTCTGTGACAGATAATATTGCTCATTCTCGGTCTTATCGATACCTGGTTTTCATCCCAGCCTGTGAGAAAGATATGATAACTCAGAAGGTGAGTTTTCCCTTGCTCGCTCATGCGTGTTTCCAGCGAGAGTAAGAGATCAGCAAACCACTCGAAAGCTCTGGAATCCCGGCAAATCCAATAGAAATACACCTGCCGAGAGAAGAGGCGAGAGCGGATTTGTCCCTCTTTTCACAATGCGCTGATAATCGCAGACTACTTTATCTCCATTAAATTATTGGAGCCCAAATGGGCACTTCTGCAAAATAACATGCTTCCCTCTGCCAAGGAACAGTCACACTGTGATTTCTTTTGAAAAAATTCACAGAGCATTTCAAAAAGCCCAGAGTGAATTGAGAGTCAGGAGCCTGTTGGCTGTTGCCAGTTTCGCTGGATGGAAATCAATTCACCACATTCCTGGCTGTGCTTCTTTTGAATGAGGTTAATAATCATAACTAGCTGTGCCTTTCACGGCTCCCAGAGGCGGATAAACCATCAGCCCAGCCCTTCATCTTTACTTATGACCTAAGCTGGGGATTTGAACTCTCTTCTCCCGAGACCCCAAAGGCTTGCGCACTAATCCACTCCACCAGCCCGGCCTCCGGAGGGCACAGATTATGGAAATTGCAGGCCAGGAGTTTCCCCTCAGCCAGACATGCCATTGTCCAAGGAGGCAGGTGGGTGGTGGCTGTGGTCATGTGCCAACTGCTGTAATAAAATTATACCTAGGAACATAAAAAAAAACCAAAACCAACAAAAAATACCACCTCTCTGTGATTAGCAAGTGGCATGTGACAAGAAGTAGCTCGGGTTTGTTAAAAATACAGGCTTAGTTTTTGTGCTTTGAGCTTTAGATAATTGCCTCTAGGAGCAACCACAGGAGATGGATCTATTAATTCTCCCGATTTTTCTCACACTCCTACCTCCTGGCCCGCTCCTGTTCCTGCAGCCCCTCCCCAACGAGGCACATCTCCACTCCTTAACAGTCTACCAGGGGGCTGGTTTGAGCTCCACCAGGAAATACCTCCTTTGTTAACTTTGTTGTGAGAGTTCTCCCTTCCCCCTCACCCACCAGCCCGCAAGCTCACCATCCTATCGTGGCAGTTATAGAGGAGAGTTAATTAACAGGGAAAATTCATGAGAAAAAAAAAAATCACAGAATATATTTCAAGGCTAACCATCATACCTTTTCTCTCCAGGTTTGGGAGGGAGTTTAAATATTAACAGTCAGGAAGAGCAGACGCTAGTGATGGGAAGACCTTTCCTCTTAAGAATTAGGGCTTATGTATTTGTTGGACAGCTGCCACTTGGAAGGGCATTTTGAATATTAATTCCAGGACGAATGGTAATCTCTTAGCGTGTTAACCCCCAAAGGAGTGCCTGTCTCTTTTCAGCTTGAGACTGAGCCAATGGTTCCTTTAGGCGGATGCCCCAAGAACCCCCCCAAGCACAGTGATTGCCTTCATCCACTCACTTGTCGCGGCAAACATGTATTAAATGCTTACTCTGTGGCAATACTGTCCTGGCTCTGGAACTACGAGAGCAAACAAAAGAGACAAAAATTTGCTGTCCTTATGGAGTTTGCATTTTAGAGGGAGAAGTGAGACCATACATTAAGACATAAGATATTGAATATGTCAGACAGTGGTAAGTGCATTGGAGAAACATAAGCAGGCTGGAATGGGCTGCAATATGAGTCGAATGGCCAAGGAAAGGGGACACTTGAGCAAAGATGTAGAAGAGGCAAGGAGTGGAATAGCTAGGGAGGAACTCTACAGAGGGAGGGAGCAAACAAGGCGTGAAGGGATCCTGGGTGGACCTGTCAGGGCAGAGCCAGGAGGATGGGAGTGAGATGGGAGGACACAGCAGGTGCCAGTGTCCATCAGGCAGCACCGGGATCTGAGGAAGGTCCAGGAGGGCAGGATCACTCCAGCTGCTGTGTTGAGAATAGTTGGGGCTGTGGGTGCAGGGTGGGGGTGGGGGTGGGGACAAGGATGAAAGGATGTAGGCAGGAGGCTAACTTTATGCTCTCTATGGGTGATGATACCGCTGTCTTCTTTCTTTTCACTCTGCAATGCCCAATCTAAATTATTCTTTGCACCCCTTAACCCTCCCTCTAACTTGCTTTGCTCCTCATGGAAATAGAACAACTGCTGAACTCAATGCCGTTCTCACCTATGCACCTCCCCACCCCCTTCTGCCCTCTGAAGGCTGCCTTATCTAAGAACATTAATGGTGACAGCTGATATAGAACAAAATTCACTCACTCATTTTCTGTTATTCCACTCATTAAGGGGCATGCTTAAAAGACATTCATATAGGAGTAACAAACCAAAACTTTCTTTTAACCTGTCAATTTCAAATCCAGTCCCAATCATTCTTACTGGAAAAATACCCCGTCTTGCCATCTTAGCTTTCCTTTCAAACAGGAATCATTCCTGTCCCCCATGTGTGCTGAAACCACCCGGAGGAGTTTCATAGGTGCCAGAGTTAACCTTGACCTTGGTCACTGCCTCCACCCACCATGGAGTTGTAATGTGGCTTTACCTTCTCCTGGGCAGCACTTCTTTGTACCCCATTGCTATGGACTGGATGTTGGCGTCCCACTCAAATTCATGAAACCCAGCGGGATGGTATCTGGAGGTGAGCCTTTGAGAAGTGGCTACATTTAGATGAGGTCATGAGGGTGGAGCCTCCAATAATGAATTAGTGTCCTAAGAAGAGCATCTGCTAAGAGCACTTTCTCTTATATGAAGGCACAGGGGAAGGTGGCCATCTGCAAGCAAGGAAGAGATTTCTCACTAGAACCCAGTCATACTGGTGCCATGACCTTGGACTTCCAACCTCCAATACCGTGAGAGATAAATGTTTGTTGTTTATGTCCGCCAGTCTATGGCATGTTGGGTATAACAACCTGAGCTAACTAAGTCACACTGTCTGAAATAACTGACAGAAGCGCCAAACCAACAGGTTGACGGAGACTTTTCAATGAGGGAATCACAACCATTTTCCAAAGAGAAAACATTTCTTTCTGAAAAGATAAAGACTTGTGACTGATATTTAGAAAGCATAATACTATCCTTAACAAATGGTAGCTATTTTTGTCCTGGTCTTAATTTCCTTGTTGTTGTTATTGTTGCCAAGGTCATCCTGGATGAACACAATAGCAAATTTCGAAGCAACTATTTTGTCATATTGAGAAGCTTCCTTAATGCGGTTTCCATGCCCAGTTTTAAAGAAATATATTTATAAAATTGTTTTTCTGGTTGACAATTATAAGAATGAGAGTGCAATTTATCAATCATGTTTAGTCCTTAAGACTTTTTTTAAAAGCCATTATCCTTCATGTTAACTATTTTATGGATATCCTGCTGGTTTGTTTCGTGACCAAGGACTGACCTTTTCTGTGCCTTGTTCTGATCCACTTAGAGTTAATAATAATTGTTGGACAACCAAAATGTCATTAATAATAGAACGGTGACAAAATTGTGAGATACCCTTACTGCAGAATACTGCGAAGGCATTAAATAAAATAAAGTCAATCAGCAGGTATTGACACTAGGTATTTATAGTGTGTCCCATGGGCCAGTGGGAACAAGACAAAGAGGCCAAGAATGGAAAAAATGTGCTCCATGCCATTTAAAACGAAGGGCACATCTCTCACTCTCTCTCACTCCCTACCCTGCAAAAATAAAACCACACCCTGCACATGTGCATCGATGAGTATGTGCATGAAAATGGATGGAAAATGAATGGAATAGGATGCACTTAATGGTTAGTGGTGCACCCCCAGGAGAGCAAAGTGTTGGTGCTGGTCAGTTTGGGGAGGAAGACGAATGAAGGAAGATTCTTGACTATTTGAGTATTTTATGTGAATCTTTCACAAGGCCACTGTAGTCTTGTATGGTTAATAAACCAAGATATTAGAAATATTAACTCTGGTCACCTCCCATAAGGCAACGGTGAGGTCTGATGGATGGCGGGAGTCTTAGGGTGCCATCTGGGGAAAGACGAGAAGAACGTGTGTCTCTGGAGAGGCACACGTGGCCTCATGCTCCCCGTGCAGATACTCCGCGTGTTCAGGAGACATGAGCAATTCTAGGAGTAGCCACAGCTCCAGTGTGAGGGGAAGTGAAAGTAAATGATTTCTCAAACTAAACAGATTCGATTAAATGCATTTTTCATTCATTAGAAGAGAGAGCAGGCCTTCCTTTGTTCCATTAATATATTTAAGTGGAGTATGGATTTTTGCCATTCTTGGCCTCTTTGTCTTGTTCCCACTGGCCCATGCTGTCTTTTTATTTGAATTATCTGTTTATTATATTAGGTTAAGAACCCAAAGGCCATTTTGCATGGGGCACACTATAAATACCTATTAGCACAGTTGTATATTCTTGAGCTGATGAAGGAAGACCATTTATGAAGAAATTAGATTACCTCGGTTTTTCTATAACCCATTGTGTTATAGTCTGAGGACTTCGTATGCAGTTAAGAAAATGAACCTTAACTGGCTCCTCTCATGCTGCCTACATGGCTGTGACATCGGGGGGAACCACAATACGGAAGCCAATATATTTATGTCAGCAATCTTCCCACGCCCTCCGCACTTGCACACACCTGTTTCATTCATCATTTTGACAGTTTGCTTGCACAAGCAAACTGTCCTAATTTTTTTTCAAGCTCTTTTCACATATTGAGTGTGATGTAGAATTAATCATGTCCGTTAGGCAGGGGCATTTATACACCTCAGCACCCAGCTTCCTCCATGTTGCATCAGAGACTCTCTCCACCAATCATACCCCTTCCCTCATCTCAAAGGAGCCTTTGCTGTAGTCTGCCTTCTGCTAAGTGAAGGTTGGTTTTTACTCCTGGGTTCAAAGCATTCCTTTCAAATATTACACTGTTCCTGAATTTTCTTCACCACAAGCCATCATTATTATACTTACTAGAGGCCCGGTGCACAAAATTCGTGCATGGAGCGGGGAGTCCCTGAAAGGGCCTAACCTGTCAGTGGGACATCCGTAGTACTGCCGTGAGGTGAAAGAGGTTCCTGCCACTGCCACTGCACTTGCCAGCCATGAGCTCAGCTTCTGGCTGAGTGGCACACCTTCCTGTGGGAGCACCCTGACTACCAGGGGGCAGCTCTTGCACTGAGCATCTGCCCCTTGGTGGTCAGTGTGCATTATAGCAACCAGTCATTCTGCTGTTCAATTTGTGTATTAGCCTTTTGTTATATAGGATTGTTCTTCTGCTTTCTTGGGAAGTCTCCTCCAAACCACCTCTCTCCCTTTCTCTTCACCCCAGCCCCCAACTATCTTTAAAAATAAGCAACTGTTATGAAGAAAATTTTAACTTCAAATAGGAAGTGCTACACATGATTGGACAGAAGCAGCTGATGTCCAGTTGGCTATTCTGCATTTTCCTTAGACGTGGGCTACAATAAGGTGGAAGAGGCAAAGGGTGAAGAAAAATGGTTTGCAGTGGGAACAACAGATAAAAGTTTGGTGCAATTTGCTTAAAATTTTAGGCTTGCACCATGAGGCTTTTAACAACAACAACAAAAAAATGTCTTTGTGCAGACTGGTGCTTTACCAGGGGAAGAAAAATCCACTCCAGTTAACCATTTAGGCTTAAAATTCCAGCTCTGCACCCCAGTGCCGTTTCTCCTTTTTCCTGTCACAGAAGAGAACATTTTGAAAATGAGAGCTCAGATCTATTATTGTGAAGATGCTGTTAGATAAACATACACTGCTCTGCTGCACTTTAAAAAATTCTATAGATCTGACAGGGTAGTTAGAAGAAGTAGTATTTATATCTCAAAAGCATGTGGGAGGCCCTGACAAATATTAGTTACACAAGCCTAGTGATAGCCGAACTCACACACACACGAACTTGCTTTAAAACAGAGAAACTTCTCCTAACAGACAATAGAGCGGTGAAGCCTAGGAGAGGGCAGGAGCTGGGTGGAGGGGGTCAAAAAAAAAGGGGGGGGGGGACACATCTGTAATACTTCCAACAATGAAGATAAATTAAAAAACAACCAGAGAAACTTCTTAAACTGTTTCTCATGCATGAAGATGCGAAGGAAGTGAATCTTCAGTGTAATTTTCTGCCTAAACTTTCAATAGCATGGAATCTCACTCTCATGATGTAGGAATCAGAAACACATGCTCCCACTCTGACTCTGTGGCTAGTCAGTTGGTGGCTTTGGACAAATCACTTCCACTCCAAGTACAGATGCTGACGTTTGTTGTCACGTGCAGAGCTAGGAGGTTAAGACTCTCAAGTTGTTTGTGATTCTATGCTTTTAGCTCCCATATATTATTATTCCTAACTTTAGTTTCACCCAATTTTTTTTCTTTACTCTTTAAAAAAAAACATATTTTATTGATTTTTTCCAGAGAGGAAGGGAGAGGGATAGAGAGTTAGAAACATCGATGAGAGAGAAACATCGACCAGCTGCCTCCTGCACACTCCCTACTGGGGATGTGCCTGCAACCAAGGTACATGCCCTTGACCGGAATCGAACCTGGGACCCTTCAGTCCGCAGGCTGACGCTCTATCCACTGAGCCAAACCAGTTAGGGCAGTTTCACCCAATTTTGACTCAATATTACCTCCAGTTTTTATGTTATATAAAATATTATGTTTTTCTTTTCAATTTCTGTGTTTGGAATAAAGACCAATGTCCCTGTTTATAGTTTTGTGTTAACTGCTTAACCCTCCCATTGAAACAGCCTTGAGACACCCCATAACAGCATCCAGGAATAACAATGGGATGCTGAGAAAGGGGGCAGTATTAAGATTTTGAGGGTTCCTATATGGATTTTGTGGGTTTTTATAATATTTATTCCACTCTATTTGTAGTAAAATAACTGCATGCATTTTCTTTATTATAAAATTACTGAACAAACAGTCTTTCTGGTTAAATAAAGAAAATGAATTAACCTTAGTAACCTAGACTCTTAAAGAGAATTGCACAAAAGCCATTTGTTTATTCTTTTGGGCACATAGACATTTATCCACTCATTGATTTATTCAAAATTTATAGTGTGTGTGTGTGTGTGTGTGTGTGTGTGTGTGTGTGATAACTAAAGAAGCTAAGGGAAATAAGATATTGCCTGAACATGCAGGAGGTAAAAAGGTGGATGTTAAGAGAAGGGTGAGGTATTGCAAGTCTGGTGTGAGGAGAATTATGGGTTTTTCACATTAGTGAAAAGTGAGAGGGCCTGGCATACACTAGGTGCTATATAAATAAGTATTCATTGAGTGAATAAGTGAGTGAAAGTGAGACAAATCCACATCATCAGGTCACATGAAATGTAAGTTTTAGTGTAATGAAAACCATGAAGCAAGGAGACATGTGTCTAAGGGGGTTTTACCTGGTAGACAGTAAGAGGAAAGAAAAAGATTAGGACTGAAAATTATCAACTTAACAAAGCATTGCGGTGGGATCCAAATATGTGAAACAATAGCTATGCCTTGCTAGTTTGGCTCAGTGGATAGAGTGCTGGCCTGCTGACTGAAGGGTCCCAGGTTCGATTCCAGCCAAGGGCTGTGCAGGAGGCAGCAGATCAGTGATTCTTTCTCATCATTGATGTTTCTATCTTGCTTTTCCTCTCCCTTCCTCTCTGAAATCAATAAACATATATTTTAAAAACAGTAGCTGTTTTGCTTGCTTTGTTCCATAGACTGAATGTTTGTGTCCACTCAGAATTTGTATGTTGGAACCAATAATAAACATGATGGTGTTAGGAGTAGGGGGTGTCTTTGGGAGATAATTAGGTCAAAGAGGTGGAGCCCCGCGAATGGGATTCGTGCCCTTATAATAAACCTAGGCGTCTATATCTCCCCGCCCCCCCATTGATTTGCAAACCGCAAACCAATAAACATGACTCCTGCTGATTAAAAGACCCCAAAGAACTACCCATGTCCTGCCACAGATAAGGACAATTCTAGCTAGAAGATGGCTATCTATAGACCAGGAAGCCTGCAGGTTCTTCTCGGTCACCAGGTGAGCCAGCGGGATGACCCTGGACTTCCCAGCATCTTGAACTAGAGAAATAAGTGCCTGTTGGTTATAGCCACTTCATGATGGTATTTTGTGCTAAGCAGCTCAAACAGACTAAGACACTTTATTAAATTCATTGTGTAGAGCACATGTGTCAAACACAAGGCCCGCGGGCCAAATCCGTCCCGCCAGACCTTGCAATGTGGCCCGCACCTCGCTGTCATCACTGCACTCCGCTGCGTTTCCATCACAATGACAGTTTATGACTGTTCAGTAAACCATTCGGCCCGCGATTTAGGCTGGATTTTAGATTTTGGCCCCTTCTCTGATTGAGTTCGACACCCCTAGTGTAGAGGAAAGAAGATGGGCATTTGCACAAGAACCTGGATTCAAAATTACATTCTAATATTCACCAGCTCTCTGTGCTTACCTCCCTGTTGAGCCTGGACTCTGGTTTCTCCAGTAAATGGGTCAGGAAATCCAGCTTAAAGAGAGGAGCTGACTCACTCAAGGCGATGCTTCTAGAGAGTGGAACCAGGCTGAGCTGGAGTCTCTGACCAGAAGCGCCAGTCTGCCCGCCCTGCCATGGCAGGAGGCTTGCCCACCATGTGCTGCTTATGTCATGGAAAGCGCCAGATGGACCTGAGTTTGCATCCTGAACCTGCCCCTTGGTGTCCACGTGTTTCCAGGAAGGTCCCTCTACCTTGCTGTGTTTTAGGTTCCTTATCTGAGACACAGGTCTTTTGTTGTCTGCATTATAAGGTTGTTGGGAAGATTATAACGATCAAATGGGAAAATGTGTGCAAGCACCTGTCACTTGGAAGTTCCTGAAATGAGAGCTCATTTTACTCTTACTTCTTAGTTGGAAGCTCCAGCTGTAGTGATCTCCTGGCCTGGAGTTGCCTTATTAATGAGTGATATGCCCTAATAACTGTGAGTGAAGAAAGCTCCCATGGCTGAACATGCTCGGGGCAGGTGGGGGAAGCAAGCTGAGTGACGTTCTTCCCACAGAACATATTCCATTGGCTAACGGATGCTGTGCTCTGTTAGGGTGCGATCTGCACTAGCTTTTCTGGAGCTCTTTAGAGGCCATATCTATGACTCAGGCTCCATAGAACATCCACGGAGCCTCTGGCTTTGATAGATGAGGAAACGCCAGCCCCAGTGCCAACCAGACAAGTGGTAAGCAGCATCAGGACCAGAGCCAGGCCCGCCTGACCTCCTGGCTCCTCCCAGCTGACACCACTCTGTCTTAGCAAGGCTCCCTTTTTACATGGTGCTGGGGGCTGCGGCGGGGCCTAGGAGGGCCATGCAGGGGACAGAGTCTCCGGAGAGCACAGAGAGAGGAAGGCAGCCATGGAGTCCATGAGAGGAAGAGACCGAACCGTATACTTGCAACTGGAATCAAGTATCCAGCCGGAGAGACCAGGGAAGGCGGCCTGTGAATGCCACTCCCCGGCCTGGTCACACAGCCAGCCCTCTGCAGCCTGGCCGCACTGGACTGACATGAGCAATTACATGTCCTGCAATGACAACGAAGCATTAAAATTTATGTCTTGTCATCTCTAACCAGATCAGATGGAACCCTTCTCATAAATGCAACGCTAAATGGAGGTTTTTAAGAACATGAGTACAGTGAAGGGTCCTTGAGTGTATCCCTCAGAGTTAATTAAAATCCTCCCCGAGAATCGGTCGATGATAGATAGCAGGGATGGAGCCTTCTAATCCGCAGCAGGGCGGGCCCGTGATTTCCCTCCTACCTTGCTCAGCGTCAGCGGGGGCTGCGGCTCACAGCAGCGGTACCACAGGGACTTCAGCACCGCCGCGAACGGGGTGACCCCGATGCCCGCCGCGATGCACACGCTCACCGGGTAGCGGAACACGTCGGTCAGCGCGGCCCCAAAGGGCCCGTCCACGGCCAGCCTGCAAGCAGAGCGCCCCGGGGGGTCAGAGCCCTGAGCTCAGGGTGCCCCCGTCCCCCCAAACCAGCGCTTCCCAGGAGTGTGCAGGGAGCTGGCTCTGTGCTGCACAGCTCCCCTTTGGAGCTGGGGCTCAGCATGAGCCAAGGGGGCCTGCCACCTGGGAGGGCGGCGCAGGGGGACCAGACAGCCGGCCCAGGTGTCCTTCATGGAGGGGCAATGCCCGGACTCCCGGTTGGAGCTCAGGCCTCTTCCACGGGGTGCTCTTCTTCCAGGTCTTGGATTAGAAGCCCATTCATGGTGCTTCTATTCCTTCCCTCTCTTCTCCTGGCCGCCACCAGAGCAACAAAGAGGGGCCTCCAGCTGGTTTCCAAGGTTATCTGTTCTCTCCTTATCATCTTTCTCTCCCCTGTTTTCACTTATTCCGTCTCACACCTCCGTACCACCTATTCATATAATTTTAGCGTCATGGGAGCCATTTGTGTGAAACCAGCAAAAACATTTCTAGATCATTTGCCAGTTCAGGTGCCATTTCTAAAACCCATTATTTTAGATTGTGCAAACTCAAAGTCTGTAGAGATTAGGCCAGGGTGGCACTGGTGTGTCCTTGCTTAGCAAACGGGTCTTGGTCTTGATAAGGAGAAGGCATGTTCACTGCATAAATATAATTGTGTTTAACATGGACCTCACTGGACTGGCCCCTGGACGCCACTCCAGTTCTCACAACCAGTTCTCCACGCTGGCTGTTCTGTCATTTCCTAAAAATAAATAATACCCCATTGTGCCACAGGCCCTTTGCACATCCTATTCCAAGTAATCATCTGGAATTCTCTGCCCCAATTTCTCCTCTGACAGGGTTAATGGCTGCCCTTTCATGAGGTCGCATCCCAATCGTCACTACCCTGGGGAAGGTTCATGGACTCCTTAGACTGGTTGAATCCCTCTTTATATAGTGTCATGTACCCTCCTCAGCAGCCCTCGTCACAGTTGCATTTTCACACCTGTTTTGGGGGTGTGCATGCAAAATTGTTTTGGGTCAGCCTTTGCTTGCTGCTGTATCCCAGCGCCTCATGCCAGCACACAGTTGCTCACTAACAGTTTACTGAATAAATCGTAAAGGGAATGTTTAAAAGATTTCAGTCAGCAGAATGTGTTAAAAAAAAAAAGTCAACTATTCCAAAAGCACACATTTACATATGAACAAAGATATGCTAATGAAAAGGGTTCTAAGCTATTCATCACCACTCCCTAAGGGGTGTCTGTTGAAGGCACCCCAGTTTGGCCCACTGGGCTTAGGATGTGCCGTGAAAGTTCAATTGAGTTTATTTAAAAATATTCCACCTGCCAGACCTCCTAATAATTCAAATGAAGTCTCCCCAAGTTAATCTTAATTAATAAGGCTTCATTACATATGGATATATGGAAATGAAAGAATACAAATAAAAGGTCACTAACCAGAAAGCGTTAGTATCTCAGCCCACTGCAGATTATTTCATAAATAATTAGAGAAGGGGAATTGGGAGAGAAAAGGTGAAACTGTCCATGGATTAACATGTCCTACTGGTAATTGTTTTTATAATTAGTCATATTTGGGATTTATATAACATTGATTTGAAAAGATAACAATGAAACCCAAAGAAGAATTGTGTCCTATAATCCATAGAAATAGATAATACACAAATTTCTGCATAATTAGAATTGAGAACCTACGCCGAAGCGGCAGGCAAAAATATTCAGCCCCTCTTCCCTGCTAACAGAGGATCCCTCCTTCTGCCTCCCTGACAGCTGACATTTCCTTCCTTCCTTCCTTCCTTCCTTCCTTCCTTCCTTCCTTCCTTCCTTCCTTCCTTCCTTCCTTTTTAATATTTTATTGATTTTTTACAGAGAGAAAGGGAGAGGGATAGAGAGTTAGAAACATTGATGAGAGAGAAACATCCATCAGCTGCCTCCTGCACACTCCCTACTGGGGATGTGCCTGCAACCAAGGTACATGCCCTTGACCGGAATCGAACCCCGGACCTTTCAGTCCACAGGTGGATGCTCTAGTCACTGAGCCAAACCGGTTTCAGCAAGCTGACACTGTCTGATAGCACCTGGCTCCTTTCAGGGGCAGCTCTGAGGGGAGAGTTCTCCCACGTCTCAGGGAAGTGTCTTCTGACTACGCGCCCCTCCTGTCTTCTTGAGACACACACGTCAGGTCTTTTCTCTGTCCTGTGCCTCAGGCCTTTAAATACGTGGTGGTAGTGATCATGGCACTTTAATTATTCTTTTTGGACCAAAATGTCTTCATTTCTCAAGACCTCTCACGATCCTGAGATGGCTTCCTTTGCCCAAATTTCTGTTTTTCAAGTTCGATCAGCTGCTCCCTCTTCGATGGGGACACAGAGTTTCTTACAACCCAGCACAGAAGGCAGTTGGCCTTTCGGGCACCCACATGGGCTGTTCCTCTTTGCTTATGGCCAGCAGCTTCCCCCACTCACCTCAGCAACCTCTAGTCTAGTCTTGCCTCCTTTTTTCCCCCTCCCAATTTATTTTTAAAAAATGTAACTTTTTATTAATTTCAGAGAGAAAGGGAGAGGGAAAGAGAGAGCTTAACATCAATGGTGAGAGAGAATCATTGATTAGCTGCCTCCTGCAAGTCCCACACTGCAGATTGAGCCTGCAATCTGCGCATGTGCTCTGACCCGGAAGTGAACCTTGACCTCCTGGTTCATAAGGTGGCCGTTCAACAGTTGAGCCATGCCAGCTGAGCTACTCTTGTCTCTTTGAACCCGAGATGTTTATTCATCCATATGCCCCTCCTTACCTAATCACTCCTTTGCTGACATCTCTGTGGTAAGTGACCTTCCTTATTTTGCTAATAATAATAGCTAACTTTAAACAAAATCTTTATTGTTGAAAGTATTACATATATTCCCCTTTTTACCCATTAACCCCCTCTAGCCCGCCCCCACCCCCGCCCCAGGCCTTCACCACCTTATTGTCTGTTTCCATGGGTTGTATATATATGCATTCAAGATCTTTGGTCGAACCCTAACCGGTTTGGCTCAGTGGATAGAGCGTTCGTCTGCAGACTGAAGAGTCCCGGATTTGATTCTGGTCAAGAGAATGTACCTTGGTTGCAGGCACATCCCCAGTAGGAGGTGTGCAGGAGGCAGCTGATCAATGTTTCTCTCTCATTGATGTTTCTAACTCTAACTCTCTATTATCCCTCTCCCTTCATCTCTGTAAAAAAAAAAATCAATAAAATATATTAAAAAATATCTTTGGTTGATTACTTCCCACCCACCCACCCTCCCGTGCCTTCCACTCAGAGCTAACGTTTTTTTTATTATGCATCATGCTAAGGGTTTATATGGACTGTGCCATTTAACCCCAAACAAAGCCTCCAGTGCTGCTATAATCATTTTAAGATGGGGAGACTGAGGCTCAGCGGATCAGGACCACACACAGTATGGCTTTGAACCCAGCTGTCTGAGGCTGGAGCCCTGGCTCCCAGAGGCAGGCCAAACTGCAGAAAACTCCAGAATCTGCTCTGAGAAAGCCTTGCATTTTCCTGTAGGAGCGGAAGCCTTCTCAAGGAGCTCCCTCGCCCCCCTCTCTCCTGGGCTCAGAGACAGGCTCTTGGCCCGGCTCTTCGCCTCTGTTTGCTTCTCCTCTGGGCTCCCAGGTCACTGAGTCCCCAGGGCGGGGTGAAATCCATTCTGGATCCAAAACCAGTGAAAACCTACGGTTCTTTCCCTCAGTGTTTAATTTCACTCAAAACACCTTTGAGCGATAAAGTCATTTAAGGAGCTCCAATAAAATGCTGTTCTTCCTGGGTTAAGATATAAACAAATTCTAGTTGGTTTTTTGTTGTTGTTGTTTTACTGCTAGTACTTGTGCTGGCACACACATATTTGATCAAATGAATTGAACAAATAAAGGGAAGCTGCACTGTTTACGACAACTCGTTTTTATTTATTCCCTCCATATTTATTGATGCAACTAAGAGTGAGGGCCTTTTCTAGCCCTGGGGGCACCAAAGTGAGCCAAACAGATATGGGGTCTTTACTCATAGAACTTCCATTCTAGTGAGGGCAGGGAGATGTGAACAAGTAGATGCTGTCCTGGCTGGTGTGGCTCAGTAGATAGAGCATTGGCCTGCAGACAAAAGAATCCCAGGTTTGATTCCGGTCAAGGGCCCGCACCTGGGTTGCAGGCTCCTCCCCAGATCAGATCCTAGTCAGGACTTGTGCAGGAGGCAATCAGTCCATGTTTTTCTCTCACATCGATATTTCTCTTTGTCTTTCCCTCTCTCTTCTACTCTTTCTAAAAGTCAATGGAAAAACATCCTTGGGTGAGGATTAATAAAAACCACAAACAAAGGACCAAGAAAAACAAGCAGATGGTTAGTGTGTCAGGTGCTGGTCATGAGCAAAGTGAACCCAAGCTTCAGCTGAGCTCAAGGAGGGAAAGAAAGGACTCACTAGGGGCCATTTGAGCAGAGACTGGAGGGAAGCAGGGAGCACAGATCTGAGCAAGAGCGTCCCAGGTGGGAGGAGAGGCAGTGGCCCGGTGGGGAGAGTGTGCTTGCTGTGTGAGGGAAACAAGAAGGGCTGATGCCCCCAGGGAGCAGTGGTAGAGCCCAGGAGCCTGGGATCCTACGGGTGGGTGGTGGGGAGATCCTGTCAGGCCCTGAGCTGATAGAAAGCCTATGGGCCTCTGAAAAGCACGTTCTGAGTTGTCGTTGGGGGATTGGCGGCAATGCTAGCTGGTCTGTGAAGGGAAAGGTTGGTGAAGAGACTGAATAACTGTATGTCCAGAGCAGAGACCAGGCTAGCAAATAGGATGAAGATATTAATCTCTCTGGGGGATCAGTGTGTGCGCGTGCCTGTGCCCACATACCTGCTTTTATCCCTATTAAGCATGTATTGTATATTGCATTCTGAATCTTAGAATCCTGTTCTATGATTTCTTTTCCATGATAAAGTCTTCATAGAAGTGTCAGGTATTGTCATCTGACTGGAGCGCTGGTCTGGTTTGGCATCATACCACTCTTTACTGCTAATGTTTGGGAGGAAAGCTTGTGCCTTTTCCTACCCGTTAAACACATCCAAGTTCAGTGCTCCCAGTTACAGCCACGGGAAGGGTTAAGGAGACAATACACTGATCAGATTCTGTGCCTCAAAGTCATCCCAGTGCCTGCTGTGCCACCTGTAAATGCTTGTTACGTTAAATGAGCTACAGCACCCATTTGGAGTCCAAGGGCTCATTTATCCCCTTCTCAGATATTTACTCTGAACCCACTGTGCCAGAAACTGTGCTGGGTGCTGGCCATTCAGAAGAGAACAGACAACATCTGGTTCCCAGAACATCCCATTCTGGGTGAGTCTTTCCAGTGTTCACCACCCAGTTTCTTATGGCAGCGGCCACTGCTTGGTGGTCCCTGTACCCTCCGAGGATGGCAGAAGAAAGAATATCTTGATGCTTCTTTTAGAATATCAATTTTTTCAAAAATGTTTTTCTCATCATTTGTGTGTGTGTGTGTGTGTGTGTGTGTATGTGTGTGTGTGTCCCTATTTATCTGGGGCCCTACACACAGGCTTTGTGTGCTTATCAGGTAATCCTGCAGTAAGAGTAGGAATCAACATTAAGCCATTGTTTTCCAAAAGGAGCCAAGGATTGGTAATTTACCTGGGGCTTCAGTAATGTTCTGGATTGCATCATCTCCCCCCAGGTGATATGTGACCTTATTTGGAAATAGGGTTGCTTTAGCTGTAATGAATCAAGGCCAGGCAGCTGGGTGGGCCCTTATTCCAGTGACTGGTGTGTGTCTAAGTGGAGGTTACAGGAACACAGAGATGTAGTCACAGGAGGCAAGAACACTGTGTGACAACAGAGGCAGAGACTGGAACGCTGCAGAGGGCGGGTGGCCAAGAAAACAAGGAGTGCTGGTCAACCCCCAGAGGCTAGGAAGACACAAGGAGGGATTCTCCTCTACAGTTTCGGAGGAAGGAATATTTTCCTTCTTCCTGAATCCTCACCTGCATTTGTTAAACATTTTTTTTTTTAGAAACATACTTGCTTTTATCAGAAATCTTCTAAATTACGGTTGACCCTTGATCAACCGGGGGTTAGAGGCACTGGCCCCTGTGCAGTTGGAAATCCATATGAATGACTACCCCAGAACTTAATGATTGTAGTGTTTGTATAGATTCTCAAATCTAAGAAATGGACTTGAACTTACCATGTAGATATTAAATTTAGCAATAAAAATATTGCTGGATTGGGTAGCATGTTGATGCACTAAAATACATACCTTACTTTAAAAAATATTCCACTGACACACACAAAGGGAACGGGATCCAACCTTGGCAGGTTCCAGGGCTCCTTCCAGGCCTGGCCCTCAGCTCCAAAGGCCCGACACAGAGTTCTGGTCCAGTCTCCCGCTGCCCGGATGTGCACACTGAAGAAGTCCTCCTGGGGCGCAGAGGTGAGGGTGAAGGGGTGCCACTCCAGCCAGGATATGGACGGGCACTGGATCAAGACATACTGCCCGGGTGCCATGCAGAAGTGACGCTTTTTCATGTGAAGTTCCAGGACCCCCGACGGATGGCTCACCACCTAAAACAGAACAGGGAGTTGGTCTTTCTACCCAAGCCAAGTAATAAGAAAAGAGCCTGAATCACATCAAAGGTTTTTTTACATTTTTTAAATAGACTTTTTTTTTAAGTATAGTTTACATATAGCGTTTGTAATGAGTCTCCACGCGTCTCTGACATCATGTTTATATCTTGGTTGGCAAATGCGACTTTGACATCATGTTTATGTCTTGGTTGGAGTTCAATCCCGCCACAGTGATATCTGAAATGTGGGTAGCTGCACCCAGGTGCCACATTTTGTCTTTATGTCTGAGATGGCCCAGCTTCCTTAGCATAGTTAACTGGACCCAAGAGAATAGACACTAGCACATCACGTATTGCCCGTCACTGTGCTTCAAGTTATTAAAATAGTCAATTAGTGAACAGTCATTTAGAAAAATAGTGAATTATCTCCTCGTTTTAAAAATGTAGGTTCTGTTTTAAAGGATCTGAATCGCTTCTCAATCCTTTGTGAATTAGCCCTGGTATTTCTTCCTTGTAAGTGGGAAGCCCTCTTCAAGCTTACTCTGAAAGGTTTCCTTTTGTTTGAGTCACGTGCCATCTATCTCCTTCCTGCACGCTGAGTGTTAGTAGAGGAAGCATCATGCAAAACTCTTATCACTGTTATAAGAACTTTATAACCCACTGCTTATCAGAGGCAAGAAACTAATTTCCCTTTTTTTAGATTCCCATCAGCTTTCTAAAAAATCTCTCCAGGTCCCAGGTCTTTTATTGTGGCAAGAGTTATAAGGGAACAAAATCTAGTGTCCAGATTCTGTGACAATATTTTTCCACACATATGAGAATTTCACCGCATTTTAATCACTGGTTCTGTTTCTCTTCTCCCTACTAATTCTGCCGCAAAATTGTCTCCCCAGTAACAGCTTTAGTAGATTTCTAGACGTTTACTGTCTAGTGTTTGAAACAGCCTCATAGGCTTTGGTGCTTAGCTTGAAAATAGCAATGTGGCAACAGCTTAAAACAGAAATATGGAGCAATTTCTAGGCTTCTGCTCTCATGAAGATAGTTAAAGGGATATAGTATTCTATTAATACAGTATTAGCAAAGTAGTATAGGCTTGGTTAGCAGAGAATTTCCTCTTAGACATTTAAAAAACTGGGGGCAGAATATTTGGTACTCCTAGACCAATGGTCAGCAAACTCATTAGTCAACAGAGCCAAATATCAACAGTACAATGATTGAAATTTCTTTTGAGAACCAAATTTTTTAAACTTAAACTTCTTCTAATGCTACTTCTGCAAAATAGACTCGCCCAGGCCATGTTATTTTGTGGAAGAGCCACACTCTAGAGGCCAAAGAGCCTCATGTGGCTCTGGAGCCACAGTTTGCCGACCACGGTCCTAGACCATGTATTCCTGGTCTGTCTGCTCATATCTTATTCCTGCACGAGGTAGATATTGGTGAGCCATGGGTAGGGTTGGCAAGATTAGAAAATGCTACCACAGAGCAAGTGCCACTCATTTTCCTGGGCGGAGCTGATCCTACATCCTTCCTCTCTACTTTGAGGCCCTCAGCACCACCCCCTCTCCACCCCCCACCCCCAACCTGAGAGTGACTGTTTCCCCATCTTCTGTTCAGTGATTGTAGGTATGAGAGTATGGGCTTGAACACACATGCATATCACTTATGTGTTTACAGAATCTGTGCCTCAACGTGGTGAAGGAAGCTATTACCAGTGTAAAGCAGGCTCAGTCCCTCTGGAGAGAAACTGAAGTAGAGAGAAATACAGACAATTTGTGTGCTGCCCCACAGCCTTTATCAGAATTCAGTGCACTAGTCTGGAGCCCTGGTCCCTGCCTTCGGTTAAATTAGTCACACGAAAGGATGTGCAGGAGGCAAGCAATTATTAGCACAGAAGATGAGCCTCTAAATTATAGACAGTTCTGCAATAAAGATGGCAAATTAAAAACTTGGGCTAATAAAAAATTTCCATCTACACGCAGGCTTTTATTCCAACATAAAGCTACATACATACCTTTGTAATGACAACTTCTTGGTGAAATCGCCAGATCCTAATTAGTCTTTCACATACATACAGGACCACAGGGCCTAATACCCATTTCCAAGCCTGAGAGAGAGAGAGAGAGAGAGAGAGAGAGAGAGAGAGAGAGAGAAAATGAAAATAGAATCCAAATACCTTCAATTTGAATCAAATCAATATGTTACATGATGGGGTTTAGACAGTTTTCTTTAACTTTGGGCCAGTTGTCAACAACAAAGATGTCTCCTCATATTAAATACTAGAACATTCAATTATTCCTTGAAGTCTACAAGCTTATTTAAGAGATTAAACTCTTCTCTATTGGTTTTTATGCTCACTTGATCAATGATGCCTTTATGTAATCAGAAATAATTGAATTTGCAAAGAAATAAGAAAGCAGATTGATGTTTATGTTCCATATGATAGGGTCATAAATGCTCTCAAACTCAGCCAAAGTCAAAAGCTTATAAAACTACATTACTGAGCCAACATAAGACATGGGAAATTAAATAAAAACATTTCAAAGAGTAATTTGGGTGGCCAGAATGCATCACAACTTGGGGGTCTGCCTAGAGGAGTGCCCCCACCCCTCCCACACATATACACTCACACATGCAGGCACAGCCAATGTGATCTAGAATAAGACATGAAGTTAGTTTCTCAGTATTTTCAACCCATGTTTACAGAGTCAGAACAAAAGCCTCAACTCACTGTTACAGTTCCCGTGGATCTGGTCTCCGTAGCAGTGAGCATTACTATTGTCACCAAAGGCCACCCCATGTTAATCTTTTCTGATTATAAACTGCATTATTGATGCTCATTTGACCAGCAGGCTATTCCTGTCTCAGGGATTGGGGAAAAAATAAGGTGTCTTTTTTCCCCTAAAAGGAAACAAATAGAAACTTTAAAATTTTGAAGCTTTCTCCTAGGTCTTATACCAAACAATCCCACAGGGCATACGGTACTCCCACTCTTTTACAGAAGTAAAGTAGAAATGAAGGCTCAGCAAGATCAAATGGTCCAGGGGCACAGAGGCCATAAGATGCACAGAAAGGACGTGAACCCCAATGTGCCTGGCCCCTGGACTGTGCTCTTTCTAGGACCCCAATGCCCCCTTGAACATTTACCGTGTCGTCACACGTCTTCCTGTCCAACGCTGACATAGGTACTGATACTTGTTTTACAAGACATTAGAAACGTATTCACTGAATTTCAGGATGCTAAGTGTTCTTGGAGATCTAGTGTGATTTTGCATGTATGGAATTACAAACCAGAATGGGTATGAGTTGCTTGGGAGACAGGTCTAGATCACAGAGACCCAGGACTATAACTGCACCCATTTCTCCATTTCCCTGAATTCCCTCCCTGGCTCACTAGACCCAGCACAACGTACCACCTTAGGAACAAGAGAATGTGTAGGAAACTCACTGATGGACTCACTGTCTTCACCACTCCCTAGTCCCTTCCCTGCTATCCCGCTCCGTCTTTCCTGTGGACAGGTCACAAGCACTTCTGCATTATTTTTATTCCTATCATCTTTCTTGTTGTTGTGCATTCTCTTTTACTTATTTCTGGGCGTGTTTGCACAGCCCCTCTTCTCACCTACGTCAGCCTTCTCTGCTTTTCCCTGGAGAGCCTGCTGCTGACCTGAAAAAGGCTTGATTTATGCAGGCAACACCAAGCAATGTGACCCACCTATTCTTTTCTGCCTCAACAGCACTTAGCAGCATGTTCATTGTATCAGAGAGAATGAACCTTTGTCCACCTACACTGTTGATGCGGCAGTGATGATGGGCAGAGTAAGGAAAAGACAGGAAGGGGACCTAGGGAACGAGTCCTTCGGTTGCTTATGCTCAAATGAACCAAAAAGTGCTTTGAGAACTGGTCTGGGTATTTATGGAAATAATAGCAAGAATACAATTCTTTCTGTGTAAATTTAAAGAGATAGCTGCAAAGACATTCATTCACATAGTCTCTATGGATGTTTATGAATAATCTTCCATGCACATTTTGGAAAGTTTTAGAAAACACAGACTTGATTTCGGTGGTGTCCAATCAGGCACGGTCTCTGATTTTTCCATGTTATAAGATGGAATGGATTAGTTTTCTTCCTATGGCTCGTCAGGAAGGAGGATGTAAGCTATTAATCCTCAGCTCTATCTCTACTCTAGTAAATTGCTTCAGGAGGAGAAAGCCCGATTTAGTTCCACTGTGAAAGTTAGTCCTGGAGCCGCAGGAAGTTGGAACGTGAGAGTTTATCTCAGAGGATTATCCTGATAGCAATGGCCAATGCAGACAAGGTGAGTGAGACCGAGGAGGCCAAAGCACAGAGCTACAAGGGCAGGTGGAGCAACACCGGCTTCTGGTGTTGTGGTTACCACGCATAACCCTATGCCTTCAGGCAAGTCTTGAGCCTTTGCATGGTCAAGTTTTCTGTTTCATAAAATGGGTTGGAAGAAATGATTACTTTGGGTCATCTCCAAGATCTTATATGTTTTAGCTTTATTCACAGAGATAAATACCATGTTGAGGACTTATAGATAGCAGCAGAGAGCTGACAAGGTGAGGGGTGGGAGGAGGCCAGAGATTCAGGATGGATGCTGGAGGGTATGGTGGTGAAAGTTCATGGCCACAGAGTTAGAAACTCTGGTTTCTTAAGGTGGCTTTGTTGGCAATGCTTTTGTGACCACAGGTAAGAAATGAAAACTCCTTGGGCATCCATTTCTCCATCTACTAAGTGAAGTATCTACTTAGATATTTAGTATCTAAGTTTCTTAAACGCTAACATACTTTGTGGATTCTTAGCTTTATTTTTTCTTCTCCAGAAATACTCAGAAAGTTACTGTACAGTGAGTATTTTATGATAGAAATAAAAACCACTTTGATTTAAAAGTTGCAGTAACAAAACTTATTTCCTCCACTTTCACTTCAGGTTTTTCATTCCTACCAGAAAATCAGAACATGCTGGCTTTGAGTTTATTTTATATGTCAGCTTATGAACAATAAGATTTCCAGGGCAGAAACCACGTGTCTGAATCCAGCATCGAGTGCAGGTCCGAACATGTAACAGCCACTTGGAGAAAGTTTGCTGCATTGATTTTGCAGCCATTAAATTTCATCTAGAAAATTTGTACTTTAGAAAATTAATTGTAATGCTATCAGCAAGACACCCATAAAAAACACACATAGTGTCAAAACGAGCCAGAGGAAAATCATTTGGGCAAAAAATGAAAAAAGGATCCCAAGTCAAATTTATAGAAAATATTCCTTTATTAACTTTTGGTCGAGAATATGTTTGTATATTTTCAGAAAACAACTCCGAGACCATGTGGATTCTGGCAACAGAGAGGGATTGACAGGACTACTCCAACCATGAAGACAGAAGAGAAGCAGTCCAGAGATGGAAGTCGCTGACAACGCCTTGCCATACTAGCAGACAGCACCTGTGTATCACTGCACGTTGCCCAGGACCAAAACAGAGAGGGTTGGACCTGCATTACCACCATTTGCTCACCATCCAGAACTGAAATATCATTGCTGACATGTACACATAAGGAACTATTTGACATTGAAATTGGGTCTCAAAAGAACTGGTGGCCCAGAAAGAAACACACTACAGACTGATTCATATGCCTTTGAGCATAATGATTATTGCTTGTCTCATTTTTGATTCTTATAAGTATATTTCCAGTAGGACATGATCTCACTCATCTAGGGGAAATGATGAACAACATAAACTGATGAACAAGAACAGACCCAGAGATAAGGAGCCATGGGTCAGACTGTTGGACCTCAAAGGGAGGGTGGGGATAAAAGGGAGAGATCAACCAAAGGACTTATGTGCACACATATGAGCCTAACCAGGTCAAGGACAATAGTGGGGTAGGGGATTGGGGGGTTGAGGACAAATATGTGATACCTTAATCAATAAAGAAATTTTAAAAAAATGTAAGAAAGTGGAAAAAGAAAAAACAAAACAAAACAACAAAAAACCCCCAAAAAACAAAAACAACTTTCCCTGTAGTGTTGCTGTCATTCCCTAACAATTTAAAAAGTTTCAGCCTTTATTATTGGTATCTATTATTACTGATTGATGCCATAGTTCAGTGCTAAGTGGCTAAGGAAGACCAGGTATCTTTTAAGAATGGATCACACGAATAGTTCTAGAATCTGGAGTCTTGTATGTCTGAGTGTAATCTGGTGTCTGAGTTTCAGGGTAAAAGGGGCAGTGAGACAAGTGGGGGAGAAGGGACTGCAAGGTATAATTGGTTCCTTTGATCAATTCAGTTTCTAGGAGGTGATGTAACGAGGGAGTAGTGCACCGCTGAGGGTGAGTGGAAATATTCCATTGATAAAAGCACCGTGAAAACACACCTAGTTAAGGGAGGCAAAGAGAAGGGGAAGGAGTCCTGCAAAGACAGGGTGCATGTGGCGCCTTGAAGTGCAGGAGCCCCAGCTTGTCCTTGGGATGCCTTCTGGACTCAGCGTCTCCAAGACATCAGAGAGAACACTGCGCACCCAGCCAAGCAGTAATTGCACAGCCCACACACACTTTGAATTAGGATCCATTAAAAATAATAGGCAAGAGTGACAACACGAGTTTGGGTGTGCAAGGAGGTGTAGCAGGGGCGAGTTAGAGAGACGGGTAAGTTCTCCCTCTTAATGATAATTAATGCCGGCATCTGCTGCTGCCGGCAGCAGCCTCTGGTCCGTATGCATGAGGTGTGTGGAGGGATATTGATTTTTTTATGGAGACGCTGGAGCTGGAGATTTTAGAGAGGCATTCACGTTCCCCATTAATATGCAGGCTGGGTACTGGCTAGCGATAGTTGAGTTTAAGACAGAGACAATCTATACTGGCCATTAAAGGACCCACAGTCGATGGGCACATCTATCCCAGTTCGCTCTGTTTTAAACATTCTTCCCAGCAGTTTTCACCTTAAAATCCAGTGCTTAATTTAATGCATTTGAGGATTTTAGAAAAAGTCGGTTGTTTTATTCTTCCAAAGTTGATGACCTAATTCCCTAAAATCCCACGATTTATATTCTGTTAAATACTATGAGTCCATTTTTTATGACTTTTTTGGCCCCCCCACCCACCCTGGGGGAGAGCACTTGTTTTCTTCTAGTTTTAATCTCTGGGCTTCATTATTTATTTTTTTACACATCACCCAGCTGTCCCAAGGTTTGTGTTGTTCTAAGATACCAGAGAAGACCAAATAGGATTATTATTTCTATTTTCCAATGCCATCAACAGAAATGATTACAGCACACCAGGAAACCTTACTTCTGAGATCTTGCGGGCACTACCATCCACTCTAATTAAAGTCTCTCTTTGGCTCCTATTGTCATTATTTCAGTTGTGGGAGCTTAATTAGAACAGAAAGCAAATGCATTAACACCCCCATTTTTTCTGTCCCAAAAGTTAGAGAAAGGAGGACAGGCTTAGAAGGAGGGCATGTTCTCATCTGGTTGTGGCATCACGCTCCTTTGAGAGGCGATGCTGTTCGTTCTCAGAATGCAGTGGAGGGGCAGGGAGCTGAGCTTGCTGAGAACAAAGGATGGAGAGCCACGCGGCTTTCTTTCTTTAAATATGTTTTTATTGATTTTTTTTAGCGAGAGAGGAAGGGAGAGGGAGAGAGAAAGAGAGAGAAACATCAATGATGAGAGAGAATTATTGGTTGGCTGCCTCCTGCATGCCCCCTGCTGGGGATCGAGCCCACAGCCTGAGCATGTGCCCCAACCAGGAATCAAATCAGCATCCTTTTGGTGCATGGTCTGACACTCAACCACTGAGCCACACCGGAATTACAAGTCTTTCTAATTCCCCTAGAGATATGACTGTGTTCGTGGTGCTATGAATTCCCACAATATGAGACATCCCCATTTCAACGTAAGTGGAACACATATCAAATCAGACAGAGTGCTTTAGGCAGTAAAGCTCTTTTTGAAATTATCCATAACTCGATTTCTCCATTAGCACACTTAATGGAGACTTGGCTTTGTCTAGTGGTGACATGGGCTGTTTTTTTCTCAAGCCTAAAAGAGCTCTAGTTCTCCCTATGGAGACAGCTATTTTTAAAAGCTTCATTCTTACCGAAGGCTCCTTTCCAGAAAACTGAGGCACAGGGCACGAGGCAGCCGCCTGCCATTCAGCATAGTGGTCTCTACAGAAGGTGACGTTGTGTCGTGAGAGGCTCTCAGGGGTTTGGCCTCGAACAATCCGACTTGCCATTAGAAACAAAACAAAACAAAACCCCAACATTTTATATTGACGTAGTGAAGCCTTGTGACACCCCAGATACACCCCACCATGGGCCCTGGAATCACACCGCCACTGTCTCACAACGGGCTCTCATCCGTTCATTCCCCTCAGCACCTTTAAAAACGGGAACCTAAGAAGCTCCGAGGAACTTTGAAGACTTCAGAACAGAAGGGTCCCTCGGTGGTATCCCGTGTTAAATGGAAAGCGTCTGTGTTAGAGAATTTATAATGAAGGGAAATTGTTTGAACACATCCTTTTGTAGACTGTTGGATTTAATTAGGTTACATCTCCTCCTGATTACTGATTCGGGCTAATTGGCTAACTTTGTACTGTTTGAGTCTTCTGCAGGTTTATTTAACTTCTCCCCTTTTGGTTTGTTTCTGAGCACCTGGAAGTTTTTAGGTGAAGAAGTCAGAGGAAGTGCCTTGAATAATAATATTTCCCCCCTGGTGACCACTGGCAGGCTTAGTGTTTGACAGGGTCCCAGTAGGTCAGTGCGAAGTGCGTCTTTAGGACTAGATGGTCAAACCTGAGAGCGAGAGAAGACACTGGCCTTGCGAACAGAGGACTGGATGGAGGCCTGTCATCCTTCCATGATGTGTTTGCCACAAAGACAGTGCTGACTGACCTTTGGCTAGGAGCTCTGGTACAATTTCCTTGATGCACCCATGGTGCCCAGGCTACAAAGCACAAGACCCTGAGGTTGGGTATTCTGGTAGTTGTTCGGCCCCTAAGTGTTTACTAGTCTGAATAGAATACATTGGTTTGTTTTTGAGAAACATGCTTCTTGTGAGCGTCACAAAGGCTCATGGCCCTGGTGGCCTGTCTCCTTGCATTAGCAGGATCGGGGAGGGAGCAGCAACGCAGTTGGAGAGCTAATCTCTTGGCCTGTGTCCCATCTGCTTCTGGAAGTCATCCAGATAACACCCCTCTGACTTAGAGGAGCAAAACTACCTCTGGATCTCCCCAGATACAAGAAGGGGAGATAATACACAGGAGCTGGAGGAAAAGGACCTGTAATTTTAACACCTTCCTTCTCAGGCTGCAGGCAACATTCCCTGTATCATCTAAAGAAGCCACAGGACAGTCCATCAATGCTGTGTCTTTGAAATTTTTTAGATTTTGTTATGTCTTCATCTATGCCATCCCATAATAGGAAGATTAGTGGGCTTCAACACATTCCAATAATCCTCCTTTACTGGAAATTTGCAAATTACTTTTTGCTGTAAACAGTAGCTGTAAAATACTTCAAGCTGAGAAGATTAGATGAGGCCCTTATCCCAAAATAAGCCTTTCAACTCAGTTAAAATGACTAAAAATGCCATCTTATGAAATGGTATTTGGATATTAAAAAATATCTCAGCGGAGCACTGCCCATTGAAATCCTCTTGTACTTGGACGATGTGCCAGGGTGTGAACGCAGGGGCAGTGGGACGGGGGGCGGAGGGGTGGGGGCTGTGGGATGGGGGCAGTACACGCATACGTGTTGTGAAGAGACTTCTAGACTCACATGGATTAGGAAGAGCCTCTTAGATGCACTACGGGGGTTAACACCGGCCCTGGGAGAAGAATCTGAGGAGGGACGGACAGTCTTTGGGGTGAAACCCTTTGGGACTACACCCCCTTCAAGATGGATAGTCAGGGACTGATCACACACGCAGAGGAGCTGGTTACAGGTATTTAAAGTTAAAAGAGACTAGAAAGCCTTAGTCAGAAAGCAGCAATGCGAACGCTGGTTGACAAGATTCCTGAGGATCAGCAGAGGGGCAGGCAGTTGGGCAGGTGCTATATGCCCCAGAGGCAATTCTTCCTTCCACTGTGTCCATGTGTCAGACAAGCTATGGAGAGTGGGGGAACTCTTAGGCACAGGAGCGACAGCAGCAGAAGTATGACCCCTCCCTGGGGTGGGGCTGAGATGGAAGGGGCGTCCAGTGTGGGGCATGGGAGGAGGCAGAAGTGAATATGGGTGTCCAAAAATATACATCCTGACTAATGCCACAAGCACTGGATTGTGGGAGTAGGTTCTCGACGAAGCATGCCTCTATTGTCATCAACCTTCATTACAATTCCTGCATTTTATAAACATGCCAAGACTCCCCAACAGAGCTACTGAAGAAAAAGAAATATAATACCTCAAAGCCTATGTCACTTCTCTTCACTTTTACTGAGAAAGGAGTCACGGTGAGTGTGCCACACAGAGTGTGCTTTTCCCTGTGATCTACGTGTCCTTTAGCCCCCTGCATGTCATGTTTTTCCACCTAAAGGACTTTCTCAGAGATACAAGCTTGCACATTGAGCACAGTACGGACTTACCCTGCCCCGTGGATAGCCAAGCTGATGAAGAAGATGATGAAGAGGTGGTGTGTGTACCAGAACAACTCGTAGGAGGTCTGTCTGATGAACTCGGTGGAAGAAGTCACGATTAAGATGAAAGCCAGAGAGATCATCAGGCCGGAAATGCCCGTGATCGTCATGAGCAGCTCGGAAGTGGTGTTCTGAAGAGAAGCAGGCGCCAGGGTATCCATGTTTTAGTTCACATTTTTGCATTTGAGGGCCAACACTTGAGAGTCCAAGCAAGGAGCAACTCAAATGTTCTAACCGGACACATACACAGGGTGGCGCAAAAGTAGGTTTATAGTTGTTCGTATGGAAAGTCAGACAATAAATAGCAAACAGTAACACAGGAATAAACTAATTTCGCACACTGATACTGTAAACCCACTCATACCCCACCCTGCATTTGCTTCAAAATGGTCCCCATACAACTCAAGAAGGGAGTTCCTTTTCCCTGGCCTCCCCCCACCTGATGGCAGGCATTCGCTTTGTGAAAATTTCATCAAATGCATTTCATTAGCTTCACTTTTCATCTGTACAAATCAATTTTCAGGTCAAAGATACTAGTTTGAACCGAAATTAGGGCACTATCGGAAAGAACATTTTAAGATCAAATACTGCGAGATATATCTGAGTTTCAAGTTTTTAATTTTTAAGGCAAAAATGTGGATCCTTTTGCTTAATTGCATCTTAGCACAAAGAGATGCTGTTCCCGAGAGGTCCCTGGGAGGCCTCAGAGTCAGGCAGAGGCTGCCCCTGCCCCTCTGCTAGTTAGCAATGCCTCGCCTTTGCTTTTTAATTGGAAGGACCATGACTTGCATTTCTTTCATGCCACCTCAGGAGGCTCGGCATAAGACTCTGCAAATCCGAGGTGATCAATAAAGATGCGGCTATTCTTATCTGGCATGCTCTGCCAAAAGGCCAGCATTCCGACCTGTGAGTGCCGGGGATGGTTCAATAGCCTCTTAGAATATAAATCACAAAGCATTTTGTGTTTATTGTCAGTTTCCCATATTCTCGTCAAGTCATTAGTATTCATACACGGTGCTACTATCGTTGAGACGACTGTGAGCTTAATAAACTCCCACTGTATCTTTTGTCAGTAAAATCTCATTAATTTGGGTTGCCTTGAGTTGCTAGGTAATTTGGACGGGGACTTCTCTGATGTTTATTTTTTTCTTCTTCATAGAGCAAATGGTGGAAATGAAATTGGAAGGGTGAGTCCAAAACATTTAAAAGATGTTTTCCAAGTGCACTCACATATTTTAGAAAACCATTTACATCACATGACGTGCTAATTCCAAATCATTCCGCTGCTTATTAAAGCAAATCCCTATGTCCCTCTTCTTGCACCATCCTTACCGACTGGTTTGAGTTGCAATGTATCCTCTAAAATTTAGAAATACTTTGTAAAATATACTTGGTGTTACTGATACTCATCTTTCTCCAAATACCCCACATTAGAAGGTTTTTGGACTTGATCAGTAGATCTGTGGTAGATTACTACTAGTATTTTTTGAAATAACTATATTGGAAGTAGCTTAATCATCCTGTTAAATTGCTTTAAATGTATTTATAATAAATGTTATTTGCTATATGGTCTCTTTAAAATGTTGAGATTTATTCTTGGTCTTATGTGGAAATGAACTCTCCAGAGCCTTCTCGAAGAAAACAGTTAACGTGCCCAGATAAACGCTGAGGCTCAAATGAGTACCCCAAGGCCTTCCCACAGGTTTAGGGCATTTCTAGTTTTGATTTGTGACTTTGAAACTTGTCCTTTTAACTGTTATCAGCTTTAAAAAAAATGTAGGTTTACTTGACCGATGGTCTCACTCACATTGGAAATGATCTTTGGGATAATTAGGGGACATGACATGGAAGAATTTCCCCAAAAAGAGGCTTTGAATTTTGCTTCTTCAAATAAGGCTGCCTGGGCAAAATGGCCCAGAGGGTAAGGGAGAGATTTCCATGTCTGGAGTGTATTGTCTTGGGGCTCTTCTTTGAGCAATACAGATTTTTTTCCAAATAGGATGAATGTTCTGGATGCATATTCCAAGATGGTAGCTCATGATGAAAGGTTCAGATCATATTTGGAGAAAGGCAAGGGGTAGATTAAGCAAGAGGAATGTCATAGTCTCTCCAGGTGAATTTCTGTGGCTACTGGTTTGGTTTTCTTTTTGTTTCCCACATGTGCTGCCTCTCTCTGCCCAAAGATACTTAGCATGAATGAGGTCACTAGCCAGGCTAGCCTCATGAGGAAAGTGGCTACTTTGCCTAGCATCTGATTTTGGCAAACTAGCTAGTCACACGAGTGCCAAAATATGACAGGAAAACTGATCCAGAACACACTTTGCAAATTGAAAATGAAGACACCTAATTTATAATCCCTGGATTTATATGGCACTTCACATTCTTTATGAGTCTAACATTTGGCAAAAAAAAACATCTAAAATTTTAAAGATTAGCCATTTAACAGGTTACTGCATTTCCTATTAAGGCATATTTATTATTACTTTTTGTTAGAAACAAATTGAGTGGCATCAGTTTTTCTCCTTACTCATAACCTCTTAGCAAACATTTATTGGCAGAAAGAAAATAACTTTTTTAAAAAAAGTGAAATTAATGTTAACATCTGGCAGTAACTTCTCTCGAGCTCTTTTATGAAAAGCTTTTGGAATACATTGTTCTTGATTGTAAAAGGGATCAGAAAAGGACATGTTTTTCAGACGAAGAAGTAGGCAGCGGGCAAGAGCTCACCGTGTGGAAGGTCCGGATGGGGTTCAGGTAGCTCTCGTTGGAAGTGTCGCCCAGTTTGGAAAGTGCAGCCAGAAGTCCCCTGGCCTCTGATGACTGACCCTGGTGGTAGTGCTCCAGGTTGCAAGCATGTGCCACGATGTGGATGGCTGCAGAGAAGGAGGCAACATGGGCCATGAGCCATGTGGTTTCTTCCTCTGTAGTTACTCAGAAACTCAAGGTTTACATGGTCAAGCTTTTCTGCTGTGGTATTTATAATCCCAAGGCAGAGTGAGCTACCCATGCTGCCAAAAACTAATTCCAGCATGTAATAATTACAAGAGTTTTACCAAAGGTTGGTGAAGCTTGGAAGGCTCAACAAAGGTGAGCCACATATGTAGTTTACCTGTTGGAAATGGCTAACCAGCACTTCCCCCAAACCTGAATAGGATTGTTAACTGCCAGACAGTTCAGGGCATTTTATTGCCTTCTTGGCCAAATACCTGAATGTAGGCTATTTCCAAAACTGATAATGCTTCTGTATTGTACCCTTTGGTATCTTATCCTTTGAAGTGTATATTTCCACCTTGCCTTAAGGACAAATTGTGTTAGAATAAAAGCATGGGTCCTTGGAAAAGGAAGGAATCTTTAGCTCCCTTTAGCTGAAGCTCCTCTGACCCCCAATGCCTTTCAAAATGATCTTTCATCCTAGGGCTCCTTCTTGAATCTACTCGCAGCCCCTTTTTCCAGAATGCTGAACCCTTTGTAAGGCTGGGGAAAGAACCCTGGCACTGTGTGTCTTAACCAGTATCTTAAATGGAGTGAATTGAATACTTCCTAAAATATGTTGTATGATTTTCCACATTCATACTGATTATATTAAGAAAAAATTTAAATCTCGATTCACCATAATTTAATTATAAACATGTGATCATTCTGGAAGTGAAATAAGTATGTGCTGCCCCTGCAACACTTTTCCCAAAGCCAGATAATTCAATTTCTCCCCAGAGGTAGGTCCCTGTCACCTTTTGAGCTGCTTCCCCAGTGCTGGAGCACAGAGGGAGTGATTAAATCCGTGTAGGCAGGTCTTTAAGAGAATGCCTGGGACTCTAGCAACCTCCATTTCCATCAGCCACCATCCATGCTGGTTTTTACAGCCAGAAGTTATGGGGTCTTATTTTCCTAGCAGTGGAACCCTGGGCTGAGGGTGGGGGAGAATGTGTGGGACTGGGACCTCTTGCTCTTCAGGGACCACCGCAGCTGAGATGTTCTTCCAGGTTTTAACCACCACACTTGGTTGTGGGACCAGCACCTTCTGCATCTCAGCTCTTCCGAGAAGTCTTTTTATCCTTAGTTATAGGACTTCTGTTCAGCTGAATGATGGTTCTGTAGTTTAGCTGTAAGTTTGATGTGGTGTGGGAGGTTTTAAGAACCGTATTTACCTACACTGACATCTTTTTTTTTTTTAAATATATATTTTATTGATTTTGTACAGAGAAGAAGGGAGAGAGATAGAGAGTTAGAAACATCGATGAGAGAGAGTCGTCAATCAGCTGCCTCTTGCACACCGCCTACTGGGGATATGCCCGCAACCAAGGTACATGCCCTTGACTGGAATCGAACCCGGGACCCTCCAGTCCCCAAGCCGACGCTCTATCCATTGAGCCAAACCAGTCTCGGCACCTACACTGACATCTTGACTGAAAGCCACCTCCCTCTCTGTAGTCTTAAGAAGAAAACTCAGCTTTCTAATTCTGGGAATTGATGGTGTCTGAATTCTAAATCAAGACCACAAGCCCAGGAACAGAACATCATGCAGCCTGAGGAATCTGTGCCCAGTGCTGCTCCTCCTTTTTCTGTCTTGTGAACTCTGTGGGGAAGCCAGCCATCAGCCTTACAGACAGACAAGGAAATCCTTATGCTTTTCCTGCAAATGGAACCCCTGCTGGGTGGCCAGTTGACACCCACTGTTGGAATCAGATTCAAGTGTGAAATGAGAATTCATTTCTAGGCATAGATAACTTCCCAGTTGACATACATTATTTCTTCTTTTTGTTCTGTACCCACATTGAAAACTAGCAGAGGCCTCTACTATTATTCAGTCTTTACAAGTAGTGGGTGGATTCTGGGACCCTCCAGGCTGCATGTTGTAGGCTGAGGCATGGGGGAATTAGGGAAAAGGAACAGCAACAACTTTTGAGACCATTGGTGTCATTTTAGTCCCTGCTGCCCTTGTAGAAAATATATTTAGAAACATCATCTTCTATTTAGCCTCTCTGTCACTCGGGTTCCTTCTATCAGAGCAATTCCCTTTGTGCCTTACAAAGTTCTCCTCATGCTTTGACTCAACTCAAAAGTTGTTTTTAATTGAGCATTCTTCAATTCCACAGGCACTACTGATACCTTGATTATAACATTCGCCAGGCAACATTGTTATGAGTATTTATATCTACGCTTCCCAATGGACATGGATGCTTCAAGATTTGTTCATGTTCAAAATAAACGAACAAACAACATTGAAACAGACTTATATATGCAGAGAACAGATTGATGGCTGCTAGAGGGCTGGGGGGTCAGGGACTGGGTGAAAAGGGTGAAGGGATGTAAAGTTCAGCATAGGGAATGCAGTCGATAATATTGGAATAACTATGTATGATGCCAGGGGGTTAATGAAAATATTAAGGGAAGGGGAGACACTTTGTAAAATATACAATTGTCTAGCCACTATGCTGAACACATAAAACTAGTACAAAATAAAATTAAGTATGAACTGTAATTGAAAATAAAATTAGTTAACCTAAAAAGAAAAAAGTCTTGTTCAGCTTGAAACCTCAATACCTGGCACATTGCTTAGTACCACTATGTATGGAATAATGATTTACTGAGTGACAATGAAATTGCAGAGAGAAAAAAAGGGTCAAGAAGTTGATCTGTAGATGCAACATTGTTGGAACAGTATGCTGATATATATTATTTGCACATTTTTGTAGCCTTTAAGTAGAAATCAAGTAAATATAGTTTTGTTGGGGCTCACCTTTGAAGGCAAAGCCAGTGATAGTGTTTCTCAGTTTGTGATACTGATTTGTCTCCTTATGGTTCTGTGAGGTTAGCACCCAAGAGACTGTATTTTCTCCTTATGCTCCAATTCGTCAACATATGCATCCACGTCTATGAAAGGGCTGCCTATCTTAGACTCAGCCTCCTCAAAGCTAGAAAACCTCACATAGGAGCAGTCCCTTTCTATAAGCCATGAATAAAATAGAAACTTCTTGCTAAGTTAAACACGAACCATGTCTGGTATTCCTAATAGCGATTTCCTGATCATTACTTGCATGTTTGTAAAAACAGGTAATGTTTCCCATGGCTAATGTATACTGAATGCTGTTTATATTCTGAACACTGTTATAAATGCTTTAAACATATTATCTCTTAATCTTTAGGTTTTAGTTTTATTCCCATTTTACAGACCAATATTCAAAACATTAAGGAAATTGCAGTTCATTAATGAAAGCTGGGATTCAACCCCATTCTCTGGACTCCGGGGCCCCATTTAAAAAAATCTTTAAGTTGTATTGTGGGCTTTTTTCATGAATCAATAATTGTTATACCTTACTTTTTACTGAAAGCAAATACCTCCCATGGGCTTAGCTACAACTCTTCAAATATTTATTGGTCTCTTTAATCTAGAGTCAAATAACTCCTAAGACCTGAGTGAGCACAACCTTTGGAGCCATCATAGTGGGCGGGTAAACACACTGCTTTCACATTCCACCTCTTTTGCCCGCACTCCTCTGCTCTTAGTTCGTTTTATTCTTCCTCCGTGGCCTACATCAAACACACCAGCCAGAGCTGTTCCCATTTCCCAGAAATAGAGACTGAGCTTCAAATAAAATTAAGTGATGTATTTCCCACTTCATTATCTACATGTGACAGTTGGAAAGGGAATACAGGATAAATTCCATGTCTTATACTCTACATTTTATAACATTCTTATGTGTAATGAGCTGTTGATCACAATCTGTTTTCTATTAGACGGATTTCCACATGAGAATTGGACACTGTTAAAACTAAATTTAAGTATATTTATTGAGTGAACAAAAATATTGAACTATGTGTGTATTGGTATTGCCAGGTCTCCATTGCAGAGCTGAAGAAACGAATGAGGTCATATAAGGGAACCGAAGGGGCTTTTCCAGAGGTAGCTCCTGAGGTGATTGGTTGAAAACTATTCTTTGCAGTTTTTTTTCATGTACTTTAAAATTCATGTTCCTGCTGAAACCGGTTTGGCTCAGTGGTAGAGCGTCGGCCTGTGGACTGAAAGGTCCCCGGTTCGATTCTGGTCAAGGGCATGTACATTGGTTGCGGGCACATCCCCAGAGGAGGGTGTGCAAGAGGCAGCTGGTCGATGTTTCTCTCTCATCGACGTTTCTAGCTCTCTCTCTCTCTCTCCCTTCCTCTCTGTAAAAAATCAACAACAAAAAATATATTTTTTAAAAATTCATGTTCCTGTGCTCTAGCTGCCTCCATCTTGGTTTTTCTCCTCCTCCTTCTTCTTTTAATAGGTAGAAGATAAAAAGTAGAATATCTTATTTTATGTATCTCAGAAAGAAATCTGCTTGTGTCCACTTTGTCTAAACATTTTATTTCCTCTTTAATCGATCATGTTATTATGATCATGGCTTGGAATTAAGAATATCCCAGTCACCAAATCCAGGGCTATTGGGACCTGCTAGATACCAGGACAGATGCTGATTTGTTCATTTTCAGACATTATATTTTAGATTCTCCCTTTATACATTTTAGTTAGTTTAATAGGAATAACCATGATACCTAAGTTTACAGGGACAGTGGTTTTAAGTATGTGATGTGATTTTATTTTTCTCTCTCTTAAATCATCAGAATCATATCATGTTATTAGATTTGACATTATGTCGGATAAAAAGTAATGAAGAGACTACCCCTTAGTTACTTGACTTTTTTTCCAGTCTCTATTTTCCCATCTATGGAATGGGAGACTTGGACTGAACTACACAATTTCAAAGCTCTCTTCTAGCTACCTGTCTTCTCTGTCTCTGTCTGCAGTGAACCAGGAACATTTATCATCTGAAAGGGATCTACAGTTCAATATGAAAGTAAGGCAAACATGACGCGCATGCTTTCATATGTTTTCAAAATCAGCCCTGGCTTAAAGAGGCATTCTAAGTCTTGTGGCTGCCCAGGTGGGCTCCGCTAGTGCCTCTGAGGACGCGGTGCTGAGCCCGTGGGAGAGCGCGAGCTGCATGTTTCCGGAGCCCTCCGGAACGCCGGGCTAAAAGATGCTATTCTGGGGTCTCCCCACAGTTTCATTTTCTCACCGAAGTATTGTACTTTTCCAGCTCAAAGAGAGCAGCAATCTCGGACAAAACTACAAATGCACATTTAATTGGCGTGTGAACTTCTGAGTTCGGATAAGGAGCTTTTATTGAAGAGTGAAGCAAAAATATCATAGAGGCTACAATTAGAGCCGGTTGCTCTGAGAAAGTTCTGCTTCCTTCCTTCTCTCCTTCTTTATATTTTCCAGGAGATGAAAGGAAACACAGTGGAGGGAGAGTCTGGGGAGGGTAGGAGGGGGTCAGTTCCCGTTATTTTTGAGTTGGTCACCCCCTAATGAAGCAGCCATTAGAAAGAAAGACCCAGGGACAAGTCTTGGCTGCGTTCCGACAGGGAAAGCCTGGCCCCAAACTTTGGACTCTGTGGTCTGATTTCCGCAGGAACATATATTGACTCTGGCACCCTGTGCGCGACACTCGTTTGTGAATCAAATGTAATCGCGTTTGGCAGGCCTGGGGAGAGAGTCTCCTTGGAGCTCCCGATGCCTGAAGCGAACCCGGATCAGAAGCATCTCTTTGGGGTCGCAGGCTTTGAGAATTAGGGCCTCCCAGCTGTTCTCTGCCTTGAGGCCTCCACATCTTCCTTCTCAGTACCTGCCCCATTCTGAGGTTCTGAGCTCACCCTCCTGCCTCATTCTGAGCCCAAGCCTCAGCCTGTCCTTGGTATGTTTCCTGAGCTTTGTAACCTAATTTTAGCAGCCCATCGGGAGCTGCCGGTGGGTAACAGTAATCCTCTGGAAACTAGCAGATGCAAGTTGCGGAATTTGCTGGAGGGGGCTGCCCGGGTCACTGCTGACAGCCCCCTTTGCAGGAAGCTCATGCTCCAAGCGCTGCTACCCCATTGGCAGGGCCTCCCGAGGTCGGCCGTGGACCAGAGAGTCCAGAAAGATCTGCATTCATAAGAACGAAGAGGCTGTGAAACTATGATTTTCCTACCAGTGGGGTTACGGGTCCCTGAAATGATTTCTTGGAGGCTGAAGAGCACTCCAGCAGCCCTATCACAGGCAGGCAGGCAGGCAGGCAGGCAGGCAGGAAGCCAGCAGGAGGGAGTTCCTGTTGCTGCCTTTTCGGTGATGCCCTTGATTACAGATACATCGTTTGTCCCCCCTCCTCCTGGCCTGCTTCTACCGGCTCTAATTACAGCCTTTAAACCAATTAGAGCCTGCAGTTCAGCTTCTCGGGAACCTGTGAGAAACCAGGCTGGCACCCCGGCTTCAGCAGGACGTGCCTCGGCCAAGGTTGCCCACCTCTCTGAAGCCGGTGGGCTGTTTGAGGAGCAGCCTGATGGGCGATGATAAGAGAGTGGGCACCGGCCCGGACGCTCCCCGCGGCTCCCGGGAGAGGACAGCAGAAGGACAGGCACAGTGTGCAAAGCAGCCATGAAACCAGGCTGCGCTTGTTTTTTTCTTGTTTTCTCTCAAAGTGCCGTTGCCAGCCGCCTTTCTGAGGGACTGTGAGATGTCATAATGGCTGTGCCAGGGTTTGGGAGAAGCCGAGCCATCTCTCCCCGCCCTCCTGCCTTTGCTGGGATTGGAAAGCCCTGCAGCCCGCTGGTTGCCATGGCGGTGGGAGAAGAGGAGCTGGCAGAGCATGGGGGTTCCAGTGCGAGGAGGCTGGAGAGACCGTTCTCTCCAGGGGTTTGTGAGGGAAAGAAGGAGAAGCAGCACCCTTATTTTTCTTGTTGCACCAGGATTGGACTCGAAGAGAAAGTTACAAAGATTCTATTATATAAGCAGGAGGAACAACAACAACTAAAAAAAACAAAACAAAAACCCACAGCATCAGAACACATCAGAACAGAAAGCAGAGAACAGGGGGAAATGTGAAATAGTTTTTCCTTTAACGCTTTGGGCATCAAAGGTCTATTATCTTGGACAATTGGCATCATTTGAATCTCTTCCCTGCCCACACACTGCTTTCTGCACCCTAAACTGAAGGACTCTTGACATGTCTTGAACCTTTCCCAGTCATTCCGTCAACCTCTTCGGCCTGCTGGTCGACGCCTACTCATCCTCAGATTTGACCAACTTTGTTGAGATTCTATTAAGAAGCAAGGATGCATAGGGCACTGTCCCAGCCACTGGGGTAATCAGAATCTGAGAACTTCTTCTTGTTAGAAGAGGTGTGATTATGGCCCCCAAGGGAGGGGGGCGGACAGCCCAGCCCTGGTGGGTCAAGGGGAGGCAGACCAGTCAAGGGGTCCTGGAAGCAGTGACATCTCGCTCAGGGAAGAGAGGAAGTGCATTTCAGACACAGGGAAAAGCAAGAGCCATGGCACAGACACGCAGGGACTGCCAGTAGCTGGGCCCTCTGAGGAGGAAAAGCAAGGGAGTGTGGGAGAGATGAGACTGGAGTAGAAGGCAGGGCTTGACGAAGGAGTCTGCCCACCACCCTAAACTCAGATTCCAGCCTCTTTGCAACTAGCATAAGTGAGTGACCTTACAGTCAGTAGGTTTTCCACCGGTCCACTCCTGACAGCTAGCTAGTCTGCACATTTCTAGGGATGGGTAGATGGTGTTAGTGTTCTTTTAATTCCACAGAGGGAAGGAAGGGCCTCCTCTGAGACCGCACAACCAATCTCCTGCTACCGGGGTATACAATAACTTGATTCTAACTGCTGCCTCTACTAAGTTATACTCCATTCTGAAAACAGCACTGACCGTCCCAGCTTGAGAGGATTATGGTGCCCATCGGAGTATCTTGCACTTGGGAGATATTTGAAACACATTGCTTATGCATTTGAGCTATTGATATATGGTTACATATAAAGAAATTTACATGCACAAAGGTTTAAGGAAAAACTATTACATAACACATTTTCCCTTGCTCTTTGCCTTCTTTTCTGATGTGTTTTGATACTATGGGTTTTTTTTTTTGTTGTTGTTCTTTCTTGTTATAGTATCTTTGTAACTTTCTTTTAGAGTTTGATTTTGCCTTTAAGTGACTGCATAGTGATAATATCCCTCCTGCCATTTTACTGTGTCTTATCTCCTCTTTTAATGCAGGAATTAAAGATTCTTAAGATTTTATTGAAGCTTAGAAATCTCTTGAATTCCTTCTCTAAGAGCTTTCTAAGGAAAGATCTTGAATCCACCTGGACACCAACCAGGACAGTATTCTCAGGGGACCCTTGTTCTAATTTTGGATAATTTCCAAGGTCCAGGAAAGACTTCTATTTCTGAGCTGAAATCTTCCCTGAGTCTTCACTCTCACGCATTCACTCATTAATCAAAGGTTGTTGGCACCTATGCATAGTACTTAGCCCTGTTGTAGGCCTTGGAGCACAAAAGTGAATTAGCCTTGCTCTTTGCCCTTAGCTGGTTTCCTCTAGCACGTCATGTCCCTTTACTCTTATTTCTTAACAAACTACAAAGACTTTTTGCAAACATCGCCTGGGTTGGTTTAATCCGGCGCTGAAGACAGCGATGGGGAAGGCTCCCCACACCCTAAGACAGCGATGGGGAAGGCTCCCCACACCCTAAGTTGTGTTAATTGGCACTCAGGCACCGTCTGTCATGTCTTGTTGCTTAATTAAACCCACATTTGTTTTGAGTGTTCTTTTTATTCTGCTATTATTTATGCATGAGAGGATAAAAGCAAACGAGGAAAACATTTTATAGTTAAATTAGTTGGAGGGAAACAGTCCTGAATCATAAGTCTTTATCGCTCTGGTAGCTTTTTACTTCAACGGAGTTTTTGTCCAACAAAACCACAAGCTTGTCGGTTATTACCCCGCCTCCACCACGCACACTTGTCTTTCTCCTTAGAGTTTAACCTTGGCCTTGGAGATTAATTTCTAGGTGCCTTTCTCTTGAATTCTCTTGTTTTCCAATTCAAGAAAAAAAAAACAAAACAAAAAACAATAACACTTTATATGCCTATAAAGCTTCACGTCTTTTCAAGATCCTTTTATATTCACTAGCTCAGCACTATTCAGAACCTGTTCACAGGATCTTGCTTTTCTGTTTTCTTTTTACTGCCCATGATACCATTTGATAGGCACTTCCTTATGACTGTGAGTAAAATTTTGAAATAGGACAGTTTTATTTCTGATGTGAATTATATTGAATCACGAAGTATTCAATAGACAAGTAGGCATTTATCATTGTATTAACACCAAGCTCAATTATTCACAAATAAAAATGAAGTTTCATAAACTTTCCCCTGAGAAACAGAAGGCTTGGTAGAGAAAATCACAGGAGTGTAAATTAGACATTAAAAAATCCATTTGCCTAAGGTTTATGTGGTCAGATGGAAGGCAAAGATTTCTTTTACCTCAGGGCGAGCCTTTGGCGGGAGGAAATAAACAAAGCTATAAAGTTAAACATTAGACATTGTCAGTTACTAAGAAGCACTTACTTGCATTAACGGCTATTGCATAGGCGACCAGTTTGTGGAATTTGAGGTTTTTGTCTAATTGCTTTCTCCATGGTCCTCGGCAGCACTAGGAGAACAGAAATAAAGTCTTGTTTTGGAAATATCACAGCGATGACAGTGTCATGAGAGATAAGGAAAGGATCCACCCTCTACCTCAAATAATGGAAGTGGGGGCAATGTGACACAAAAACAGTGGACATTAATTAGTCCAACAGGCAAAGCCAAATGGTTATTATTGGCTTCCTAAAATTTCAACTAAAAAAAAAATGACTGAGCCAGTAGTACCCTGGCTATAAGTCAAAACTCCACAATAAACCTGCTAATATTCACGTTCAGCTTATTTAGAAAATGAAGATGATACCCATCATTGTCATCAATGTGGTTTAGTAGTTTACAAATTCTCCCTTATTACACAAATAAAGGCACTATTCTCACCCACATCTAAATAGTCATAAATTTATGATGAGTACATATATATTAATATATGTACAATACATATATACAAATTTATTTGTCTACTAAAGGTTTTTGAAGGTCATTTTTCTGTGCAGTGTGTTGCTCTGTTTAGCATAAGCCTCAGTTAAGTACCCAACACTGTGAAATCAATATAATTAGGAAATGTTCTATTATGTCCAGTAGGGGTTAAAGTAAAATCTGTGTCCTGTGATTGTGCTTTCTGGAGAACTCAGATGTTTCTGTAGTGATATTTGGCTCAGCTGCATATTTGTCTCCCTTCAATCAGAAATGGTAATAGTTCAAGCTGTTATAATACTTTCATGCCGATGAATGAGCTCAATTTTATTGGCCCTACTTTTCAGATGGGGGCAAGTGCATCAGGGAAAGGTTGAGCGCCGGCCCAATGCCATGCAGGGAGTCAATGGCAAAAACAAAAGTCAAGTCAGATGGACCAATTTCTGATGTTAAACCTGAATCTAAACAAGATGATTGGGGATTTCATAATAAGCCACAACTCTGTGTTCAAGGGCACTTATGTTCGTCATAACCACTAAATTTATTTCAAATACTTTAGAACTTACTATGCTTGCTCCTCTTATGAATGAAATAAGGTTCCGACTGATTGGTAAGAGAATTAGCATGCAGTTAAAATTCAGGCAGACTGCAGATGCTCTTGCCCACGCCAGTGTTGACTGTCCATGTGTAAAGATATGAGAGAGAGACACAGTGAAAACAAGGAAGCCGGAAAACAGAATGCATTTTGTTTTCTAAGATGATAATGTGTAGTCACCAACTCTACTTACCCCCAGAATAACTCGTGTGTAAAAGAAAGATTCTTCCTCTTCATACCAATGGAATGTGTCAACAAAGAGATATAAATTAATTCCCAGCCAAGAGAGCTAGAGTAGAATGAAAGGTGAACAAGTCAATATGATCTTCAATCTTTTTTTTTTTTTTTCAAAATCACTTGAGGTTCAGTTCAAGTGAAATATCTTCTCAATGTTAATCAGAATTAATCCATATAATTATTTTATAGGTTAGTTTTTGACAGTAATTATATTGGTAAGAAATCATTAACTTAATAAAAACATTTTAAACATGTATGTGTAGTCTTTAAAGAATTTTATGAAAGTACAAAACCTCCCTAATCAACATTGCTAGGTTGCGCTTTAAATCAACGCTATCAGGAAGAAGGAGGAGCTGTTTAAAAACAACTCAGAAAGTACTCTAGACAAATTCCAATTTCATAGTCTAATTCAAAGACTTCATTTGATTTAGAGAAGCACTCATACATTATGCAAAAACAAGCTACTTGACTTTAAAAATAATTAAAAATAAACTCAATCGGAAAACAACTTTACATGATTCTGCAAGGGAAAATTAAATATATCTAGTAAATGTTTTCTAACAAGTTTTATTCTTTTAACCAGAGTAATACTCCAAGCCATTTGGCATCCCTCTACAAGTTATTCTAAAAATCAAAGACTATCCAATATATATATTTAAGGTTGAATAGCAGAAATGACACTTACTACTAATATGACCGAGAGACTCTCATTCAAAACCCAGCACTCCATCTCGCAGCTTTGCACTTTTCTGCTGTTGGCAAATTATTCCTTTCATCCACCTGAGTTACATCCTTAGTCAAGGCTCCTCTGCTAAATTATTTTGTCTTTTTGACTTAGGAAGCACCTACTGGGAGCAGCTCTCGAGGAATTCCTAATTAAGGACTTCTTGCCAAAGGCGCATCACCGAACTGACACGCCTCGTGACCTGGATGAATATAAGGCAAGTCTCTGTCTAATGATTCCTTTCTTCAAAGATCTCATAAGCAAAGAAAGCTCATTTTATTAAATTATCCTCATGTACGCTATACCCCATTCATTTTCTACATGATTGCAGTCAAGATGATAATAAGTCTTTATGTAAATTTGAGAAATAGCCTAACTGCAGAAGGTTAGATACAGCAAAACATTCCACAGAAGCTTCCTCTACCTGGTTTATTTTCTCTTCTGTATTTCCTATCCCCTCTTAAAAAAAGGAGCTCTTTTAAAAGATATAGAATGGTGTGTAAATAAATATGAATAGAACACCTTCAGAAGATCGTGAAGAAAAAGGAAAAAGATCTTTTAAAAAAAAAATCACATACAGGAGAATTCTCAGAAACTTGAAAATGTGACTAGAAAGCATGTAGTAGATGATTTCTGTGGGCTTAATGAAATAAATCCAATTTTCTGATCCCCCTTGGTAAACCAATGAGGTAAATGAGAATACCCTCTTCTACTTAGTGCTCCCAGGGCTAATTGTGTGTGAACCTGGTCATGCTCTGATTTTGTGTGTCCAAGTTGTTAAATGCACAGACTATGACAACTCAGGTAAGTGAAGCAATTTTCTGGCTAGTCCTGGCTGAAGTATTTTATTTAAAAATTTCAGATACTGAAGATGAATACAGAAGGATATTTGAATCATTTGAATGATTGCCTAAACTTTCTGTGTCTTCATATGGTGAATCTATTTAGTTGTCCTAAAAGAATAAAAAGTTGTAAAAACCTGTTAGGAATAATAATAATTTATTGACCAATGATCATCATAATAATAACCCTAAACATTAAATAAATAATATAGGTAGTAGGCTAAGAGCTTTTTGAGAATTGTCCAATTAAATCATATATTAACCAAATGAAATAGGTATTATAGGTCCCGTTATGCAAATATGGAAACTGACCCAATGAGATCTTGTAGTAGAAGCAGTTGAGACTTGAATTCAGTTCTCTCTGACCTGAGCATATGCATTTTTAAACACTACCTTGTACTGCACTTTATGAAGTAATAATATGTGGATTTGTGCATCAAACACACTTAATATACAAATATTAATTTTACTCCTATAAATTGGACATATTTAAATCATAGGAATTAATTTAGTTGATTAATTTGAAATAAATATGGGTTATATGTGATTAAGTATGCTATTTCCACATAATACCAATGAATTATATAAAAATGAATAGTTATTCTATTATATGAATCATGTTTTTTATTTTCTATATTAAAACATCTTGGGAGCCTTGCTGCACCAGGCAGGGCCTGTCCCTCCAGGGTAAGCTAATGCCTGTGATAGCAAAAAACTTGCCCGAGAACACATCTTTGATAGGCAAACAAACCAATCCAGAGCTCACGGCCCCAATCACCTCCTTTGTCAAGCTCTCACACACCAATTCAGCATCCTTTCTGCCCTATTTCACCCCAGGGTCAGGTACCAGCGAACTGGGAACCATCCCTCCAGTCCAGAGTCTATTGAAATTCTTCAAACTCTTCAGTCCTAAGCTTCTTCAGCTTGCTCTCCTAGACTTTCTCATTCTTTTCTGCAAAAACCAATGAAGGCTCTCCCCTCTCTTCCTGCCTCCTGACTGACTGGTGTTTCCCCAGGTGGCCCTGCCAGGTGTGGTGTGCCCCCTCCTTTTGGGGAGTATAGGTAACAAGCTGTTATTTCAAGGCAGATGTCTCCATGTCTACCATCTCACCATACTCCATTAGAACAGATTCCATTTTAAACCCCCTGTGGTTCTAACCGTCCTGAACTTTGGTATTGCAAGTTAAACATTTTGATGAATAGGTGAGCTTTCTGCTTGCCAACCAGCCCCGACTGTGTTATACCTCTTTTGAGCCTTAGTTTCCACATTTGTTTAATGGGGCTGATTATATCTACCTCATGAAGCCCATCTTGTTTCTCCTTTACCTCCAGTTCTCCTAATAGGCACACGTACACCCATATCCTCACCAACACACTCACACACGGGATGTTGCCTCTTTAGCTGAAGTCTTAGAGTTGCCAATAAAAAGTTAGCAAATTTTCTTCTCTTTAGAAAAATACATCTTTTTCAAGGAGTTTCCCCCTCTAGAAATATATAAAAGTAGAGGTATTTTGGCAGCATTAACCTGAGGTTAGAGTGCATTTAGTGAAATATCTTCAGTTACTTCTTTAACAGTGAGTATTATAAAGATGTGAAGCTTTCACAGTCATTTCCTTAAACCAGTAATCTTCCACGATGAAATGATTTGTTATTTCTGAAGTGTTTAGGATTTACATATCTTAGAGGCCTATTCAGTTGGGTTATAAAATTAATTCAAAGAGAATACACCTAGAATTTTATTCTATTGTGTCTTTTAGATTCAGTGAGTGTGAGGAAGAGTTAGAATTTTCTAGCCTTCTGTATTTTTCACACAGTGTTACAAATGAAAGGTATACATTGATGAATAATAATGCGTGGTCACTGTTTTTGTTGTTAACTTCTGAGGATATTTCTTGTGGTAAAAATATTGGAAGGTTTAGGTTTAAGAACCTATCTTTGCATGCTTCATTCTTATTCTAAAATGTGCTTATTTCTCTTTTGAATATGTAAAATTACATTGTGTTAAAATAGAGCTATTATTCATTTACTAGAGGCTTGGTGCATGAAAATTCATGCATTGGAGGGGGAGGTCCCTCAGCCCAGCCTGCCCCCTCTCACAGTCCGAGAGCCCTCAGGGGCAGGAGGCAACCTGTTGATCAGGGAGAGGTGATGCCCCATCACACCTCTGCTGCTGCCACTGCTGGCAGTGCAAGCCTCAGCCAGCCCTGGCTACCTGAGCCTCGGGCAGCCCTGGGCAGCTAGATAGCCACCATCTGAGGCTTGCCTGCACCTTGGGCTGGCCCTGGGCAGCTGGGCAGCCCTGGGCAGCTGTGGGCAGCTGTGGGACTGAGGGGACTGGGAGACTCCAGAGGCAGGCACGCAGCAAGGCAGGGCTGAGGGGACTGGGCACTACCATCTTGTGGCTGTGGGTGCCACCATCTTTAAGGGTGGGACAGTCAATTAGCATATTCCCTCCTTATTAGATAGGATATTGTTTAAGAATGGATTATTATTGTATTATGAAAGCATAAGTCATGACTTAATTCAGCATTTTTCTTCATGGGTTTTATTTTTATAGAACTTCCCAAGGATATTTAGATCATTCATAAAACTTGTGACCTTCAAATTATATTCAGATTAATTCATTCAATGTTTTTATGCAATTGATGGAATACTCTTTCTTCTCAACATTTTTATTTTCACATTTAGAAATAATTCAATAACACCACTGGTTGGTTTACAACATTGGAAACAGACTTTATAAGACTCAAGGTATTATATCATGTCACACCCCAAGTTCAATTCAGTTCAGCCACTGGATTCCTTCCCAGAAGCTCTGTTTTGCTAAATAAGACATTGTGATCCCTTTCATTATTCTTAGTTCACCCGGGTTAGCTCAGGAGTGCCTCCAGTGCCTCAAATGTCTGCCTCAGTTTATACTTCAATGAGGGAATCTGTACAGGTCAGAGTTTAAATTAAGACAACTTTAATTGGGCCAAATTAATGGGATTGCACCTAATGAGAGAGGAGGTTGTGCAAAACCTACTAAAGTGATATAAAGGCACAGAATTTGATCTAGTCTCACCTGATTGTTTTCATTGCATATTTATTTTATTTCTCAGAACAAATGAAGTGAAATTTGCATTGCTTGTTTCCAAGGTAGGGAGTCTTTGTAATTAAATGGATGTACACAGTTAGCTCTTCCAGAAAACACACAAAAGATGAAGTGGGCTTTTTCCCTTGTAAAGATCACCAATAATAAACTTTCTATAAGGAAAGAGTAGGAGAGAAACAGAACAAAGATGTTTACAAAGAAAGGCTAGTCGCTTGTAGATAGGAACACAAACTGCATTGTCTACAGCGTAGTCCTGGACTGCATTTGCTCTATTATATTTTTAGTTGTTTTTAGTTTCTTCATCAAGCTGTTGACCCAACAAAGAAACAGTTTGATCCTCAAGGGCAAGATTGATCATCTTGCAGTGTTGGCTGCTGCATACTAAGATCTAAGTTCCCTGTGGATATAGCAGAGTTCCTAGAGTATAAACATAATGTTGCCAAATTTCCTCTCCTAACCATTAGACGTTATTTTTTTCCTTTTCCTAAAAGGATATATGTATTACATTGAAAAGAGATGAATAAAAAAAGAAAAACATACAAACATATAATCTCAAATTCTTCCCTGGTTATCTTGAAGAGTATTTGTTGTGATAACTATGCATTTATATTAGATAAGTCGTATGTTGGATAAATTCTATTTTTTAATTTTATTTATTTATTTATTTATTTATTTATTTATTTATTTATTTATTTATTTTTTACAGAGAGGAAAGGAGAGAGATAGAGAGCTAGAAACGTCAATGAGAGAGAAACATCGACCAGTTGCCTCTTGCACACCCCCTACTGGGGATGTGCCCGCAACCAATGTACATGCCCCTGACCGGAATCGAACCTGGGACCTTTCAGTCCGCAGACTGACGCTCTACCACTGAGCCAAACCGGTTTCGGCTAGATTCTATTTTTAAAAAGAAAATCAGAATAAAAGGTAAGAAAGTCCATGAATTAAAATATAAATCTGATTTTCCAGTAAAATTTAATTAAGCATGTCACCAGTACCCTATCATTGCTGAATTTCGTCTATCATATTTTTATTTCAGGAAACATTGTGCTCTATCTATATCATTTAAAAATGGCTTGTGTCAGGCCTGGCCTGTGTGGATCAGTAGTTGAATGTCTACCCAGGAAACTGGAGGCCACCAGTTCCATTCCTGGTCAGGGCACATGCTCCTGTGCGGGACTTGATCCTCAGTGTGGGGCCTGCAGGAGGCAGCCCATTGATGTTTCTCTCTCATTGGTGTTTCTCTATTCCTTTCCATCTCTCTCTCTCTCAACAATCAAAGTGTTTTAAAAAAATGAAAAAAAATAAAAATGGCTTGTATCATAAGTCTAATTTACATTATCCAGTTCACGCTTCCTCTCCCCCTCCCACTTAGAGTAAAATTCTTTTATTTATCCAATTTTTATATTTTCAAATGAATTTTCTCTAAGACCACTGCAGGCATCACACGTGCTGGGCACAGTGGGTGTTAGACGCTCACAAAGCAGAAGGGAGGGGCCGGTCCCTGTGCGACACTAAAGAACCTTGTAAAGGGGAGGCGTCTGGAGGGACAGGTGGATCCTAGGGGCTCCCGAAGCCCAGAGCTTTCTAGGCCAGGGATTTACTCCGGGGAGAATTCTCTGCAGAATCAGATTAAGATGGGCTTTGTCCAAAATTAAATGGTGTGGAGAAGAGCAGGAGGAAAATAATCTGAGCGGCAGCCTCTAGAAGGGTCACTTGAATAAGCTCAAAAACAGCAAAGAGCATGCGCACAGTTCTCCTGCCTCCAGCCCTCTCTTGGTGCCCACTCCCGGGCTGATGTGCTTGGCCTAGAGGGCTTCCTGGCCCAATCCCTCCCTATTCGCCTGTCTTCACCTTCCTCATGCTCACATGCATTTGCCACGCATTACTTTATACTTAGCAAGTCACCTAAAACCCGGCTCAAGGTCATTTTGAGATTTTCTTCTGCAGGACCCTGACTCTGTCACCTCGTCAAAGACCAGAGTCACCAACTCACCATTTCTTCCCCTACACCAAGGAAGGGGCACAGTTCAAAGTCTCCTGTGCGGCTAGTTTTAACTCTTTGGTGTAGGAGCCTGGGGGAAGCTAGGATGATCATGCTCGTCATGTTCTAGAATGTGTCCAGCGAGCATGGGCACTTAGTGTTAAATAATCAGCACAGAATCACGTTCGTTTCTCTGCTGCTTCACATGTCAGGATGGTCCTGTACAAGTGTGTTCACCCAGCCCGTGCGTTTCCTTCAAGTTGAAAAGTGAGAGGGAAGTCTCCCTTGGGAGGCAGTGGAGCGGGGCATTTCATTCAGAGATCAGGAGAATTGGGAGTGTGAGAAGGCTAGTCCAGAAATCCCTTCTTTGCATACCCAAGCTGTTCATCTCTCAGAAGTCAAAGTGGATGCCAGAATTCCATAGATTTCATGTTTCAAGATGAACATTCATATTTGAACATATTTCAAGCCAGATGGTTTACAGTTCATGTATTTGTTGCCGTTTTCCTGCCACAACAACTAAATATTGAAGACACATATTTGTGATGAGGAGAGCGCTTCCAAACCCTTATTTCCTGCTGCTCTTGCTCGCTGTTCGCTCACCAATCCCCCAGGGCCGCAGGGGAAGGTCCTGGAACCCAACAATGAGTTACACCCACTTAATTTCATAGAGGAGGGGTGAAATGATATAAACCAAGCTTCCTAGAAATAAATACTTCTTGCAACAGCCATGGATTTTCTGGCAACGAGTAAGAAAGCAAATGAACACCTATTGAAATATCCTGTTTTCATGATCTATTTAGACAAGCTGGAAAAGTTTACTTTTAAACCTACTAGAAACTTACAAGATAGTTCGCCAAATGGTGGGGGACAGTTTGATGGGAGTTCAGAAAAACAGGAGGGTCAAACAAAGACTCAGTATGTTGTGTTGCCAATAGAACCACCAGATATGAAAAGAGGAGCTGCAGAAAGCCCTGCACATTTGTCCCGGAGGATGCCAATGTCACTCAGCGAGTTCAAGGGCATCTCTCTTCTGGGATGAAATCATTTGCTCTTCACTTGTCATCTCCTGCAGTTTGTTATGACTCTACTCTACCATCAATGTGAGCATTATGGCAACTTGGAAGATTTATTTTGTTGACAAAGAGCCATTAGGAAGGGGGACCAAAACAAATACAAAATTCAAAAATAAAGGAAAATAGAGCAAGGAATGCTAAGCATAGGAAAGAAGTATATTTGCTTGGTGCCGTGACAGATTTCTACAGCTATTCAATAAGCAGTAAATAAGGAACTGGCAAAATGGGATGTCCCTGTCCACAGTCATGATCATCACCAGCACCATCCAAAAGCGCCGGGCATGCACACGCAAAAAGACTCAATACTATTTTTTTTTTTTTAGATATGGTTTTCAGAGCCTCATACTTTGAATCAAAACTGTCTAGAATCATAGTACTCAAGAACTGAGGAATAGCTTAGGAGAGCAACATTTTCCTTTTAATGACTAATCTAAAGTCATATAGTTGGTTAGTGGAGAAATAGGACTAGAGTTCAGGTGTGCAAGTCCACTGGGGGGTGCGGGGAAGTGTTTGCTTCGGTTTTAATTGGCATCCAGAGCTAAATGCATTTTATGATGGCCTGGCTAATTAACGTGAGTCAATAAAGAAAAAACGTGATTCAGAATGATTGGACCCTTTAGGCTGAGCTTCTGTCACAAGTAAAGACAGGATCAGTCCTCTAGTGCTACTCTGCCCTATCCCAATGACCACATAGCTCTTGAGAGAGTGTAGAGTTGATGTAAAAGCTTAAAAGGTTATACTTAAAGCATAAGTATTCCCAGGGGAGAATACAATGTAATAGGACAATTACCTCAAAGAAATGCCTTGTTCCTGGTACATAATTTAAAAATCAACATTTATTTTTTCCATGGGCATATTTCTAGCATTTCTTTTGACCAAGAGGAGAAAAACTAATTGCTCCAAATCCATGTTAGAGTCCTTTTTTAGAAGAAAGGTCTTCAGCAAGAACAACGAATGAACTGCTCTAATGATGTTGAGCGTATTGGTCTATTGTTGCTTTTGATGCCTGATTCAATTCCTACCTCCCGCTCCTTGTCGCCTCAACCCTTCCAGATAATTTAAGTGTCAGTTGAAGCTACAGTAACTGTAGTCCCCAATTAGAACCGTTCTGTTTTTCAGTTCAAAGTCTCTTCAAGGAGGTAAGGCCAAAAAATCATGGCTGCACATCATTTGATTAATGGCTACTGGTTATGCATACCCCCATCTGTCCTTTGCACTTTATTATTGTTATACATGCCTTCAGTTTTCACCTTCGTATCTCATCCTATGCCAGTGGCACAAACCCCTTTCAGATACCCTCCTGCATATTTTTTCTAGGTGAAGCTAACTTAGCCGCATACTATTCATCCTATAATTAGTATTTACCTAATTTGCAAGGGCTTTTCTTGCTATGATGTTATTATGGTAAGAAAGAGAGTTTCTTGGCAAGGTGACCAGAGAGGATGCTTTACTTTAGGTCACTCAGTCAAACTCTGACTTCGTTCTTGAAGTCAGATGATGGCAAAGTACCCAGCAGTACTCGTAGCATCTTCCTATCTTTCCCCCTCTCCACATAGTATAGGTAGATCTTGTCAATCTGTATATATTTTTTCTTAGATTTAATAACTTAATCTATGTTTTCTAACCAACCTTCACTCCTTCCCTTCTTCCACTCAACTAGATGTCACTGAGTTACCTTGTCTTCATGCTCATCACTCACAGCTCATACATCCATGGCTCAAAATGACATAGGAAGGGTGGGAGAGGAGGAGAGCGATGTACTATGAAACTGGAGGTTTGGCTCAAGGGAGAAGAAGTTTTGTGGGGAGCTAAATCCACACTGCTCCTGATTATTTTTAGACAACACAAATTTTGAGGATGGACAACAAGATGTAGAAAAAGCCATGGAAAGGGAAAAAAGTGGCTAGATATATCAGGGCTATCTTTAATCCTTTCTTCATTCCCCCCTGTATATTCTTTCATTTACTCACTTATCCAATAAACTGCTGAGTACTGAGTCCCCAGGTGGACAGACCTTGGTGAATGAGACATAGGTTGACTTCAAGAAGCTACAGTGCAGTAAGCCATCCATCAAGTCTTGTCAAGCGATTCTGCTTCTGTGTCTACACGTGTCCCCTCCCATCTACTCCAAGTGGCGTGTCCATGTGCTTTTATTACATTTCACATGCAAGAGTTCCTAATTGTTCCTAATCTGCCTGTTACTTTACTTCCAGAGTACTGCACCCAGGGTGCTTACCTGTCTACAGCACAGAACAAATAATGCCCTAATTCTTACTTGTTTGAAATGACTCTCAGGAGAGGCTGGCCCCGGGCTTCCACTCCAGCTTTGTCTTTTGTCTCTTCCCAGGATTCAGCGCAACTCTGAGCCAGCCATATCTGTCTGCATTTTGTCCCTGCTTTCTGGAATGTTCTTTCTTTGTTTTATGCCCTGTATTAGTTGGAGTTCTCTCCAGAAATAGAACCAATAGGACACACACACACACACACACACACACACACACACTTATTTAATTATTTTTAAGGAACTGTGTCACAGGATTGTGGGAGCTGGAAGGTTTATAATTTGTCAGGTAGGCTGGCAAGTCAGTCAAGAGCTGGTTTTGCAGTCTTGAGTCCAAACCATGCACAGCAGCAGGCTGGAAACTCAGGCAGGGTTTCCATGTTTCAGTCTTGAGAAGAATTCTTTCTACTTTGGGGAACTTCAGTCTTTGCTCTTGATGCCTTCAACTGATTGGAGGGGGCCGCCCACATTACAGAGGGTGATCATCTTTACTCAAAGTCCAGGGATTTAAATGTTACTTACACACACCTTCACAGCAACATCAAGACTGGTGTTTGACCCAGAAACGGGGCATCACAGCATAGTCAAGTGGACATATTAAGTTAACCATTACATGTCTCATAAACCTAACCCCTTTCAAGGTTTAGTTCAAATATGACCCCTTTTAGAAGGTTTCCTACCCTGGAATAATTTCTGCCGAATGTGTTGTGTGAAAAGGTGTTGCAGTTTAAGGTACAGTTTGCCACTAGGGGGCAGCAACCCGCTCAGTTTGGGAGATGAGGGATTTTTTTTCTAGGAGTTTGCCCTCTGATCTGAGTATTGAAGGAGGAATTTCAATTCCACCAGGAAGAAAGACGGAGGAGTTTCCCAGGCAGGGCTGCAGCAGGTGTGACTACAGAATCACAAAACCATGTAGGTATGGGGGAACTGCAAGCCTGAACACAGGGTCAGAGGTGAAGACAGGACAGAGGGGAAAGTGGATTGGATGGACTGTCCTGCCAGATCCCTGAAGGCCTTCCCTAGAGCTGCTCTAACACGCTGCCACAGAATTGACAGCTTAATACAAGAGAAATGCGTTGTCTTGCAGTTCTGGAGTCAGAGTTCCCGAAGCAAAATATCTGCAGGGTTGCTTCATTTTGGAAACGGATACAGAATCCCTCTGTGCTTCTCTTGTCGCTTTCGATGGCTGCTGCACCCTTGGGCTCCTTGGCTTGGGGTTGCATAATTCCAGACTCTGCCCCTATCCTCATGTGACCTTCTTATCCCTGTTTGTCTCGGCATCTTCTCCTTTTTTGTGTCCTATAAGACACTAGCCATCATATTCAAGATCCATTCTAATCCAGGATGACCTCATCTCAAGATATTTGCCTTTATGGTATCTACAAAGATTCTTTTTCTAAATAAAGTTGCATTCTGATATTGCAGCTGGACATATCTTTTGGGTGTCACAGTTCAATTACAGCCTGGAAAGGAGAATAATAGGTTGGATCTGAGCTTGAATTCAGGGACAGACTCAAGAGTGTAGGGTGGTCAATGTCCGTGAGTTGGGCCCTAGGTATCTGCTGTGCCCAACCTCGTCTGAAGGGGGCAGCCTTTGCTTAGCTCCAAGAAGAATGTTGGCTTATTAGTGGCTTTTTAACAAAGTATATTTTTTATTGATTTCAGAGAGGAAGGAAGAGGGAGAGACAGAGACAGAAACATCAATGATGAGAGAGTATCATTGATCAGCTGCCTCCTGTACATCCCATACTGGGGATTGAGCCTGCAACCCGGGCATGTGTCCTGATGGCGAATCTAACTATGACCTCCTCATTCATAAGTGGGTGACATTTTAATTTTTGAAGAAAAGTAAGACTTCAAGAATTTTATACGAAATTTTCTTATTTTTAAACTTGGAGTCAAATTTAAATAAAAACAAAAACCAAGACTTACATTACAGTATGAGCCTGAGAAAATCCCTTTGTTGGCTGGAAGTGGTTCACGGGTCCCCAGCTTGGCTAGAATGGGAAACCCTTTAAAAGCAGGGATCAGCCCCAGATTGCTGTGTGGGAAGGTGACCTTGGTGGCAGGTGGAGATGGCCTGGGGCAGGGAGGGACACCTGAGAGTTAAATCTAGATACCACAGCCCCTGACACAAGCCCAGCCCCTATGAACTCTTACTGAACAAATGCAGGAATTAATGAGCTTTTAAAAACTTGCAGACACATGAAATAAGAAAACCTGTAGAGGCAACATTTTTTTCCCCCATGGAATTAAAATATCAAAGAATCCTTTTTTCTCTTTTTTAGGAACTAGATCTACCGACTACCATTCTGCTTTCATTTTCAATTGAAAACTATATACAACTATTTAAATTAATATCGCTTGTAATGACAAAAATAATTTCTTTTAGCTCTGTGGACAGCACCACATTCTATATTAAGCTGCTTAATATTCCTAACCATATGATTTCAAAATCAGCCATGCTTGAAAAATCACTGTCTCCGACATTGCCCATGATCAAAGCAACCCAAATTATAATATCATATTAACCAGGTTAAAAAATAGTATTTCAATTTCTAACCTTTCTTAACTGTAATTACTCATCTATCCAATGTATCCAAACTTATTTGATATATTTGCATAATTAATTATGATTTATTTAAAGTATTCCATTTGTAAGTTTATTCTCCTTAGCCTACAAGTCAGATTGCCAAGGGATACATTTAATTTTTAACTATCTTCCTTAAATTGTGCTTAAGACATAAAAGAGGAAGATGGTGAAAAATACAATTCATTCTCTTTTTAAAAAATTAATGTTTTCAAGGAGAAGGGGCTCAGTTTGAAGAACCTAATATCTTAAATGTTGCACATGGGGGACCCTGGAGTCTTCTTTACCAACAATGGATTGAATAATAGACTGGAAGAGTTGGTGTCCCTAAACAGTGCTTAATGCACACCCAGAGAAAGAGCTTTGCAACCAGTAGGATGGATTAGGCTTTGTTGCATTCACCTATTGGTTAAAATCACATGATCAGAATGCCATAGATCATCCCCATCGCATCTCTGAGAGTCTATGTATCATGCTCAAGGTCAAAATACTATAACATATAGATGGAAAGTTTACACATATTTTAAAAAATATATATTTTATTGATTTTTTACAGAGAGGAAGAGAGAGGGATAGAGAGTTACAAACATCTATCAGTTGCCTCTTGTACACCCCCTACTGGGGATGTGCTTGCAAACAAGGTACATGCCCTTGACCAGAATCGAACCTGGGACCCTTCAGTCCGCTGGCTGATGCTCTATCCACTGAGCCAAACCAGTTTCTGCTTCACATCTTTTGAAATGAATACAAGAAGTTAACTTGGATGTATGTCTATATGAACTCAAGTGTTCAGGTAAAAACTTCAGTCAGTTACTCTGATGTTTACAAATATCAAATTTTTCCTGGATTTTCTGGATGGTGTGAACATATCTGTACCAGTTCAGTCTCTGGTCAGGTGTGGCCTTCTCTACAGGGAACTTAAAACACACAGACATGAGCCTAACTGCTTTTAGGTATTAAGAAAGGTGTCCTCGCTGGTTTGGCTCAGTGGATAGTACCTTCAGTCAGGGGCACAGACCTCTGTTCCAGGGTCCTCCCTGGCCTGGGCCTTGATTGGGGCACATACTGGAGGCAACGGATCAATGTGTTTCTCTCACATCGGTGTTTCTCTCTGCCTTTCCCTCTCTCTAAAATCAATGGGAAAATATCCTCAGGTGAGGATTAAAAAAAAAAAAAAAGAAGAAGATATAACTAGGTTTATGATACACATAAAATCCCAGCAGAATGAAGAGGGTATTCAAAGTGAGAGGGCGGTTCTAGGATAGAAACTCTTCTTAGACCTCCAGGTAGAGAAGATGCTCCAGATGTACCCGAGAGATCATACCAGTGTCCCCCGCAGTGAGAGGCTGTGGGTCACTGCTGTTATCCTCAATGGGAATGTCTTTGCTTGGAAGACAAGAGTTCATCCTTTGGGAGGAAAGTATTGAAAGTTGAAACCGTGAATTTGTACTGAAAGGTGATGAAACACGGAGCCACAAACGAATGTAAAATTAGTTCATAACCAGTGAAATTTTTAGCATCTTGATCGAGATACTGGAAGGCAGGACTCAGTTATTATATTTCCCTTAAGACTGAGGGTTGCCCTTACATATTGAAATTTTAATACATACAAGGTTCAGTATAAAACAGTTTATAGACAAGACATTAGGTAATTACCATCTAGATTATAAGGACTAAAAAAGCAATAACTGCTCAGAGAGACATCAAGTTATTTTTAAAAAGTAATGTGACTACCTTTTAAATTATATACGATGAGAACAAAAAAGATCTACAATCTACTTTTAGTGGTAATATTATTCTAAGACTGCTGTGTGTATTGAAGGAGAAAGAAAATTAATATTCCAATTGGTGTCATGGAGAGCCAAGGTTTTCAACGTGAGGAAAAATGATACAGATGTGAGGTCAATGAGGCTAAGTAGAAATTCTATAATTATGGATTTGAATTGGTAGCAACTGTATAAAGTCATGACATATACTTATCGAAAGGATTACTTTCTAGCTCCGTTCATTAAAAAGTCCTGGCAGGGTGGGAGTGGGGCTCACCCAGTGGCAATAGGCAGGAATCTTCTCTTGGCTCAGGGTGTGGTTTCAAAATACCATGTAGCAATGAAACAAACCACATCCATGGGAAATGGCAAAGTCTAGGTCTGGATCAGCGTGAAATGGGAGCCTGGAATAGCTTGTCAGACAGAAAGCAAGGTGGCTATCAAAGCTCTTAGTAGCATGTCAAGAAGACGTAAGAGCCAAATTGAAAAAGTTCCCACTGGCCAAAGATGGGCAATTTGAGAGCCAGTAGAGATAACCATCTATCAAATGTGTTAAATGCATGACTTCATAAAGATACTAAAAACGAAGCACCTCATTTGTTGCATTAGGGAGCTCATTATCTGACAGCTGTTGAAGGGGAAGAATCAACTATTTTTACATTTTTATCCTATCTTTCTGTTTGAACCTATCTTTCTGGTAGCCAGGGTAACCACATAATTGAATTAAATACTTCTCCTTTTTAGGAGTACCGCTTTCATACTTATGCTTGCAAAAGGAATGATTAAAGTCCTGTTATCATTTTGTACCTCATAGCCCTCAGTCTCGCACTAACTCACCTCGGGGTCATCACTAGCTGTGAACATCGAAAAAAGAAACTCAACCAGACATTATGAATGTCTTTATGATACAAGACATTATGACATATGTTTGCCAAATAGAATATTGAACCTTTACTTAATCAGGCCTCTAGATCTAACCACCAATTAAAAAAATACTGGCTATAGAAGAAAATTTAGAATAATTCCTGGATACATTTAACAAATTTCAGTTAAGATGTGCAAGGTGCAAAAAGCACAACTCTAAAATGAAAGATTTATGAGTTTGACCACATTGAAATTAAAGAACTAATTCATGCAATAAGCAATACAACATGTAGTTAAAATAATGTGAAAACTGAGAAAAAAATTGAACATGTATAACTTATATACACAATTGGTATCTTTCTTTAAATTTAAATCTTTACTGTTGAAAGTTTTATACATGCCCCTTTTCTCTCCATTGACCTTTCCTACACCACCCCTGCCCCTGCCTCAGGCCTTCATCACCCTATTGTCCATGTCAATGATTTATGCATATACACATATGAGTTCATTGGTTGATCTCTTCTTTACTATAAAAAGAATATAGGAAAAAGTCTAAAAATCCATAGGAAAGAAATACAGAGAACTAGAAAACTAGACAAATGAAACTGGACATCTCTGAGAAGAAGAAATCAAATTGGTTAGCACACGTATAAAAGGAACTTGACCTGTATTATTAGTCATAGAAGTACACACTGAAGGAGCAAAGAATTCTTTCTTACCCTTTTGATTGGCAAACATGAAAATGAAAGATTCTATTGAGTTGGCAAGGAGAGGGAATGGAATGCTTCCAGGCTGAGGGTGGGAGTGCTAATTGTTGTAACAGCTCTGGGAAGCTTCTAGGAGCTGTCTTGAATATCTGTGCGATTCACCTAGCGATTCTTCTTGGTGCCTGCCTTAAAGAAACTCTTGCTCATGTATCCAAGTACATAGGCACAAAAGTTTATTGCTGTTTTTTTTTTTTTTTAATAATGTTTTAAACCACCTCATCTGTACGAATAGGGGAATGTATAAAAGACACTTGATTCTGAGCTATGTTTGCTATTATAATTCAGAATACCACCTTTTTGATTCTGAATCAAATTCATCTTTTGACCTGCGTTTTGCCATTGGTTTGGTGTACACAATGATGTGTCTGTCTTCTTTCTCAGTGATTTCTAAAATTCTACTTCTATGTTCTTATGGATCCTTAAAGAGGAAAAAAAAAAAAGACCAGAAATTAATTTGGGAGGATACCTTTAAATAACAACTCAAGACTCAAGAGAAAGAGGGCCTTTGAGGGATGGAAGGAGGAGGTTGTGATTAGAGCACTTGGGATGGAGAGTGATGGGGAGCAATGAGATCCCTGGGGAAGGTGGAGGGTTGTAAACTGATGAGAAACCAGAGTCAGTGCCTTTCCATGCTAAATTCTAGGTCAAGGTTTCTTTTGTTTGCTGGTTTTATTTTATTTTATTTTTTCTGTGTGAAATAGAAGAAAGGCTAAGCGAATGCTTTATAAAACATTATGTTGCCTTCATTAATTTTTTTTAAAGCACATATAACCTTTCAAATAGATCCCTGCTGCTGACTTTTGGGCAGGAAGACTATGAGACTATTCGCTTCTTTTATGATTACATGTTAATTAAATATTCTGATTACATTACAGAGTGATTACATATTCCCTTGCTTCAGTCTTTCCAAAGGCAGCGTTTTAGACTATCTTGAAGTAGTCTTTCATAAATTATCACTTAATAAAAGAAAAGAAGCATAGCCAATTATAATTAAGTGTTCAAGAGCTAACGTGTTTTTTTTTTTTTGTTTTTTTTTCTTTTCAAAAATAAGTTCTGAGAAATTTGTGCAGCCTTGTATTTGGAGAGGCAAAAAAAAAAAAATAAATAAAAAAAAAAATAACCACACAACCCATAGCAACTGAAAAACGACATTGTTAAATAAATGAGGTGCAAAATTTGATTTACCTTAATATTGTTACAGTCTGGTGGGGAAAATCCACCATATTCTTCATCCTGTCACTTACAAAATTAAAAAAGTATCCATTGTTTATTTAGTCCCCACGATGCTGTAGTTGTCAGGGCAACTGCAGATGCTGTGACGGAGCTAGCTGGTCCACACTAACGAACGTGTGGGTTCTGCAGGTGTGCATGTGAGCCCACGCAAGCATACTCATGTCCACGCCTTGAGGACAGGCACGAGATGTGTGTGCGTGTGAGGAAATACATTTCAGTTGCAGCGAAGTCACTGTTTAGGCCGTGGGTGATGCTCTTCCGCTCACCCATCCTGAGCAATTTACCACCTTTCCCTTTTAGGCAAGGTTAGGATTCTCTCTCATGCCCATCACTTCGGAGAAAAATTTAAACCTCTGGTAATGGCTCTACTCAATCATTATTTAGGTTTATGTCCTTGGATCCATTCAGTTTTGGGTCACTTAGGGAAGGTAGAATAGAAGTGCCATTCAGGTTCAGGGTCAGTGTAAGCAAAATTAATTATCTGTCTAGTGGTTTATCTGGATTGTGCTGGATCTGCTAATTACATTTCTGCAGTACATAGTTAGCCAAGTAAACGATGTGGGGATAACACTGGAAAATTGACAACATGGTGCTCCCATATACCACAGGTTCTACTGTATATAATAAAGTTTGTCTTGTGCCGTTTGTCTGACATTTCACACCTGGCTTTTGTCTATTGTCTGTGTAGCCACGGGAATCAATAATCTGGTTATTCCGTGTCGCCAGCCCTAGTGCTTCGGTGGAGGGATTAATGATGTAAAAGGAGGCGGCAGAGTTAGGCACACAGCTCGGCTACTGTGAATCCAGCTGGCTAAACTTGACTCAAGTACTGACCAACCTTCCTGAACCTCAGTCTCCACAGCCGTGCAATGGGGATGATTATAAAACTTAAAGCATGCTGGTGAGGCTGGGCACAACGCCACACAAGTGCATGAACCGTGTTAGATATTCTTCCTAGGACTCCCCGTCCTGAAGCGGGAGCCGGCCCGCTCCTCCTGTGAGCCTGGAGGCTTGCGCTCGGTTTCTTGCCTGTCGCCTGTGATAATGGTCTTCAAACCTGGCTGCAATTTCGAAGCACTTATGAAGCTTTAAACCAATATATATGTCAGATCTACTTCAAGATCAATTGCATATAAATGCTGGCATTAGGCCTGGGTGTCGTTATTTCTTAAAGTGTCTTAGAGTGATTCTAATAAGCAGCCAGCATGGAGAACTACTGGCTACCGAAGTCTTCCCTGTAAAGAAAGTTCAGGGCTGAGACCCAGGGGTGGGAATGGAGGGGCCTCTCTCTTTCATTCACCAAGAAGCCCACTCCTTCCACAGCTTCCACTCCTGCCTTCCTGTTCCCACCCGCCATTGTCTTCAAGCTATTGCGTGTAGGTCTCCACCCTGGCCAGAGCACACTTTACCATGGCTTTCTAATGCAGGCTCTACTTGCCCGCGTGGTGGCCACACCCTCCTTCTTTGCTGCCTCCTCTCTGACACTCATGACAAACTCATCTGGTGCCCATTCTATTTGTCCCGAGTGTTCCTTTCCAGTTTCCTTCATGTGCCCTTCTTCCTTTGTCCTTCCTTAAATGCCGGTGGTCTCAAAGGTCTTATTCTTGATCCTTTTTTAAAAAATATGTAAAAATATTATTGATTTTTACAAAGAGGATAGAGAGTTAGAAACATCGACGAGAGAGAAACATTAACCAGCTGCCTTCTGCACACCCCCTACTGAGGATGTGCCTACAACCAAAGTGCATGCCCTTGACCAGAATCGAACCTGAGACCCTTCAGACTGCAGGCTGACGCTCTATTCACTAAGCCAACCCAGTTAGGGCTCTTGATCCTTTTTTTTCTTCCCACACCTCATGTTCTCCCCCAGCGATCTCAGCATGCTCATGGTTTCACTCTCGTGATGGTGCATCCACATCTCTATTTCTGGACCAGAGCTTCATCGTGGGCTCTAGACGTTGCATTACCAAGTTCACTGTTATTGTTGCACACCCAGAGTAGTTCCAGGAACATAGAAGGGGCTCGGTTATTTCTAAAACTGAAGTAACCATACCAATGAATGAATGGCCTATAAGGTCAATACCAGATTAAGCAGTTTGGATTTCACCCTGGAGCAATGAGAAATCCTTAGAAATATTTCAAGCATCAGACTAAAGTGATGAGATGTGTGTTTTTGGAAAGATTATCTCTAGCCATAGATTAGGAGATGGATAATAGGGAAGACCTCATAAAAAGATGAAATAAGAAGATGGCAAGGCTAATATTTCTCGAGTTCATACTATTTTCCAGGAAACTGCACTAAGCTATGTACTTTACATATATTGTCTTTTTTAATGTACGCACTAGCCTGTGAAATAGGTTTTATTATCTTGTCTACTTCTCTGATTTAAAAACACACACACATGAAACAGGAGCGATTTAATATTTGCATGGTGATACAAAGCACAATAGTGTTGAAGCACTAATCCCAGGAAGAACTTGTGAGGCCCTGGACTTAGATGTTGCTGGTGGAGGGGAAAGGAGAAAACAGATGTAAATGTTAAGAAAACAGAGCTTGGTGTCATTACATGGTGACTGGGAAGGGTAGAGGGCGGCTCAAAGGTCTCGGTTGCCATTCTGGGCATTGCCTTTGGTCTCAGCAGACTTATGGGCCCAAGGCTCCCATCCATTAAATTATCTGCTCCTCGACAGATCTCATCATTTTGCATAAAATTGCATTGACACTTTTTGAACTTACTATCCCTGCCTTCATCTTGATAGTATCACTTTTTCCTTCCATTTATGCAAGTAATATAAATCATGTTAACACTTCAAGAGCTGTATCTCAAGTTTTATCTTTTGCATGAAACTTAAAAAAAAATTTTTTTTTTAGGCAAAATAGAATTTCTATTCTTTAGAATATACTGTCTACCTCCAAAAATTTGGGCAGGTTGTAGAGTATCATGTTTCAGTGCATGAATTTTGGAGCCAAAAACATCATTGATTTACGCTGTTAGCTGATGACTGCAGCAAATTATTTAACTGCTTTGGGCTGAGCTTGCTCAGCTATAAAATGAGGTTTTTAATGACAATGAATTTAAAATACATTGAATATTAAATAGCATAATGCATGTATAATGCCTAGCATCTTGACCGACACATAGTAGCACTTACTAAATATTGGCTAATACTATCTTTATTATTAAATGCTTATTTTTATCTCAGTGTTCTCATAATGCTCTGTTTTACACTTGTATGCTTTGGCTTCTCAGGAACAATGTGATTATCTCAAGAGCAGGGAGAGTGCTCAGCACATCTGGTATCGATAATTTACCAAATACTCAGTAAATGCTGTATTAACGGGTGATGGTACAACTTCTTTCGCTTTTCTTTCAGCAACTAATGTTATATTGGACCATACTAGACACTTAATAAACACTGTTTGAGTGTTTAAAAATTATTATTGAAAAGCAATGGTAAGTATGATCTCATGCTTGTTTAACCTAATTGAATGGAACTCTAAGTACTCTGTAACCAGAGGAATTTTCTGAATCTCAGAGCAGCAGAACATTGTGCCGATGCATTTTCTTAGTGTCATTATTGCATGAATATCTTTATCCTGAAAAGCCACATGCCCTGTATGCCACTTCTAGGACTACAAGGGTGGAGTCTCTTGGTTTAAGAGGAGGATGCGGCAGAATTCTTTCCTGCCAATCCTTCCTTTCTTCCCTTCCATTTCCCCTCCCATTTTTTTCTCCCTCAATTTTCCCTTCCTTTCTCTTCCCCTTCGTATCTCTTCTTTTTCTTCTTTTTCACATACCTCCTTTTCTCTCTCCCTCTTTTCCTTCCTTTCTCCACTCCAACAATGGATGTCATGTGCCTACTATATAGAAGGCACTACTCCAGCACTGTGGATCCAGAGCCATATGGAGATTCAATGTTAGGCTGGTATGTCTCTGTCTCCTCTGACATTATACATCTGATTTCACTGACAAATAGTACACAATTATGGGAAACAAGTGCCCATAAATTCCACAAAACCAAGTGACCTTTCAAGTTAGAAAAAGGTCATAGGTTATTGTCATTGCTCGCTGTGAACCATGCCATTATCAATATTTTAGACTTCGAAGCAAAATAATGAAACGTTTCCTTAAAGCAATGACATCAGATAAAAGCCATTCTTTGGTATTTAATATCAATAGTTTAGAAATAGGATCCCAAAGTATTTCCAGATGTGTTTATGTGTGCTGATTGATTTTAGGTCGATCATTCTTCTCTTTGTAACTACATGATACAAGAGGTTCTCTACACATGAGGTGTGACTAGTGACATTTGTCACTATGACATTAACTGGGTACATGGAACACATGGATATGCCTATAAGCGCCAAGGCAAAACCTACCAAATGTAGAACACTCTGTGTACTTGCTTGCTGCGTTAAATTGTCTACCATATGTACTTCTTATCTAATGTTTTTATTGTGCCATTAAGTAAATGTCTCTGCATATTCATAAATATACTCCACACCGTTATTGCTAGAGAATACCCATCCATGTAGCTGTCTTATTAAAAATGAACAGCTATATATGTACTTGTGCTGTCATCCATGTGACAAACTACAAACTTGGTGTCACTACAGAAGCCACTTACTAGAAATAGAGTAATTATGCCACTGCTGTAAATTACAAGATTTCACATAGGAACCATTGACAGTTAATAAGGGTTGCATCATTACAGATTTATCAGGTTTGCATTTCTTCTGTGGCTTGGTATTTACATATCTGTAAACTCATTTGCATAATAAATTGAAAGCAATTGATTTGGGCTATTGGAAAAAGAGCTTTAAAATTTCATGAAGTTGTTCTTCCTATGTATTAGGTTTTTTTTTGTTGTTTTTTTTAGATTCCACATTTAAGCAAGATCACATAGTATCTGTCTTTCTCTCTTTGACTTATTTTAGTTAGTAGAATGCCCTCAAGATCAATCTATTTCATCACAAATAGCAAGCTTTCCTTTTTTTTATTTTTATGGCTGAGTAACATATTTCATTGTAGATATAGCACATTTTTCTTCATCCATTTAATCCTAAGTGATGGACACGTAGGTTGTTTCCAGGTCTTTGTTACTGTAAATAATGCTGCAGTGAACATGGAGTGCAGATATCTGTGAAATAGTGATTTTTACCTCTGTACACTTTTCTACAGTGGCTGAACCAATGAACATTCTCACCAACAGTGCAACATTTTAATTTTTAATATCGATATATGCATGTTAATTAGTTTTGTCCTCTCAGATCCTGATGATGTTCATTCAGAATCTGATGATCTTAACCACATTCTCGGGCTTAGCATGAAAAGTGTGTAACTGAGTAATTGATGGTACCAAAACGATGCAGATAGTCCTTTTTAAATTTTAACCACGCCTTCACAACTACTGCACCCAACAAAATCAGAAAACATCTTCTTAAAGACAGTTTCAAGGTTAGAGAAATAGTAAAAATAAGTTCCATGAACCATTAATAAATATGAAATGCCAAAAATAGTAAAAAAGGTTAATATTCTGTTATACACAAAAACAATTTGGCTTTTCCTTAGTTTCATTTAGAAAAATATTAACACTAGAGTCTCTTATCATGATAATGTCATTCAAGGATGGCAAATAGTTTCAAGCACATACTACCATTTTGTTTTCTATGGTCATACTGAGGCCTGATGCACAAAAATCCATGCAAGAGTAGCCTCCTTCCCCTGGCTGCCAGCCCGGCTTCCCTCCGGCACCCAAGACCCGGGCTTCACTCAGCCTTGGCTTTGTCTGGAAGGACGTCCGGAATGACGTCTGGAAGGACATCTGTTATAATTAGCATATTACCCTTTTATTATTATAGATTATTATTATAGATGGGCATGATCTAGTCTAGTGGAAAGAACAATTAGTAGAAGGTAGGCCTGCATTTTGACCTAATCTCTTCCTCTAAACAGCTGGGTGATAATTCACTTACTTAGGTTTGTCCAGTGTGAAATAAGGACGGTAGACTGGATTATCTTTTAAGGTCCCTTCTATCTCTGATGTTCTGTAAACTAGGACATTTATTAGAATGTCAGCGTAGATTTGCGGTTGCAGAAAAGGCTGCCTAAGCCTTTCTTTCTACGGTGCAATGGTGTGTTTACACCCACTGGTGCTTATTCACACATTTGCAGCACTGCTTCTTTCCGAGGCGTTGAGAAAAATCTGTCCTCCTAGAAATACTCAAAATCAGTCCATTTAAAACAATCCAATGAGTGCCTGTGTTTTGCCTTTGTGTTTGCATTTAGGATAAAGTAGCTCTTTCATCTGTATAACAATTTGGAATTAATGATGGTTAAATCACCTAATACTCCTTGATATCAATGCAAATTAATCTGAAATTTCACTCCATTTGTTGGAGCCTTGGAGTCTCCAGGCACTTGTTTTAGATCTCCTCTAGGAAACGAGTTGAACACATCCTGACATCCAATCCTTCTTGACTTTGGGGACTGCATTTCTAAGCAGCAGAATTTTTCATATTGGATTATAAATCTGCTCCGCAGGAATTCGGTCTCTTCAGATCCCAGCTTCTGGCTTAGGCTTCCAAAAAACAATTACACTAATAAAAATGTCCAAGCAGGGGATAAACAGAAGTGGCAACTATGTCAGAAGCCAAAACAGGTTGTTTTTATTTCTCACGGACAGAGAGAAATGGCACTCACCATTATAAAACACACGATTAATTCAGTTCTCAAAAAGAAGGCTAAGTGCATAAAATGAAAGAGCACAACCATTATCCATCTCAATGGGTATGCCTCCAACCTGCAAAGTCCAAGAATACATAAAAAATACATGATGTTATTAGCTAGTGGAAGCTGGCAATATATTGTCCATAACTTATTTATATAAGGCTGTCCGGAGGAGCAGTGTTAACTCTGCTGTAGGCAGATAGGACTTGGGACCTGTGTCGTGGTTTATGGAGAGTCAGAGCGTAACTGACAAACACTCTGAAATAGATGAAACGAGGGACATCTGAATACCCCTGTCATTATCGCCTGGACCTGTTCTCATTGTCTCTCCAAGCTTCTGCTGATTCCACAAACCAAGGGCCATCTCATTGTTTTGTCTAACTCTTGTACTCAGGTGTTTACATCACTGGTGGATGTATTTAACTAGTAAATGTCATGAAAATTAGGAGCCAGTGCTCACAGTCGATCACAGAGTGATCTGAAAGGACAGCCTCCATCTCTCGCTAAAGAACTTAATCTTGGCTTTCCATGGACCAGGCACCTGGGAGGTCAGGAGTCTGTAGAGAGGAAGCTGTGGGAGCTCCACTGGCGTCATAAGCAGTATAATGGAAATAAGGTTCAGCTGCAGGAAAGGGACTCTTGAACCTAAATATTCAGGGATCCTGGGCCCCAGACAGAGAGCATAAGGCCCTGCTGGGGCCACTCATGGGAGGTGCATTGGTTGGTCGTTATGACTATTTCCTATATCTACATTCTGAAAGTTTTGTTTCCTTGACTAACTTTGAAGTTTGTCTATATACAAATTACTTTCACTTTTCTTTAAAAAATATTTTCATTGATTTCAGAGAGGAAGGGACAAGGAGAGAGAGAGATGGAAACATCAATGATGAAAGAGAATCATTGATCTGCTGCTGTCTGCATGCTCTACACTGGGGATCGAGCCCACAACCTGGGCATGTGTTCTGACCAGGAATTGAACCGTGACCTCCTGGTCCATAGGTGGATGCTCAACCACCAAGCCATGTTAGCTGGGCTCACCTATTTTTCCTAAAAAGTTTTTATTGCTTTTCAAATAAAGATTGTAATAAAAAAGCGACCTTGATTTTTCTCCAAGTAGTGCAAACTATGAGTGGGGAAGGCCAAAGCTTTGTAAAAACCAGTTTCCCATTAGGAGATAGCAGGCTGTCATCCAGCTTCAGTGACCGTGCTCTCCCACACACGTGGGAGGGAGAGAGCACATGTCTTTGCAGGTCCTCAGCTGGTAGGGAAGTTAGACCATCTATTTCCGGAGATAGTGCAATTGATTTCTCAAAGGTCACCAATGAACTCCTTCAAGTGAATGGAATTTAAAATTTAGTTTAGCCTTAAAGGGCATAGCAGTTCAATGGTCTAAATCAGGGATTAACGATTACAATTCTGAGCTCTGTTTTTCGGGCATTTTGGTGACAGGAGCGACTGCATGAATGCCCAGTGTTAGCAAGGGCTGCCAGCTCTCACTCCCACTCATGTGAATTCCCCCAACACATGGTGTGCGATGTGTTTGCTCCTTTATAAAATATAAATCTACCCTAAGAATTTTAAGATGATTGGATTTCAACTTAATATAACTTATTCTAATCTGTTAATTATAACTCTGCTTTCCTGCTGAGTTCAGTGGTACTACGGGAGACTCCTATGCACCATCTATTTATGAATCCATGGCGTAGACCCCATCCGGAGAGACTCTGGTTTGATCGTTTATAAAGGGCTAGAACCCAGGACAAATTTTGACAAATTTCCCTGGTGATTAAAACAAACAAGAGCAATATATGCTCACATATATGCACACCATGGAAATCCTGTAACATCAATACACATGGTAAGCTTATTCTTCTTGCTGGCTTCACTGACTCATTAGCTTAATAAGCATTTTATTTAAGAGCAAGTTTCTTTACTTCTCTGTGCCTCAGTCTTTTCATCTGTACAGTGGGGATAGTAACAGTACCTGACTCGCAGGGTTGTTGTGAGGGTTTAATGTGTTAATATTGGTGAAGGGCTTAGAATATGTCTGGGAGTTATTAAGCATCATGGAGGAGCTTGATATTATTAATACCATTATGATTTTTGATCACAGCTTTCCTAAGCGACGTTAAAATATGTACCCAGATTTGGGTGTGTTTTTAGGTGGTGGCAATGGCATAAATATTTTTTAAAAATTTTGTAATTTAATTTTAAATGGACCGGAGAGCGAATCAGGAGACTGGTGGGGCGGGGGGGTCGTCACACCCTCAGAAGGCAGGAGGGAAGTCTTAGTTCACTCTGCAGCTGCAAGTGTGAGGCTTTGGACAAGACATAGAGAAATGGGGCTAGAGTTTCCCATGTTTAAAAGAATTGGTCATCCAGGTTTCAGTAGCTCTAACTGTGACCTGGTATTGTGAAAACAGGAGCAAGTACATGTAACAGTTTCCCCCAGAGTGTACAATATGCTGATGCTTTCTCCGGAGCCAAAGTCACAATGTCTAGAGTGTGCCTTTGCTTATAGTAGCCACTCAATAAAATTCTATTAGAGAGTGTTCAATAAGACTGTTCAAAATACAAAGTGAACCCCAGGCATACGATGAATATTCACAGCTTGTTTTCCCCCAACTGGTTATCTGAGTTCCTCTGCAGGAACTGCTCTAGAAATATGACCAAAAGGCTTATCTTAGTTTTTGACAGTAAAAAGATTAAATAGGCTTAATTTTATTTTTAGCACATCAACCGTTATCTATTTTTATTGCCATGTTAAAATTAAATCACTTCAACAGCTGCAAAATACTCTGTCTAGAAAACTTTGTTAAGCCAAAGAGACGGAAGGTGCATGAAGCCAATTCAGTTTTTACTTAGTGTGTGCAGATCGGACATCCTCTGGAAAGCCTCGGTCCTTGCAGGCCAAGTGTTTAAGTACAGCAGTGCAGTGGACTATCAATTAGAGCGACCCTCTTCACTTTGATGAATGAGAACGAACTTTTATAGAGCAGCAAGATTGGATGCAGTTGCATTAAGCCTTGATGACATTAGCATTTGTTACGTGATTGGAGGAGAGCCCAGAGAAGTTGGAAGGTCTTACTTTCTTTGATGATCTGAAGTCACTGATTCAGAGGTTCTGAGGCATGTGTGGATCCTGGTGCTTGGAGCTCTGGGAAATAGAATTTACTTTTTCATGCCGGAGTAGGGATTTTTTTTTTTTTAAAGAGGCCAAGTTTCATTTTAATTAAGCAGTGAAACCAAACCACACTTCTTCTCAATCAGGAATATTCTAGGCAAAAAAAGAAAAAAAAAAGAAAAAAAAAAAGTTTGGAGAGCCAATGGATTCTAATAAATAATAGTGAATTTTAACATAAAACTCACTGAAAGATGCAACAGGTCAACCAATCCATGAACCTCTGGAGGGTAACAAGACAGCAAACTTGACATTGCACCGGATTTGACATACTGTGGTATTTGACATACAGTGAATCATTATTTACATTTTATCCAAAAACATTTACCTGCGAAAAGGTCATGACGTTAAATGTGGAGACATTTGCAGCAATTGCCAAATGTTTACCGTCTCCACGAATGCCACGCTCCTCAGTCAAAAGCGGGTTGATGTGCTAAATGTCAATTACTTCAACTTGTTTGATGGGAGCATAGATTGCCAAGCAACATAAAAAGAGGCTTAATAAATATTATCGCCACTGCGAAGCATTCATCTTGCCAGCGGAGGCTGGAGTTTTACATGGAGAAGATTTATGACAAGCAACCGCTCAGGACATTAGCGCTCCATTACTGCAGGCCTGGGTGGCGGCTGGGCCATGGGCTTCTGGAAGCGGCACCTTCCTTTCCTGGCTTCTGCTGTGACGTTTGAGAAGCAAGCGCCAGGGAGCCTGGGATTATTTCAGGACTTGGATGTTTATTATGTGCTTCCCGGGCCTTTTCAGAATTAGCAGCAGAGGAGGATTACCCAGAGGGACGTTGGTTTTCCTCAATGGTTATAAGACCTAATGAGATTCGGCAACCACCCCCGAGTCTGTAAGAGAACAGCGCGCATGTTCCGAGGGAGGCAAGAGCACTAGTGGGACAGAAAGTTGTGAGGGAGCCGGTGACAACGAAATGCAAACTAGCTTCCAGGATGGGTCATCAGCACCAAAACCTGGTGAAAACAAGCTATGCAAAGCAAGGTGCTTCCGTTTTCTTCTGCTCACAAGCCATGCCCCTAACAAAGGGCGCAGCGAGAGAAGCACGGAAATGCCCTGGACCAAGTGCCCGAGGCCGATGCTAAAAGCTGGGTCATCGGCCCCACATGCACACGTATAAGTGCCAGTTAGGTGCAATTCTTTTCCTGATTTCCTTTTCCTTGGAATTTGAGTTTTTGAATATCTGATAAGCACTTATTGAGCACCATGGGTTCCCAGCACAGCACTGGGCCCTGGTGCCGCTGATGACTGTAGTCAGGTAGGAAGAGGATGAAATAGTGCCAGTTCGGCTACAGGAGTACCACCAGGAGGGACGGAAGCAATTCCCTGAGCGGCCAGCAGGGGAACCTGGGAGCAGAACCAAAGAAGTCCCCATGCGAACAGCGTGAGGAGGGCACTCTTATTTGGACACAAGTGCCACCGGGCATGCCAGGCAGAAAGGACATCAAGAGCAGGCATGGAAATGTTTCTGTCCGTGGGAGTTGGGAGCAATGGCTTGCTTTACCTCCGTCAGAGGACTCAGGAGGGGACTGTGGGAAGTCAGCCCCGAGAGGGAGGAGTGAGGTGCCCCATGAAGGATCCAGATTGCCAAGTTCGAGTCTGGCTTTCATTCTGGAAGCACATGGCATCACTGGGGTTCTTTGAGCAGCTCAGGGCAAAGATGAATCTCAGGGCCAGGAGAGTGAAAACGCCACTGATGGGAAGAACGGAAAAGGGCAGGGAGATTCGGGGTGAGAAGGGCAGGGTGACATGCAGTTGTATTTAAATGCCACGGTGGCAAAATGACCCAGGACGCAGTGGCATTTTCTTCCTGAGAGACCCTTATCCTCCCATCCATCAGGGAAGGTTCAGGGATTCTTCCTGACAGGCAGCTGAGCTAAGCGGTTTCTCCATCCATAGCACGAAGGGATTTCTAGGACCGAGGGTAAGGAATTAGTCCGGAGTTTTCTTCCCTCGCATATATGAGTAATCACAGGAGAATGCTTATGGTAAGCTTCTTACTTCCCAGATGCAAGTGCAATTCAGCTGAGCTGATTTGCAGCTTATGCCAGAGTGTTCAGTCATCTCCCAAAACAAATAACATAAGCAATTATGTCAACATTGAAATGTAGGTTTGTTGGAGAACCTGAGACTTATGACTGTTATCTCCAGCCCTGGGCCCTGGGCTAGACAAAAAAGTTTACTTTTAAAAGGGTTAAAAGGACTTTCCAGATCTCATGCAAGGTCTCATTCCTTTTAAGCTACTAGATCATCTGATGTTTGCATCACGTAATTATTCATGTTAAATGATGATGGTCGCTAATCAAATAAAATGTTATTAGGAAAGGCTAAGTCATTCTGTCATATTCCCTTGGCCATCCAAATTTACACCTTGGATTTTACCAATCACCTAGGAGGGACATAAAGGAAATATCATAGGTAAATGATGGGGGAACGTCAATAAGAACTCTCCCAGCAGAACAAGCTGGACAGTGACTGGGAAGAAGGCATGGGGAGAGTAGAAATTTGGGGAACAGCACTTTTAGACTTTCTTTGTGTTTTTTAGTCAAGCTGATGAGCAGGTAAACAAGTTGCTTACTCCATAGTTAAGCTTAATGTGTGCTCTTACTACCCGATCTTCCCTAGAGTCTTGGCGATTTCAATGAACTTGAAAGTTTTTTTTATATTTGATTGGCCACATGTGTGAAAGGCAGATTTCTACTTGGCTTTCAGAGCATGGAACAATAGTGGAAACCATACCCCTCTCCACCAGAACAAAACACACACACACACACACACACACACACACACACACACAATATCACATCTCCACTGTCCAAATAAATGGTTGACTCACCATTTATAGAATCTTTGGGATTTAGATACCAATTGGGTGGCTGGACAAAGGTGATCTTTAAAATCCCTCCCAATTTTGAGATCTTTTGCTGGAAGGTACTGGGGATGATAAAGAGATCATATTAAGGACTTAAGCCTGGGAAAGGTGGCTAAAATAACTCAATATGTTTCATACGTCTCAGCTAAGTGATGAATTGGAGAGATGCGGTAACTCGTGACTTCCATCTGAAGGGTAAGAAGAAGGGTAGGATCATATATAATGCCAAGAGGAAGAACAATAAGAAATTATAGTATGAGCTTTACTAAAGGAAACTGTAGGATCAGAATTAGAAACATTTTTTCAAATTAGACTTCAGAAGTCTAATGCTCTTTGGCACCGTCTCCCCCGGGCAGCCACGAAGCCCCTTTGAAAAGCTCCAAATGGCCTTGTCTGGAACAAGTGAAGCATCAGACCCTTTAAAAAACAAAATGCCTTTTTTTTTTTTTTTTTTTTTTTTTTTTTTTGAGAACGGGAGGAAAGGAGAGCACAATTTCTTTTTAACCCAAAGCATTCTGATGTGAGGGTTTCTCCCCCACAGAACATTTCTTCTCCAATAGGATGTAGGCAGACTTAGGCAGACTTGGGCCCACACACATGGGCTGTGAAACATCATCCGGGAACATGGCACATAGCTCTCCACGCCTGCTCCCAGGGGTCAGGGGCAGAGTTCCTCTTGAGATAGCTTTCTGCCATCTTTCCTCTGGGAGACTGTTTTGGGAAAGCCAGCAGCTGTGCATGTCCTCTCCCTCACCTTTCCCCCTCAGCTAGCCACTCAGACATTGGTAACCATCAGCCTAGCAGAGTAGGTGAGGGGTGGCAGCCTTTCTCTCTTTGGTTGGTGTTTGACTTCCTGAACTTGGCAGCCCACTTTCCTTTTTCTAGTACCAGATCTGCTCACCACTCCTCCCACAAGTCTACCCTCCATATCACCTTCTTTTTCTCCGTCAGAAATGCCTTATTTTCACTGTCATTTAAAATAAGGAGACAGCAATTTAGAATATGTGAACAATATCAGGAACTAATAATCCTGTCTTAGTCATAGTCCTGGATTGTGTAACGTAGTTGTATAATGTTACACAAATCCCTGAAACTCTCTAAGACTCAGACTCTTCATTTAAAAAAATATATATATTTTATTGATTTTTTGCAGAGAGGAAGAGAGAGGGATAGATAGAAACATCAATGAGAGAGAATCATTGATCAGCTGCCTCTTGCACACCCCCTACTGGGGATGTGCCCCCAACCAAGGTACATGCCCTTGACCGGAATCTAACCCAGGACCCTTCAGTCTGCAGGCCGACGCTCTATCCACTGAGCCAAACCAGTTTCGGCAGACTCTTTTATTTTTAAGTGGGGGTGTCCTAATTTCCTCATAGGCTACCATGGCGATCAAAAGTAATGATACATATTTTGGTGGTAAAGTTCTATGTTAATGTGAGTTCCTATTATTAATAGTAAAATTTACAAATCATCTTTGGTCCCTGTTATGTACAATGATTTCTCCCAGTGAGTCTATGTCTCCTAACAATATCTAAGTTCTGTAAAGGAAGGACGTTTATTGTACGCTACTTGAAACCTATAAAACTCTTCTGAGGCCATGAGCATGCTTTGTGGGGTAGAGCCACCAGGGAGAAGCGGGGCTCCTGCATATGTTTCTTGTAGACTAGTGCGGGGGGAAAAACCCGGACTTCTTAGTTGCTGCTGGCCCTGGGGAGCAAGTGGGCAGTATAGGTTCAGGGGAGATGAAACAAAAGGAAAAAACAAATTAGGAGCTGCTTTTAGACTTAAATGTTTCTGGGTTTCCTCCGAGAGAAGATATTATGGACTGAATTATGTCCCCTCCAAATTCATATGTTGGAATCCTGACCCCTAGTACCTCAGAATGTGATGGGATTTGGAATCCTTAAGAAGGTGGTTAAATTCAGATGAGCTCATTAGGCTAAGCTCAAATTTGAGACTGGTGTTCTTGCAAGAAGAGGAGATTCGGACACAGACACAAAAGGGTAACCATGTGAAGACATGGGAAACAGAGGACCATTTACTAGGTGAGGAGAGAGGTCTCAGAAGGAACCAATATTGATTTTGGACTTTTAGTCTCCAGAACTGTGAAAAAGTAAATTTCTGTTGCTTAAGCCCCTAGTCCTAGTAGATTAACCCAAAGGGAGCTCCTCATGACCTTCTTTCCTCATCCCCCTCAGGAGTCGGTCATCCCCAAGGTCTAGAGTTGACCGAGTCCGTCTTCCTCCTGGCCAGCTGGATGCCTGGTGGAAATGTGCTTCTGATACTCCAGGTGGTAATAATGAAGTCGGTTTCTTTCTGAAACATCACCGCCTGCCCATGGAGTTTCGTTCGACAGGTCTTTAAGGGCAGCTCTGTGTTCTAGGTACATGGAGATAAGAGCAGGGTTTGGCTTTCTATAGCTTGGTGCCCAAATCTGGTCTGGGCCTGTTTTGTTTTTAAAAAAATATATTTTATTGACTTTTTTACAGAGAGGAAGGGAGAGGGATAAAGAGCTAGAAACATTGATAAGAGAGAAACATTGATCAGCTGCCTTCTGCACACTCCCTACTGGGTATGTACCCGCAACCAAGGTACATGCCTTTGACCGGAATCGAACCTGGGACCTTTCAGTCCACCGGCCTACGCTCTATCCACTGAGCCTAACCGATTAGGGCTGGGCCTGTTTTTATAAGCACCGTTTTACTTGAAGGCAGGCACAGCCCTTGGTTTATGTATTGTCTCTGACTGCGTCTGTGCTAGATTGGCACACTCGGGTAGTTATAACCTAGAGCAGATAGCCCGCAAAGTCTAAAATATTTGCTATCCGATTCTTCGCAGAAAAAAAAAAAATGCAGATTGATGTTTACTGAAGTGGTTTCATGTGCCTAAGCCCCTGAGCCTTATGGAGATACAGGTTTCCAAAAGGAAAGGGACATTCAATAAACATTGACTCAATGAGAAGAATCTCCCCTACATTTCTCTGCTATCCTTTGCTTGGAGTCCGTATGCTGCAAGTGAGATACTACGTACTGTCATCATTGGAATGGGAGTTCGACCTGCAGGCACGCAACGCTCTCTACCAATACTGCCACGGCAGGGTATTTTCTAGGGAGGCACCAGCACATTTTCCTAGTCTAGTTTTGTTGTTGTTGTCAAATGCCCGCAAGTAGGCAAGATCTCCTGCTCCTGGAATATTTGCATTTGGAAGCAGATCACTGGTCACTTGTCATGAGCCACTGTACCTTAAAATTAAAGGAAAGGGTGGAGAGAAGCCATGTGATGAAGGGTGAAGACCTTGTTAATGATCTGAAGTGCATTCCCTCCTCTGGAGTGTTGGCTCAGCGTTACCAAATAAATAAGCACCAGCTTCCCAAACCACCTGCTGTACCCCCGGAGTCCCCCTCCTCTCTTTGCAGGTCTCTAGTTCTGTTCTTGTGGTTTGTTAATAAAGATAATCTTGCGAATGACTTGTTATACTTGTTATGCTAACATCTCTCTAAAGCACAGACTACCATACTTCAAATTCACTGTTTAGATTGTCAAGAAAGTTAGCTTCCTTTGTTCAAAGTAACAGGAAAGATCCTCCGCGAAGGATTAGGTCATTGCTGGGCAAGATGCAAATACTACCCTTTGAGCTTCACTAAGCTCCGGTGACCTCATGTTCTATGCCTGAGAGAGTCATTCAGAGGAGGTTTCCGATCTTCACACTCAGCGCGGTGGCCTTGACATTGTGGTCACAGTGTAAGAGTTAACTAAATTCAGGAGAGAAATATTTATTTAAACTCTCTGGCAGTGATACTGTTTTCTTTTGTTATTGAATAATTGAAAAGGTATCAAATAGCAAAGTTTCAATTATTCATCAAGTTATTTCATTTACTAGACAAATGTCTGTAGGCAAATAAATGACATTTGAATTAAAAACTGGCAACATCTCCATAGGTTTTGCTTATCTGGTTATCACTGCCTCAGTCCTCAGATATGAAAGCTTCCTGCAAATCGTCCATCAGCAATTATATTCTTGCCATAGCAAATTACCACACGGTTAGCACTTAACCCATTTATTATCTCACCAGAGGCCCGATGAACAAAATGTGTGCAAGAGTAGGCCTTCCTTCCCCCAGCTGCTAGGACTGGCTTCCCTCTGACACCCGGAACCCGGGCTTTCCTCACAGCCCCGGCTTCATCCCGAAGGTCATCCGGAAGGATGTCTGGTCTAATTAGCATATTGTGCTTTATTATTATAGATCACACCTGTCAAACACAAGGCCCGCGGGCCAAATCCGTCCCGCCAGGCCTTGCAATGTGGCCCGCAACGCGCTGTCATCACTGCACTCCGCTGCGTTTCCATCACAATGACAGTTTATGACTGTTCAGTAAACCATTCGGCCCGCGATTTAGGCTGGATTTTAGATTTTGGCCCCTTCTCTGATTGAGTTCGACACCCCTATTATAGATAGTTCCATAGGTCAGACAGAAGTCCAGGTACATCTCAGCTTAGCTGGGTCCTCTGTTTAGAGCATGATAAGGCAGAAATCCATATGATGGCAGGGTTACCCTTCTTTCTCCAGGCTCTGGGGATTAACCCATCCCCAAACTCATTTAGGCTGTTGGTTGAATTCGGTTTCATGTAGGACTGAGATCTCCACTTCCTGGTTGACTGACAGCAAGGTTTGTACTCCCCGAGTCTGCCCACATTGCTCCTCGTGCATCCACATGGTGCCCCCCAAGCAAACAGGAGCTCCCTTCCTCTGATGCTTCAGTTCTCCCTGACTTCCTCTCTGCTGCTTCTCTCCTGCCTCCAGCTGGAGAGAAGGTTCTGGAGATGACGGCATGAATATCTAATGAGGCCATTTCTCTGCCCACCACATTTTCAATAACAAGATAGAATTCCATAATACAAAACCTTAAGGTTTGGAGGTTTTGTATAAAAAAAAAATAAAATGAACAAAATGATATAGAAACTCCTCCTTAGGTGGGATGCTGTGCTTTGAATTTGTCCCTCCAAGTTACCTTCCTAACTTCCTTCTATTCTAGAATTACAGACAGGCAATGTATAGTCAGCTCATGCCAGGGCAGTCAAAATAAAGATATATTCTATTTTAAACACATGATTATTATAGCTTTGAGTATATGTACATGTATATATATTTAGGTGTATATGTGTGTGTGTGTGTGTGTGTGTGTGTGTGTGTGTGTGTGTTCCTTTGCAGATAAATGGTCTATAGAATATACTAGTACTTGTCCTGTCTGAATCTGGCTTCCTGGCCCCTTCTTCTATTTTTAAGCCTCATAAGCTGTGTAGAAGGCACAGGTGGACCATGAAAAAATACCGCTGTGCTCTGAAATTCCACCTCTGTCTTCCGTCTTTGTGTCTGACATTGGCAGTCCCCGGGAACCAATTTTCAACAAGACTGACTGACCCTCCTTCCCCGTTCCCTATCTTGCGTCATTTAATCCTCCGCTGACACCTTCACATCTTTCCTGCCATTACCTGGGAAGATATTCACCTGGAAATGTCACCTCAATGTAAATGTTACAGCTGCCAGCAACCATAAAAAGCCCACAGTTTTATTCTATGTGCAGGCTAATGAGTAGTTTGTCACAACTGCGTGGATGCTTGTAGAAGATATGAGACTCTTGGGTCAGAGACAAAGGATGCTGTTACTCACGGCGCCGCAGGGAGCGTGAACTTCATGTTCACACGTTTCCCTGGCACGGAGGACCCCTGGGTGGGGTGTGGTGTGGTGCAGCCCGGGAGGACCCCGCATGGCTGGAAAGCCCTGAACTATAAAGGAACCGATCTTTTAAAAGAACCACCTCTTTTTTGAAGTGCTTTCTAGCCAACCTGCCCAGTGTTTGTCTGCAGCCCTTCTCCCCAGGGGGAAATTGTTTTCCAAGGCTGTTGGCTATAAAAATGTCCTTCACAAGGCAGTGCTGGAAAAGCCGCCACTGCCTCTGGTCATAAGAAGCGAGGAAATGCCAGGAACCAAGGGAAATGGTTTCCTAACAACATTTTCCTACTTAAAAAAATGTTCCTTTGCAGAAAAATGGGTATGCTCATCTGATATAAACAAGACTCATTTTGCCTAGGTTGAGAAAATGAGTTAGAAACATTTATAATTTAGTTAAATTATATACATGCACTTTATAATTATATACTTATTAAAAACAAATTGCATAAATATATACAGGTATACAAATAAACACTTTCCAAGAGATATTTAAAAAACAAGCAACAGAACCATTATTTATTTCTGACGTGTATTAAGCAGAAATGAAACAACATACCTATTAAATAATTAAGCAAGATGGGGGTGTAAAAAACCATGTTTACATATTAAAAAAAAAAAAAAAAAAAAAAAAAAAAAAAAAAAAGGTTTCCCTGGGAAAATAGACTCCACTTCACCACAGCTTTCCTGAAGTTTGTTTTTCAAATACAAATTTCAACTGCTGATCCTTGAATTCATGGGCCTTCATTTTCCAGGTATTCCAGTGCAGATTAGAATATTGGAGGGTCTAAGAAGTCCTTATATGAGAAAATTGGTTTTATTTTGTTCTACCCAATATTGTTCTAATTGATTTGTTAATGAACTCATGGTGTGTGTGTCCAGTGCTTACACCTTCTGCAGCAGAGCACACCCAAGGTGTGGCCAAGGTAAGGTGATGAAGATTTACCTGGTTATTCTTTCCTCATTCAACAAAGCTATTGGAAGACTTGAAATGTATCTTCGAATTTGATTTATTCTGCACATTGCACATTCAAAGTCTACATTTGGGCTTGATTTATCTGAAAATGTGGTTAACCTATTCTCCGTGTCCTTCTCTGATCTATTTATAAGGTCAGTCTCTAAAGTTTAGTTTTCATATTGATGAGGAAACGTGCTTAATGTTATGGGATTGATTACAATAAATTTGAAAGCCAAGTAGGGAAAATCTATTCCCATCAATGAGTTTGTTTTCCAAATGTTGACAACATAGTCTAGAAGAGGAACTGCAAAAGGGTAAGCATGATATTACCCCAATGCTGTTTTTATTATCATTGTGTGTAAAAATAAATGCCTTACAGATTATAAAAATTAGATGCTCTAAATGAAACTATAATTCAAATGAAGTACTGAAAGCAATAAATATTGACATTTGTATAGATACATCAAACTACTTAATAAATCACAATGAGCACACCCACTTGTACTCTTTGCACTTCTAGAATATATCTTAAAACTATCAGATACTCTACAAAGTACTCTAATTTTATTATTAATTTATTTATACCATTTGAAGATCTTTCCACATAGTTAACTTCAGTTTTAAATAGCTTGATTTCCCCGCTGCTCAATAAAAGATAAAACACATAATGACATAAAACAACAGAAAAAAACAAATAACAGTTTTAAATAAATAATGATGGGCATTTTGGTATTATATTTCCTTCTAATCCTTTAAAAATATATATAATAAAAGTAATCATTTTTAATGTACAGTTTTGACAAAGGTATACAGCTAAGAAAACATCCCCACAATCTATCTATCTATCTATCTCTCTATCTACCTATCTATCTATCTGTATTTTGTAATCAAGATAAAGCTGACCTCAGGGAAATATGCCTTTCTCTTGTACTTTCTGGAAGAACTGGTGTTATTTATTCCTTACATGTTCAATTAAATATACAAATAAGGCAATTTAAACCTGAAATTTTCTTTCTGAGGTAGTTTATAAACTATGAATTCAATTTATTCAATAGATATAGGTCTTTAATGTTGTCAATTTCTTCTTTAGTAAACATTTTTTCTTTCAGGAATTTTTTCCCCATTTTACCTAATCTGTCAAAGTTATTAGCATAAACATATTTATAATATTTTCTTCTCATTTAACAATATTTATAAAATTAGTAGTGATACCATCTTTTTCATTTCTAATAATGGTAATTTATATCCTCTTTTTTTCCTTCAGATAGTAGCTTTTGGTTACAACGACTTTTCTCTATTGTTTATCCAGTTTCGATTTTTTCCTCCTCCTCCTCCTCCTCCTCTTCTTCCTCCTCCTCCTCCTCCTCTTCTTCCTCCTTCTTCTCCTCCTCCTCCTCCTTCTTCTTCTCTTCTTCTTCTTCTTCTTCTTCTTCTTCTTCTTCTTCTTCTTCTTCTTCTTCTTCACTTATTTATTTTTGCTATTTTTGCGTTTAATTTCTTGAATGATTGTTTTATAATTATTATTTTAAAATTATTTTGAATGTATTTAAAACTATAAAATTTCCTCTAAGCATTGCTTTTCCTGCATCCCACAAATATTGAGATGTTGTATTTTCATTATTGTTTAGTTGAAAATACTTTCTCATTTTTTCATAATATTTTTTTGACCCATGGGTTACTCAGAAGTGTGTTAATTTCCAAGTAGTTAACAACTTTATAGATATTTTTCTTTATTGATTTTTAGTTAAATCTTGCTGTGATTAAAGAATGGACTTTATATTATTTCAGTTTATTTTAACCTATTGAAACTTGATTTATGGTCCAGAACATAATCTATCCATGTGCAGTTCCATAGTTGAAATGCTCCATGTAGTTGAAAAATCATCTCTATTCTGTTTTTGGGTTGAGTGTTCTGTAAATATCAGTTTGGTCAAGTTGATTAATCAGGCCTACAATATTTTAATGATTTTTTTTCTTATTTTCTTCTTCAATTACTGAGAAAATATCGACATATCTAACAACACTTTGGAATTTATCTACACAACTCTTCATTGCATCAATATTTGCTTCATATGTTTTGAAGGTCTGTTATTACATATGCACACTTTTTGAATTATGGTGGATTCATTTTTTTATCTTGATGCAATGTCCCCCTTAATATTCCTTGTTATGAAGTCTAGTTTGGTGCTAAAACAGCCACTCTAACTTTCTTCTGATTGTTTTTATAGTATACATTTTCTCATTTCTTTTACATTTAATATATCTACATATTGACATTTAAAATTGGTTTCCTGGAGACAGCAGAGAACTGGGTTTTGCTTTATTATTTTTTACTTTTTGTAAGACATTAGACACTTTATATATGAATATAATCATTGATATATTTTGGGTCAAATGTACCATCTTGCTAGTTGTTACCTGTTGCCACATCTATTTTTTTCCTCTTGCTTTTCCTGCCTTTCATAGTTTTCATTCTAGTGCTTTCTGGGTCTCTCCTCAGCACTTGGAGTTTTTCCATGTGCATGTGTAGATCAGCATTCAGGCAACGACACTCGGACACTCCGGGGGACACTGCAGGTCTCTGAAGCTGTCTGCAAAGCTCCCTCTTCTCCACTATCCAGTCCTGCAAATTTCAGATACTCTGGCTTTTCCAAACTCCAGATTGATTTCTTATACTCAGTGAGAACTTCCGCCTTCCTTTGTTTTCAGCTTCATTGGTTTGGGTCCTAGCACTGCCTCCAGGCAGTCAACTAGAATAATTGTAGGACTTACCTCACTTTCCCCCCATTTCTCAGGAAGCACTCACCTACAACACCTGTTGTCCACTGTCTGAAAACATTTGTTTCATATATTTTGTCTGGTTTTCTAGTTGCATGTAGCAGGTGGAAGTTCCCATAGCAGTCGATGGCTCATAGATGAAACCTTGATGATGATTTCTTTATTCTGCAGATATAGAAGTTGTCCATGTAAATATTCAGGACCATTTTGTATATGAGTAAAAGATGATCCCCTTAGAAATTAGCTCCCTGTGGAAGAATGGCCCCCCTCTCATCCCTTCCTAAACTTCATTCTCCAAACCTTAATTATTTTCCATGAAAGGATTTTCAGATATAGAGTTGAATTTTTATTTTTCTTACCTAGAGAGCTTTTTAAAGGAATAAAAATGGTTTTCTGAAACACTATTAATTTAGCCTTCATTAGGTTGACTTTAGTATATAAAGGAATTTTAATTTTATGTTCCCATCAATTTTAGAGGAGACTTTACAACCTTTTTATTTCACTTGCAAAATGTGATTTTTAAAAGCGCTTTCGGTCCTTTATTGGGACTGGAAAACATGTACACTGGAATGGAAGTGTGAAGTGGGAGAAGAAGGGAAGGGGTAATTCAAATAGGAAGAGCATCAGGAAAGTCCCTGCTGGTCAAATCCGGAATAGACATAGCGGCTCTGCCATCACCTGTGGGAGAAGACGGGAACCATGGATAGCACACCCGGTGCCACAGGAGACAAAGCCAACCCGACCAGGGCCATCGAGAGGGGCAGAGAGCTTGTCTGTCTTCTCACGTTTGTGCAGCTTGACCCGGGGTAGACATTTTGTGCAGTCTTCTAGATATTTCCCCTCTGGTGTGAGCAGAAGGAAGGCTCAAGAGAACCGAGCTGCCTTCTCTTCTCACTTAGCAGGGGGAGGGGGGGGGGCACGGCACTGATGGCAGGAAATTGGTTTCCTGTGTGACTGTGCGAGCCCAACATGCCGGAGACGAGTTTTCTCTGCACAGCCAGCTGGTATGATCAGATTCCTGCCTTGAGTAGCATAAACAACCTTTTCAAAGGTGCTTCCACAACGCCTGGCACTTTATAAATCAAAATGTGCCGCTTTGCTTGAGGTAACAAGCTGCTTAAACAGGCCCATTTTAGAAAACCTTTTCTGAGAGTGTCTCTTTTCACTCAATCATTTCAAGTAGGAAACCTAGTGATTTTGGCATCGAGGGTATTTATTCAATTTCTTTTTATACTGTACTGTAAGAAACGAGAGTAATCATGCTCATTTTCTGTTTATTGTGGGCGATAAACTGCTCCCGTTTCCACATCTCACAGAGATGCACTTAGGTTGCGTTCAGGCGAGGCCGCATAGAGCCTCTCCAGTTTCACGGCTAAAACCTTCTGTTTTGGCTTCTCCTCTGTCATTGGAGAGCCAAAAAGCCCCCGAACTTCTGCCAACGGGCTCGTTATGCTTCCTAGGACACCAGATGAGAAAAACTGGGAGAATACTGGTCATTAAAATGGAAAGCTAGAAACACCGATGAGAGAGAAACATTGATCAACTGCCTCCTGCACACTCCCTATTGGGCATGTCCCCGCAACCAACAGTCAAATGCCTGGTCACTATTCAGTTTAACTAGCAAACACATGTTGGGTGACTTCTATGTGATGTGCACTATTGCTTGAGGTCGAGGACACAAAGAAATAATAGAAAGCTCCTCCTCGGGTGGAGCTTATTGTCTGGTCCCATGATGTGCAGGTGCCATCAAAAAAGAGGGTCATTGCCAGGGTAGAGGCAGAGGGAACTATAAGAGCACTGAGGAGGGGGTGTCTTGTCGCCCAGCGAGAAAATGCCCCAGATAACGACAGATATCCAAAGACTAACTCTCACCTTTCTGATAGCATTGTGCCCTTGTGATATCTGTAAAATGGAGGAGTAGGATGCCTGCCTGTTTCCGTACCCCGCCAGTGCAGGATCTGTGCTGGTTAAAGCAGTCCTCAGTGATGGACGGCTGGTGTTCTGGGACTGCACAGGAGAGTCTCTGAAGGACATTGAACCAGCTCTTTGTAAGCCAAATTTTTAAAAAGAATGATAATCATCATTTTTATTTGCTTGTTTTTTGTTTTTGTTTTTACAATCTCTTAGCAACTGCTATTCATTTGGTTGAGATACAAATATGTTTCAACACTTTTCTATGTTGGTAGAACCAACATAACCAATGGTTGTGCTTCTGAATCATGCTATAACTACTTTTACCAAGTTATTTGTGAGAACAGATGACTTTCTTGTGGTAAAAATGCCTATAATAAATGCACAGTAATAAAATAAGTTTGAGCTACCACATTTGCAGATGAGGTCTAGAGCAATTTGTCATTTTCTAAAATAGCATTTGGAATCCCATGCACCAGAAGACTGCCCTGCTGGGCAGGCAACCCAGCCAGGGAGAGGCTAAACCCTGGCTGACACCCTAACTCTGAACATTGCTTTGCTTCCCTTTCCTGGTTATAACAGTCAAAGTAACTCCCTTTGAAGAGGTTGAAGAAGTACTTTGAATTTATTTTTCAGTTATAACTCACTTCACGATGTAGGATAATTTATAAGCTATAGTGTTGGGTATTAGTTTGTAGATGCAGCAAGCTCTTGGGGTTTAGCTCTCTCTGAATGTCAAGAGTTTCTATAGTACTTAGGACAATTGGGTTTCTCAGCATCAAGTCACTGATTGCATTTTTAATGGTGTCCTCTTCAAGTTCGTTTCCCCTACATTTTAAGTTCCCGAGGAGTGTCTGCATCAACTCTGTACAAGTGGGAAATGGTGCTGGGAGCATGAGGCAGGCGGCACGTTTGCAGGCAACATGCAGAATTTCAAATGCTCACGAGTGGAGCATCGGCAGGCAGTTGGTCAAGTGAGGCTTCAAAACAGATTAGTAAATCCCAGAGAAACTTCAACTGAAAAACTTGTATGATCTGGATAATTTTGTGGAATATTCTAGAAATTTATAAGTTGGTAAACATTTTCCTAGGGTTTTCCTCTGGTCTGGCATATTATTAAAATGCTGCCGATCACACAACTAGAACTTAAGCACATTTTCTAGTGGGGCAGTTCTATTACTTATTTCCTACTCTTTTAATTCTTTTGTGTTCATGTAGTCTCAGTAGAGCATCTATTAGGTCTCAGTCTATGGGTTGGGGCTTCTTTGTTTTATTCTTATTTGTGAAATAATAATTACAACAACAATATGATTGATGACAGGAAGGAGAGGTTGTCCTTAGGATGCTTTGGTGTTATGAGTGTATAACAATGTCTAGATCTCCAAAATGGAGCATTGATTTGGAATTTAGTTCCTTGACGTAAGGTGTTCTTCCTCTTTAAAATGTCTACAAGGTCGATTGATAACAACCTTGTCCTTCATGTGAATTTTGACATTCTCACAGGTGCTCAGCTACCAAAGTCAATGCCTTTGGTAGGAGCTGCTTTGCTATTAGAGATAGCTTAAAGTTATGGGACGAGACTCCACGCACCAGTGTCTAATCTATCTTGCAGTTGAGTTGATAGCAACAAGAAGGTACTGCCTAGCTCTATATGCTAAATTCCTTGCATAGGTGGCATTACAGTTCTACTCTAAATAAAGCAATCAATCAATATTTCTTCTCTGCTTACACTCCAATCTTCGCAACTGCTTGTTACGCTAGCTAGATGGATTTACTTAGAGCAGTGAGAGACATTCAGCAAGTCCATCCAATTTCTTGATTTATTTGCTATTGATGCATAAAATAAGCTTGTCTGTGAAATAGCCAGGTTGAAATTGCTGTTCTCATGCATTTTCATTGTTATTATTTGGCTAGACTGACTCTTGAGGGTCAAATTAAAACTCATTCATCCAAAACTACATGAGGGACGATAAATAGCTTCTTCAGTGGAAATCAGTGCTGGTACTGTATTTGAATAAAACTGTAAAAGAATCGTAGACAATATTTGGGTTTGCGCAGTATTCTCAAAACTAAGGAGAAAGGACATTCATATGAATTGTTTGTCTTAGAAACTTGCTTAGAATTTAACATTTTGATTTTATTGTAACTAAAAATGAAAAGGAATAAGCTATAAAACCAAGAATTCAATGACAGTACATGTGGAATTTCCTAGCACTAGAAAAAATAATGGTGCTATTTGTATTTTATATTGCCTTACGGTTGACAAAAGATTTTCACAAGCATTAATTCTTATGATGCCACATCTCAAGATATTCTTAAAATAAACTGTTATCAGCTTGTTTAAAGATTTAGATAATTTTAAAAAGTTCTCAGAATCATTATTCAGAAACACTTGAAGTCCTGCCTGCTTTTCCAAACTTTAATAATGCAAAAGCTTTTAAAAAATCATATATGTATAATACTTTATAAAAATTATTTTTGCAAAACACCAAATGTAAAAAACGACAACAAGCTTTTTCAAAGGAAACAATACTTAGCCACTGCATTACTTCTTCCAAAATACATACTTAAATTTTTTTTGACTCCTACAATTAAAACATATGTTTCCTATTGTGTAGTGATTAGAAATAATTGTAGACCAAGACCTTCATGTGTAGATGAGGAAGTGAAAACATACAAAGTTATGCCCTAGCCAGTTTAGCTTTGTGAAAAGAGCATCAGTCTGCAGACCGAAGGGTCCCAGATTGGATTCCGGTCAAGGGCGTGCCAGGTTCAGGCTCAACCCCAGGCTCTGGTTGAGGTGTGTGGGAAGGCTGCCAGTCCATGTGTCTCTCTCACATTGATGTTTGTCTCCATGTCTCTTTCTCTCCCTTCCTTCCATTCTTTAAAACCCGATGGAAAAATATCCTCAGATGAAGATTAACAACAACAAAAGACACAAAGTTAAATGTGTTTGCCAAGGTCACACATTTCACGTCAGTGGACACTAGAAGCTTCATCTTGTTATTGGTAGTCCACTGTTTGTTTTCATAACACTAAAGCTCCTTAATATAGTGTCCTAGTTTCTAGACAGGATTATATGTACCCACCCAGTCTTATAAATATTCCCCTGCCCAATATTCCATGTAAATCACCGCCTCCTTTCTCCATAGGACTCTTGTTTCCTTCTCTTCCTCTGTTCCTCTCTTTGTGATCTTTTGCATCACTGAGCATTTTGTTATGCTGGTTACACTATTCAGTTACAAATTCCCTGAAGACAGAGGAAATATTTACAGGAGTCAGCTGAATTAGGCTTTGTGGAAGTAAAAAATGCTGGTAAAGACTTTCCTAATAACTCTGTAGAATAAGGTGTTTTTCTTATAAGATGGTCTCCTGACATCTCTCAGACTTAAGATCCTTAGCTTTGCCTACGCCCCTCATGTATGTTATCTAGTACAAGTGGAAGCAAAAAACAAAGAAACAAACAACAACAAATGGGGAAGGGGGGAATAATACTTTGATTTCAAATAATAGAAATTTTGATCTTCAAAATACTTGTGTATGTTTAGGACATTTTGTTCTTCTTGATTTAAACAATACAAACCACAAGTCTCCTGGGTCTATTTTGGTACAGAAAATTTAAATATGAGATAAGAAGGAGGCTGTCACTCAAAAATCAATCGCAGCATTAGGCAATGAGCTTTGGCTTCTCTGGTTGGGAGCCAAGGGGAAGGCTGTGTTCTTGGCTTCAAGATAACAGTGGATCCTGAGGCCTCTGGTGAGCAGTAGTGTAAGGCCTGGTCTGCTTTTCTTACTGTATGCTAGACGCACAGACAATGAGTATCGCACCCAGGATGAAACAATGGCTTGGCAATTAAATGGGTAATTTGATTCTATGGAAAACCCTTTTCCATATCCTGACCCTTGCACCTCAGTTACCCACGGGAGTCAAACGAACTTCACTTAATAGTGAGGTAAACAGAATTCTAGTATGGTGGCCATTATGTAATTTCTTCACTGTTGTGCCATTTTTAAGGCCACTGTACAGAAGAGACCAGGTGACAAAGATAGCCAACATAAGACTAACTCCTCTTTTGGGATTTTTCTTGTCATTCATTCCGTTTAATCTATTTTTCCCATATCTCCAAATACCACTCTTTTTCTGGTCTGCATCCCTCTTACAGGTTTATTTTTTTGTACTATTGTATTTTTTTCTAGTGAAAAAAAAAATCCTTTCTTTTTTATTTAAGAATTTTGGATGTGTTATTTTTATTTAGAAAAAAAAATCTTTTTGTTTAAGAGCCTTGATCAGGAACTTGAAATATTCTACATTATCTGTTTCCTTTGGCAATAAAATTAAGTCTAGAGTGAAAGAATTGAGTAACCTACAGCATACCCATTTGTCAATGTAACATCCTGAGGAGCACACTTTAAACTTTTAAGCATATACATTTTTAAAAGATTTCTCTATAAATAGCTAATGGGGGAAAGCGTAATGTATGCAAGCTCCTAGTCATCCGTCTCACCCACTGCTGCTGTCACCAGAGAGGGAACAGAATTTGTCATTGGTGTTCGGATGATGAGGCGTTCCTTTCTGCATTTCACACTGGGTGTGTTGCAAACATGGGCGAGGGTCTTTAAGAAACATACCTAAGGGACATGGCTCTTTTATTATCATTAAAAATAATGCAGAAACCATTAAAATAATAAATCTTGTCAATGGACATGATTGAAAAGGTACAATTTTTGGTTAAAAGATTTAACCCTGTCTTTCTACAAGTGGGCACAAGGGACAAGACCAAGAAAAGGTCATGCTGCTGTCACCTAGTGGTCAGCTGAGGAACTTCGTTCTTTGAGATGCAAATGAAATGGGCTTGAACAAGGGCACTGGGCTTTGTTTAAACAGCCAGTGCCTGCATGGAGATCTCTGTGTCTTCTCCACGGGTAGAGGTGGGACTAGGAGGGGGAACTTGAATTTTCACTGTCAACTTGGCTCTCCTTTGCCTCTGCCGAACTATTTTTCTTTATTCTTTACCTCTTGGCTTTTCACGCATCTCCATCCTGGTATTGATACTCAGAGGGAACGTGGAACTCTCTCCTTGATTGTCCTTCCACTCGGAACAACACTCATGCAGGCATTAAGTCACACCAAGTGGGACTTTTACTAATGCTCTGTGGTCTGCATTGCTGAGAGGGCCCCTCATTGTACTGCTATAGTAAACAACATGACGTCACGTATCAGGTAGGCCTGACCTTGCATTTACCAAAGATTTCTTCTTCAGTTTATTTTTATATAAGCTTTACATAGTTAACATTTAAAATCAGTACACGGTTAACATTTAAAAACAGCATGCTTTGAATGTATCACTATATAGTTCTCTGTGAGTATATACACACATGCTCAACCACAGACACTCTTTTACATACCACACTTCATGTGGAACCATACTTCCACCTACCCTTTACCTTCCTAACTTTTAAATATCATGGTCTTCAGTATTCAATGGTGTTAGAATTTCAACTTCAATCCTAGCACATAGTTTAGAAAACTCACGAGGAGGATAGGGTATTGTATTTCCTTGCTCACTTTTTCTCCTTTCTGCTTGAAAACCTTCCTTCAGCCACACTGTAAGAGAGTGTTGCTTAAAGGGCATGAAGGAACATCGTAAAGCCTGTCACCTCACCTGAGCTTTTAGGTGAAGGGTTGGAGACGCCGGACTGTGGCGGAGGTGCTTGTGATGGTGGGACCCTCTCCCCATGTGCCGGTGTCCCCACCAGGTGGTACTCTGTGTGAGAGGGAGGAGTCTCAGGATTGTCAAAGTGCTTCCCTTGGAGGCCTATCCTGCCTGGGCCTTAGATCCGTCCCCAGTGGGGGTTCTGTGGACAGAACTCCATCAGATCCCATGGTCAGTAGGACTCCCTGGGCCGCCTTCTGCCATTGGTTTTGGGGGTGGGAAATGCCAGGGTTGGATTGCCTTCTTCTGTTGGGCAAGGGGTTGTAAGATGTCCTAACATTATGAGTCCTGGCTCCCTCATCAGTATGCCTTCCTCTTACTATGTCTCAGAGTTCTTCTTTGACTTGATCCTGCATTAATTCCAGAGTTTACTACTGTACTTAGCAGGAATAAACAGGGAAAGATGAGTTAGGCTTACTATGTTGTGGGGAACAAGTCTCATTAGTTTTTTTTTTTTTAATAGTTAAATTGTTAGATATCAATTTAACTATTAAAGGTAGGTATCCTTTAGCCACCACAAAATGAAGAATTTCTCACTGGCTATTACCCCATGTAATGCCTGGACTCTTGTCTTCCCTATGCCACCTCTAGTCTGTCTTAATTCTCACCTTGGATTTTCTAGAGAATCACAGATTCTCATTTAATTGAGCAGAGAACTCTGCTCTTTCCAGTCCCTCACCTATAACTCTTTGTCCAAGTCCCTTTGTCTGTCTGAAACCCATCAATGGGCTTTAGTGGAACAAAAGAGCTTCCTGCTTCCTTGGCCAGCTCAAAAGATAGGCAGAGACTCAGGGCCTGAGATCATTCCTTTCACAGTAGCCTTTGTCCTTTGAAGACATTCACTGTTTTATATAGAGTCTTCCATCACTCCTACGTGTTGTGCTAACACTTATGTAGATGGGGCATTTCTGCTCCACCTTTTGACCAAGGCCTGTGATCTTCTTCAAGGTCGGGATTACTTTTCTAGCACCAAGCAGAGTGCCAAGCGCAGAAAGGGTCGATAATAAATGTGTGTTAAGTGTAGGAATAAAAGGCAGGCTGTTAAGAGTCTTTCTTCCACCGTGTGAATAGGTTCAGCACGACAATAATAGGTCTGGAGGGATTCTGAAAGGTCAATTAGTTCATCTTTCTGCTTCTGTCCAAGAACACGTACCTGATAACTAGGGAGCTAGTCTGAATTTAAGTACTTTGAAAGAAAAGAAAATTACAGTTTCTTTCAGCAGCCATTCCAGTGTTTAACAACTCCCATTGTCAGCAAGACTTTCTTTATATGTAGCCTAAATCTCCAGCATTGCTTTCTTAAACCTTAGCAGGTAGAAATGTGCAACCAGGATTTGAATGGTCTTTATTTCTTTAATTACTTTTCAGCAAGTATTTACAAGGTAAATATTTTCTTTTCATGCATCCGTTGCCAGGTTTATTGTTTATCAGAAAGTATATGCACTTAGGTGTCCTTGTCACTTAGCTCTGAACTACCAATGCCTTGATCTTGGCTCCTTACTGTGGTATGTTGATTGCATTAATGGTTCCAATTTGTGCCACCTGCTTTGGTTGTGCCCTCCCACACTGCCTCTGGGCTTAGCCACGTGACTTGTTTTGGCCAATGGGATGGTAATGCCAAAGTAGATATGAGTAAAGGCTTGGCAAAACACTTGCATCGCCTCTTTTCTTGTCCCTCACTGGAGAACATGCCTAGGCTAACCTGGTGGAGAAGAGCTTAGTCTTCTGAGGCGAGACCACTCACCATGAGCCAGCCTCCAGCCAATACCCCAGCTGATCACAGACACAGGAAGGAGCTCAGCCAAGATCAAATGAGCCTGGCCCAGATGATCAGAATTAGAGCTCAATGGACCCATATACTCATGATAAGTAATGACTGAACATTGTTTTAGAATGTTAATTTCTAAGGTTGCTTGTTTGATACTCTCCTTAGAAAGAACTTCCTGGTTGTGGTGGAACTTGACCTCACAATGGGTTCTTCTTGCTGTTTGTGAAACGTGCTAGCTTCTCCAACCCTCCTGGTCTTACCTTGCAGCCTGTGCATTTTCCTTACCGATTTCCTCTGAGTGATCAACCAGCACAAGTCACCTTGAATTCCTGGCTTCTGACCCTCATCTCTTTGTTTGGCTCAGGTTCCTCTGTGTGAAAGTTCCCTAAAGTTAAGTGTCTCCCTGTGTTTTGTTGTCTCTGATCCTGTCTCCTTGCTTTATCTTTGAAGTCTTGCTAGAGCATTGCCCATTCCAACTACACTGATATATTGCCATCAGATTGTATTCTAATTTATAACCAAAAATATTTCAGGGTAATAATGCCTCCTGGGAGTTAACTAATCATTTTGAACCTAATGCTAATGAGCCCAAATTTATAGACTTAGTCTGCATATAGGCCATTTGCTTTACACACACACAAAAGAAAATAACAAGTATTTTATTTACATTATAATCTTAAACAGGTCACAAATTACATAAATGCGCACTCCATCACAAAGGATTCTAGGCAAAAGAGTGTGGATTGCCCAAAGCCAATGATAGCCATTGCTGACACTCACATTTAAACATGCATTTTGATGACTATGAGGCAGGGACAAATCTGTACCTGAGGATAATATAAGTACATGAAAATTACTTGTGAAAATAAAAATAAAAATTGGTCTGTGTAGAATTGTTAATCAGAGAGAGTTCATGTGGTACAACTATGTCTCATAAAATAATCCACAGAATAATTTTTTGAGTTTTGTATAGCACTATTTATGAATATTCTAAATATTTAAAAATGATAACACATGTTTTTACTGAATTCTCCTAGCTTTTACTATTAAGGAGACTGATCACCAACTATTATAGATCAAAGGTTGAGTGAATTCATGTCTCTGTTAAGAATTCTACTAAATAGGGAGATATTATTGAAGTACAGACAGGTGGTGGAGTTTTAAAACAGATTTGGCATTTTTATTTATTTCTAGTTGTCTACATAATGCCAGGAAGATTAAAGGATCTTTATGTGTCTTTCTTCCCCTTAAGAATGAAGACCTGAGAAGCTAGTGGGCAACAACCATGAGTGATAGTTAAGAGTATTGCATATTCACTGAGGCCAGGAATGGGCTCCTGGGCTGGGGCAGAACACCCCCAAGGCCTCTTTCCTGCCAGGTTTGTTTCCATGTTCACATTCTGACTCTACCTGAGCAGAGTTTTGCACAGAAAAATACATATGATAAATGTGTTTAAGGAAATATATTTAACATATGTATTTGACTCCAAGAAATAAAATGAATACCTTTAAGGAATCAAAGAAAGGTGCAGTGTTATTTTTTAAAATAAAAATGAGTTTTAATATCTTTTAAATTCAATTACACCAACTTTAAAGGTATCTATGTTTTTGCTCAACAGTCTTTGTGTGCCTCTCATGCTAATTTCCCAGTTGTTTCAGAACAACCCCACAATCCTGTAGAGCTCCTTGCAGAAATGATACTTCCTCTACCTACTGTGACTAGTAGACTGAAGCCCTCTGCATGGATCCCCTCCATGTCTGTAGACATAAAGGTGTTCTCCATCCTGCTCTGAAGACCCTCAATTTTGTTTTTCCTTCTTGAGCTTCTTTAATACAAAGTTAAACTTCTCCATTTCCCAGGCAATCCTGCTTTAAGTTTAACCTTTTATAATCTCATTTTCATTGACTCTAATTAAGCTACATAGTCAAGGCAAAAGAATAACCCGATACTTGTGAAACCCAATGAGCTTTCTTGAAAACTTAATGCCATCAGATACCTGTACTCCTTTCTTGAGCCATTCTTTTATTTCAGTTTCTGTGTCAATACAATAGACTCTGATCACTTTATGGATCTTTCATAGCTCTTTTCTAATAATGGGTTCCTGAATGTGAAAGTTCCCTAAAGTTAAGTCTATCTTTCTTCAATCACTTGTCCCTAACTGCATTCCCTAGTCCCTCATCTCTCTCACCCATTTCACTCCAAAACCCATAGTGCTCAGCCTAGTCTAATGTCCTACCCTACCCAGCCCACAGAACATGAGCTTTATTATTCAGACAAGTCTTACTGACCTTGACAACTGTTGAATAAAAGACAAGGCATTTTTTTCTTCCTAGTGTTCAATTTTATGTATTATAGCCAAAGCCACTACTGGTGATTGGACTGGACTGCATAGTCTGTGTGTCTTATATCAGTAGAGAGTCACAGAAGTTTGAAGAATGAGGATGATCAACTTTTAAGACACTGATATAAAGAATAAAGCGTAGACAAGTGTTTTTTTATTTGCAGTGTTTCAGAAATGTCAAATTAATCATTGTTAATACTATTAAAAAATAGCTCAGAAGAGGAAAATTTTTATCTTTATCTTAAAAAAAGACAAATGACAGTCATAAAATCAACTTCTATAGAAGAAAAAAAAAGTGAACACTACTGCCATCTTGTGGATTCTGGATGCCAGGACACGGTCTGGTTCTGAGAATGTGTGTTCCCTGACTGACTGTGAGGTTGAGGCTGTACTCACAATAGCCTTTTAATGGTTTCTTTTGAGTATGGCAGTGTGAATTATAGTCACAAGGCCTCAAGAATACCCACATGAAAAAAAAGTCAATTTAGAATAAAATAAAAAAATCCTTTTTCCTTGAATGACTGGCACAGTTTGGGCAACTATCTGATTAAGTAGCAATGAGCTTTTGAACAAAATAATAGTTGGCTCTGATTTTGCTTCATGCTCACAATAAATCATTTAAAAATGTGCCTAGGGCATCCTTTATCTTTTTAAAGCATCAAACAAAGGAAAAATGATATAATAATGTATTTAGAAGTGTTCAGGATTCTTTTAATGTACATTTTTATTTTACATTCCCAAAAATCTTTCTGACTCTCATTAATGGTTGTATCCCCCCCCTGCCACACACACCTGCAGTAATTTTTTTTCTTTTCTCTCATTCCACATTTCTTCTATTAAAAACATGTTAAGACCTCTAGGGCAGGAATTCCGCCTTTGGTAACATGGTGCTGGTCAAATGTTAATAATAATTTACACTTATTAATTGATTTGTCTTCTGGATTTCCTTCTATGGAAGCTTTTTCAGATATTCCCCTGGTATAACTGAGGATATGAAAATTGCTTTTATTCCAGACAGTGCTTATCTGCTAAAGTAAAAAGATAATACAATCATTTTGCACATATAATGTGAATGAGGAGGAATAATACTGCATATATAATTATGATAAGGAATGGGAAAACTATGAATATAGGGTATAATTAAGGGGAAAAGAAAAGAAGTAAGAAGTTGTGATTGATGGAAAACCTTGAATTCAGAATTTCAGAAATTTCATCTCAGAATTAATAACAATGCACGTTGGTACACAAACAAGGCAGAGAAGGGTATAAGGAGAGAAGGGACATTAGGAACTCTAGCATCACAAGATTCTTGGTATTCAAAAAGAGAAGTTACTAGAAACTGGAATAGGGAGACACACATACTATTCTACAGAAAGAAATAGCAGGATTTTGAAATCCTTTCTAGTAAAAGAGAAATATGCAAATTGACCGTACATTCACTACTCCCACAAGCCATGCTCACCAGCCAATCAGGGCGAGTATGCAAATGAACACAACCAAGATGGTTTGCAGATACAGGCCAGAGCATAGAAAGAAGCCAAGTGCTACAGAAGGGAGCAAAGCTGCAGAGAAGCAAGCAAGCAGGACAGCAGAGAAGAAAGGGAAGCAGGCCGGGACTGCAACAGGGAGCTCTATTGCAGGAATCTTCAATATGCAAAAATGCAAGGGGCCTCTAGTATTGTAATGAACAACAACAACAAAAAGGCAATGTGTGCTGTAAGATAAATGTTGTGCCTGAGACAATAAGTCTGGTAGACATGGATTAGGGAGACTAGCTAAAGCTGTAATAAGAGACCTAGTCATTTAGGTACATGAGTGGAATGGAGAGAAAAATAGTTTCCTGGATCATTGACCTGATAAGAGAACAGAAGGATTTACTTTACATGGGATTGGTCAGAATAGAGCATATACTGTACTGTAGGTTCAGGAGAAATGTGTGACAATGGCATGATGATGACAACTGCTTTAGTGGGTATACACACCAAGTTTAACTAAAATGCAGAATAACAAGAATATCTAAGGTCAAAGGAGAAGGATAACTGCAGGGAAAACACGAACCAGAGAAAGTAGAGTGGTTATATTTATTTCAGAACCAAACAGACTATAAGGCAAAAGCTTGATTAGGAGTAATGATGACTCTTACATGTGGTAAGATAATTAATTCTTATGAAAAAATAACATGTTTCTGAAATTGCACATAGTTAGCTACATAGCCACATATTTTGTGATGTAAAATTGTCAGAATTTCCAGTGGAAATTTTCAAGTCCACAATCATACTGGAATACATGTATCTCAGATATTTTAACATGTAAGGGACAAACAATAAAATCATAGAACAATGAATGAATTTCATCTAATGGACACATATAGAACCTTGCAGCCCTAGGTACAGCTGTACCTTCAGACTTAAAGGAAGCAAATGTTGAAACAGCACTGACTGGGCCACAAAACAGAATCACCAATAGCATCAGTATCAGGGCCACACTTTCTGACCAATACAGTTGGAAATCAAAATCTAAGTGACAAGATCATAAAATATGCCCTTTCAAATAACTCATAAAACAAACAAACACAAAATGAAAATGTTACATTATCAAAATTTGTGAGATGCAAGTTAATCAGCTCTTAGAAGGAAAGGTATGACCTTCACATATGTCTAGAAATTAAAAAACCAAGGAGGCAATGCAAGAAATTAGGGGGAATGAAGAGTACATGTCAAGAAAACAAAAGGAGGCCCAGTCTGCATGGCTCAGTGGTTGAGCATCGATTAAATCAATCAGGAGGTCATGGTTAGATTCCTGGTCAGGGTTGCAGGCTCATGATCCCCAGTGTGTGGCATGCAGGAGGCAGCCAACCAATGATTCTCTCTCATCATTGAGGTTTCTATTTTTCTTTTAATCTCTGAAATCAATAAAAATATATTTAAAGAATAAAACAGAAGGAAAAAAAATAATGAAGTCCAAAAATAAAATAGGAAAAGGTAAATGGATAACATTGTTGGAAGCAAAAGCTGTTCCTGTGAAAAGACTAACAACACAGGGACAATCCCTGGCTAGCATCATCCAAAAAAGAAAAATACATAAAGTAAAACAAAACAAAACAAATAAAACAACAACAACAAGCAAACAAACAAAATACCAGGAGGAACAGAGGACCTGGAACTATAGCGTCAGAAGGAGTTTGACACTGTGCATCTTGCTCAGGGCTGTGTCTTCCGTGAGTAGCCAAGTCCCTGGTAAAGTGGGCTCTGAAATAACAATTGTTCAAAAACTTCATGGGCCAGGCAATCATCTCTAATAGTTGTGATATTAATCACTAATAAATGGGACAAATAATGTATTAGTTTTTTTTTTTTTTTTTTTAAATGACAAGATAGCTGAGGGAGAGAGGCATTTTCTAAGGAATGAAGAGGTGGTTTGGATGAGCCTTGGCAAAGGAGTATGGGGCAGTGACATAAAAAATATAAACTCTGGATGTGTTATGGATGAGAATTCACATGGTTGAGGGGGTAATCCATCCCCTGAAATGGGATGTTACAGAGCTTTCAGAGGCATAATTATGCTTTTCAGGTAGTAGGACCACAGTTTTGTTTTGTTTTTGAAATGTGCTGGATTGAGAACAAAAAGGTGCTCTAAGTGGTGTAGCTGCACATGAACATGGAGAGCCAGTCCTCTGCAGGAGCAGGTGCTTAGAGCACTGTGTCCTTCAAAGGGTTTAAGAAGGGAAAACTGTGTCACCAAATTACATGTACCTACAAACACAATTTTATTGAAAACTAGAGGCCCAGTGCACAAAATTCGTACACTGGGTGGGGGTGGCGGGGAGGGTGTCCCTCAGCCCAGATTGTAGAGATTACAGGCCAGGTCGAGGGACCCTACAGTGCACAATCGGGGCCATGGAGGGACGTGGGAGGTTGGCCAGCCAAGGAGGGAGTGAAGGAGGGCTCCAGCCCATCTCATTCAGTCCTGATAGGCCAGACCCTAGCAGCAAGTTAATCTACCGGTCAGAGTGTCTACCCCATGGTGGTCAGTGCATAGTGAGTGGTTGAGTGGCCTTAGCATATCGTTAGCATATTATACTTTGATTGGTTGAATAGCCAACAGGATGACCAGACACTTAGCATATTAAGCTTTTATTATATAGGATATTCCCTAAAGACACAGAGTGGGCAAAAGTAGGTTTACAGTTGTGAGTACTCAAAACAAAGAGTTTATTCTTATATTATTTATTAATTACTGTACTGTTTTCCAAATGAACAACTGTAAAACTATCTTTGGCCTACCCTTCTTTCTCTAATTGTTTGAAAGGGTGCTAAGTTCTGACAAAAAGAACATGAAAGGGAAACATTGAGTAACATACACAGTACACATATTTATTACATCTCCATAGGCATAGTCATTTTGGACTCTGACAGATTAACACTCAATGCCTCCTTTTAATGTTTATTGCTAGGAACAAATGTGATATTGAGAGAGTATTGATTTGGATATGATTGTACTGTCCGTGGTGAATTTTATATCATAAAATCAAACCCTCTTTGATTGTTCTCCGAGGAGGTTGATCCTTACCTGAGTTTGACCAAGACAAATCTGGTAACATGCCTGTTGCCAATGGTCCTTTAGGTAAACTTTAACATGAAATGCAGTCTGGTTTATTTTTTAGGCTCTTAGGCTCAAGAGATAGTATAAAATAGATAAAATTATGCACATCCCAAATTCCTAAAAAAGGATTTCAGACTTTAAAAACATTTATTCTCTTGGTGTTCTGATAGTTGTCAGGTGATTGACTACTGGTATTACAGGCATAAAAATGGAGAGAAGCAAATTAAAAGCTATTGTTGCAGGAAACTCTCTTACAAGATGGATTTAGAGGTGGAATTCTGTGGCGGGAGAACCAAAGTGAAGGCCAACAATTAAGACTGCACAGACTTCCTTTCAGTTAAATAAAATTTGCATCTTGCTCAAATTAATTGGGATTTTATAACAGATGGAGCCAGATCTCAGGTCAGCAGAAACAAAGTTTTCAGTTGATTGATGAGACTTAATGAAAATTTCCTACCTCCTTTATATAATACAAGCACTTCACAGAGATAATTCAGGTATGTCCATGTAGCTTGGGCCTTAACAATGGGCACAGGCATCAAGGCAAAACTCTAGCAGTGTTCCCTGAGCTAGCATGTCTGACACTTTTCTTCTCTCAGTTGTGTTGGCTAAGAGACAACACAGTGGAGGTGGGTTTCTCTCCATGCCTCCCTGAGCATAGATGAAGCATGTCCCATTTAAGGACATTTATTTCAGCTTTTTGAACTAAGAAGATCAGACTGGCATCTGTAAATACTAGTAGACTTTCTTGATTTGTATTAAGAAAACATTACACACAACCTCTATAATAATAAAAGCATTATATGCGAATCGACCAAATGGGCAAATAACAGAACGATAGTCTGGACAACCACACTATGACACACATTGGCTCCCAGCCAGCCAAGGCGGATGCGATGCAATTGGTGGGATGGCCCCCCGCCATTGTCCCACGATTGCCCAGCAGAGGGAGGCCCAACTACTTGGCCAGCAGTACTGCAGTAGTGAGCGGGGCCTCCTTCTGTGGGGCCTGGCTGGGTAGGTGAGGTCTACCTCTTTGGGGTGGTCTATCATGGAGCCCTGCAATCAATTGTATCTCAGAGGTCCCCAGCTGGTGCTCCTGCAGTGGGTGGGCACGGCCTTCCTCTGTGGGGCGATTGGTTGCGGGGTTCCTGGACTATGAGAAGGCACAGCCTCGGCTGAGGGACCTCCCCTCTGACTGCCCAAATTTTGTGCACTGGACCTCTAGTTCATTATAAAAGTCTTGGCTTTGTCATCTGCATGAGTTAAATTTCTATAAAGTTTCACTAGAAATGTCTTTGGAAATCTAGATTTTTTTTTTTTTATATAAAGTATACTAGTTTTTTTTTTTTTTTTTTTTTTTTATAAGGCTTGAAAATAGCAACTTTACATGCTTCTGAAAGGTTGAAAAGATTGAAGGGAAAGGCAATTGCAGGCACCTACGGAGATATTTTTCTGAACATTTCTCTGACATACCTACTCAGTTTGTTGTCCTTTGGTGACCTGTATTGTGAGCTGCTGCTCACAGCAGTGGTTGAATATACATTTGTCATTGAAGGGACTAAAAATGCCCCAAGTGTTACTGGCCTGGGTGTAATAAAACAGACAGCTGAACTCGAACTGATTGAAATGCAGTCTGGCCTACAGCTGCAGGCAAAGTTAAAGACACAGGCATAGCAGTGCTTATAAATTGACTTAGCTTTTAATATTGGCTCCATGCAGTGTCCACCATCCTTGGATGTATGTGGTTTGCTGAACATGATGTTATACTGAGAATGATATTCACCAGAAAGAGCTTAACAACTAAAAGATCATGGACATAAACTATTCCTTTAGATACACTCTGTGAATGTGTTTATGTGTGTGTATACATGTGTGCACACAAAGACATGATGGCTATTGAAAAAGGATGTCCAAGAACAATAAAGGAGCAATAATGATACGTAGTTATTTTTTACTGACTCATTTAACATAGAATCTTTATCAAGTTCTAGCATGTGTGTGGGACAAATGTAATGTAGGGCATGGGTTAGATTTCTATATTTGCATCTGAGACTGGAAATTAGACTGGCAAGAACACTTGGGACACCTTGAAATAAGAAATGCATATGGATATGCAGGCCCAGGCAGGCTGCCACTCCTACCTGTCCTGGGTTGAAAAGTACAAGGAGGTCCATTGAAATGACTATAACAGGAAAGATACATTAATAAATAACCTACCGGTGTACTCAGTGGGGGAATTTAAGACACTTGCCATGGCACCTTATTGGCTAGCTGGCATGTTGTCTTTGTCCTTTCAGAAGAATCCCATAAGGACCGAGACCATGACTAATGTCCCAGGGGAGACACAAGACCAACAGCTTAGTGGAGGGAAAGGGATGATCTCAACCTCATAATATAACGTGTAGGTGCTGATGGGCAGACTTTTCACAGAGTGATATGTCAAGTCTACAGTAACATTTTCTAGTGAATTTCATAAACCTCAATGATAATTGATACAGAGAGTCAGAAACCAAAAAGAAGTCATACATAATTCTATGCGGAAATATGGTTCCTAAAGATGTTTTCAAATACTGTACAAGTATGTGTTGTTCCACTGGCTCTTTTCTCCTTATCTTTCTTAAACCGGAAGAAGGGAGGGAGTGGGGATTTCTACATCTTTAAGCATTGTTTACTCTATGGTTACCTTTCTAATTAGACATTAGCACCGTTTACATGCAAATAAAGCAGCTACACAGGTTTAGGTGTGAATCTGCTGGTACTTGTTTCTGTAAGTGATCACAGCTAATTTTGGTAAATAATTTATATTGCACTCGGAGGCATAAAGTGAACTTACAAATGAGGAAAAAAATTATAACAATTGTTTCACACACTGACATTTCTTCACATTTTGAATCTGAAGGTTGTTATGTCTATGGCTGGCCTTAATTATTCCTGTGTTGTGCTAATTCTTTTCAAAGTGATTATCAGAAAGTCATCTTGACTTTTTTTCATCAGCTTGATGACACCAAAAGCATTTTTTTTTTGCTAATATGCTTTTAGAGGCTACATTATAAAAGTTGCCTGTGAAAATATCCTGTTATTGCACATGCAGCTTGGTAATTGAATTTAACGTTAGCAAGTATAATTTAGCCATTTGTTTTGATTTTGAGCACATAACTCACCAAGTTACAAGTCTTCTCAATTACCCCATGTGAAATGTAACTCTTTTAGTATCTGTAGGGTATTTCCTTGGATTCTTTTTAAAAAAATATATATTTTATTGATTTTTCACAGAGAGAAAGGGAGAGAGATAGAAAGCTAGAAACATCGATGAGAGAGAAACATCGACCAGCTGCCTCCTGCCCCCCCCCCCCCCCCCCCACTGGGGATGTGCCCACAACCAAGGTACATGCCCTTGACCGGAATCAAACCTGGGACCTTTCAGTCCGCAGACCGACACTCTATCTACTGAGCCAAACTGGTTTTGGCTTCCTTGGATTCTTAACATAGAGATCCAAACACAGACTTTACCTTTGATAACTAATGATCCAGCAATTATTTAGAGAATGCCTCTACATACTGAGTCCAAGTAAGTTCTTGGAAATATATGTATGGGTATGAGGGATCTCAAGGTCTAGAGGGAAAATAAAAATGTAAACAAATAATATATCATTACATGCCTGCTATAATCGAAATGATCATGTGAAGCACTGGCAATAGATTAGGAAAGTAACGAAACACAAAGCTCAGCAGACAGGCTAAGTGCAAGGACAATAGAGCCAGTCTAATGGGCTTTGAATCTTAGCTCTACCATTTGCTAGCTACACGGCAGATCTCCAACCTATAAATAAGACATAGAGCACATAACTTGTAGAGTTGTTGTGAGGAAAAAGTGAAATGATGTTTGAAAAACACTTAGAATACAAACCACAAAGCACTGGTCATAGTACATGCCTTTAAAATGTCTGTTTAATTTTGCTAGAGAGCTGGGGATAAGGTCGGAGTATGTTAATTGAATCTTGAAGGATGGGTGGAGATTTGTCATTGTAGATAAGGGGCTCGATCAGATGGGCAGCTTTTGAGGGTGCCTCTCTGTCTAGGGTGCTAAAACACCACTTGGCAATTAAAAGATGGTGAAATGGCATTTATTAGAACTCCTCCCAGGGAGAACCCTGATTGTGGTAGTAAAGAATGCTTTGAAAAGCTAATTGGAGTAGAGGAGAGGGGCTCCCAAGGACTATTCTCATGGAACAACAGATGGCCACTAAGTGGCTTCCTAGGAGGTGGGTCTGCTTAACTGTGAGGTAGTTATTTGAATGAACTTTCAGTCTTTCCTCTAAATTAATACTAAGTAGACACAGTGCCAATTGCTAGCTTGCCTTAAAACAAAATTACATGGTTATTCCAGACAGGGCAAAGCCTGGGTACGGGCAAGGATGCAGGAGCAAGTGTGGTGGAGCAATTCAGTGTGGGGCAAAGAAAGCTTCTGAAAGAGTAGCAGGAGGAGACGATGAGAAGATAGATGGGAACACAGCAGGGAGAGGGAGAGAAAGATAGAAACGTTAATGATGAGAGAAAAATCATCAATCACCTGCCTCTTGCATGCCCTCCCTACTTGGGATTAAGCCCGCAACCCGGGCGTGTGCCCTTGACTGGAATTGAACCCAGGACCCTTCAATCTGTAGGCCAACACTTTATCCACTGAGCCACACTGGCTAGGGCCAAGGCTAACCCTCTTTAAATGTCTAGCTTGGGGTCTAAAAATCAAGAGACTCCTTGGGAGAAGACAAAGTAGATGGGGAGAAGGAAGAGAATTGAGTTCCCTTTTGATTTTATGTGGTTGGGCTTAGCTCTGGTTAAACTGTTTTGATTGGTGAAGTTGTTTTTTTGTTGACATCTTTTTATTTCCTCCTTTTACCATCATCAGCCATTCTTCTGGTATCTATTCTCAAAAATCCTTTGTATTCATCTGGGTCCAGTCAGCAACAGAAACTACACAGTAATTTAAAGTCTGGAAATTTTATATGAATTATTATTAAGCTCTGATAGAGAGGAAGTAATTATAAATGTACACAGAGAACTGTAAAATATACCCTAGGACTGAAGGAGGGTACCTAAAAAAGGACCAACTTGGAAGGGGGTGTTTTCCTCCTCCCACAGGCCAGTAATGCTGGTGGTCTTGATCCGGTATCTAGAAGGGTTCAGTATTCTGGAGAAGGGTCTGTGTGTAAATTAATAAAGAGTCCAGAGATGAAACATAATTCTGAAAGACATATGGGTGGGGGGGAGGGGGGTAAAGGAGCTTGGCTGAAGAAACCAAGTTCTCCTGGTCTCAGGAACCCTTGCTTTTTATTAACACAAATTGCCCTAAGGAAAAGTGGATATATACACATCAAAGTGTAGGGTTAGGTACAGAATCCATTATCAAATTGGGAAATTATCTTCGGCTGTTCAGGTGTTTGGCCAACAGGAGGCAATAACATGTAGATTAAGATGCCCTGAGCTGTCTGACAGCAAGCAATCACCCTTTTCAGGTTTGGGGAAATGCTGTTAGCCATTCTCAACAGCTGATAAGACAGGTGACTCAGCCCTTGTTGAGTCCACAAGTTCCATCAACCTTTCGATGAAACTCTTGCAATTATGACATGCTGGAATTGGCTTCTGGCAGGCTGGGTCTCAGTCCTTGTTGGAAAAGTTCTGATTGCAGTCACTGGATGATAGGGAAGTTTCTGGATTGCCCAGGCCAGAGCTGGTGAAATTGCTGGGAAACCAGAAAGAAGCCTCTGAGGGTGTAGGGAAGTCAAGGCCACTGTACCTCTCTAGAGTGTAGGTGAACTGGGGCTGATGGGTGGGTAGACAGAGAGGTTTAGAGTGCTGTTGGGAAAATGGGTGAGACTACATGATGTTAACATTGGGAGGACTGCAGGAAGGAGACCATCGGAACCAGGCCAGAGCTGTGAGGTCAGCAAGGGACTGTGGACTCTAAGGCAGAGCAGAACCCACAATACTGTGGAAGCAACAACAACAGCAACAACAAACATGGCCCACAGATAAGATATCTAAGCTTAGCATCATGCTCATGTAAAGGAGAAATGCTTAGAGTCCAGGCCATCCTCACAGCGCAGGTCAGGCAAAGGGCAAATTTGGAGCTAAGAGGTAGAACACCGAGAGCTAACCCAGTTCTCATCAGGATAGAGCAATTGTGCTCCCACATCACCAGTTTTCCTCCTTATCCATACACGCAGTAGTCTTATTCTCAGTCAAAATAATTTCATGTGAATGCCAGCAAAGAAAAAGCAAATCAATTTAAATACTAATTGTAAACCATTATCCCCAAGTATCTCTGTTTTTGTTCATTTTGTTTTGTTTTGTTTTGTTTGTTTTTGCTGCTACATTGCTAGCTATTAGCATAGAACTTGGCATGTGGTAGGTTTGATCAATAATCATTGACCGAATTTATCCCAGAAATATTTACACTTATAAAAAAGAGGTATTAACTAGTACTGACAACCTGTTAAGTGGTGAATTTCAGATAGTGAAAATAAGTGCAACGAGGAAGGACATAGAGCAAGACACTCAGCATTGGTGAGAAACATGACTTAGGAGGAAGAAATAGTTTGTTTTGTTAGTGGGTGGAGGCTTGGTGCTGATACTTGGATCAATTCCCTATCTTCTCTGCTTTCCTGGCTTCTTTCCTTCTCCTCTTTTGAAATTACAGATTCACTGGACCCTCCAAATAATTTCATTAAGTGTTTCTGAATAGAGAGAGAAGATGGATGGATCCCCTGGGCTTGGAGCTATAAGCAGAAGCAGTGGGGACTATTTTCTTGATTAAAATTAATTTTAATTGGGGAATTGTCTTCATTAGCAGAAATGAATAAGTGCCTTATTGAGAATGTGTTAAAATCTGTTCCATATCTATATTTTTTGCTTTCTTTCTTTGTCAGCTAATATGATTTAAATTTTGTAATTGCCAAGGGAATCAGGAAACCTTGATTTGTTATCTATTTATGTGTCTTGACTATTTATTAATTTATTTTTAATACCTCCTTCCCCCCCCCCCCAAAAAAAAAGTGATTTAAGGCAAACAAATTAAACCACATCAAAGATTAATAAAAAGGAAGAAGGAATAGAAACACATAAAAGAAGGGGGGAAATCTCTACCCCAAATGAGAATATGGTTATTGTGGAGAATGAAATTGTTGGCTGCCATATGCTGGGTGCCTAAAATATATGTTTAGTTAGAAAAATAATTGCTTTGAGATCTAAATATCTAGAATAGGCTCTTACTCTGCCATATGCTAGCTCGGTGGCCTTAGCAATCACATTCTAGAGTCTCAATTTTCTTATCTATAAAACCCAGGTAATATTAACATATTACTGGGAGGAGTAATGTGTCTTGCATGTGTGCCTGTATTGAAAAGACACTATGCATACCTGGGATGCTACTGTGAGGGAAACAATATCTATATGTTTTTCATATTAAATATGTGGGTAGTAAATTGGCATTTAGTTATGAAGAGCTTAATCCATGTTTCCCCTCAACAATAGTGATAATTCAATTGCTCCCAGATACACAGTAGGGTGCCGATATTTAGAGTTCAGATGTTCTCAAAAAGAAAATTCCTGGTGAAATGCTTGGCTGAGAATTCACAGCCCATCACCATAGTACACTAAAGAGCCAAAGTGGCCTAGATGTTTTTAGGGGACAATATTATCAGTCAATTCCCTCTGGCACAAAGAATCACCCACAGAATTGTTAATTTTAAATATTACTGCCTCCTGCCCTAACCGGTTTGGCTCAGTGGATAGAGCTTCGGCCTACAGACTGAAGGGTCCCAGGTTCGATTCCAGTCAATGGCATGTACCTTGATTTTGGGCACATCCCCAATAGGGAGTGTGCAGGAGGCAGCTGATTAATGTTTCTCTGTCATCAATGTTTCTAACTCTCTATCCCTCTCCCTCTCTGTAAAAAAATCAATAAAACATATTTTAAAAAATATTACTGCCTCCTGATAAATTAGCTACAAAACACACCTTAAAATACATCTCAGCTGTATACTCACAACGAAGGTGCCTTATTATTCAGAATGGCCTTTAAGGATATCAATCCCAATGAGAACTTTTGATTTGGGATTGACTGTGAGATTAATTTACAACTTCATAAAATAACCTTGAGTGCAAAACTCTGGAGGTTCACGTTCAGATTAAGGTGTTCCCCAGGGCCCTGTATGGTGTCTGGAACAAAAGGTGGGTATTGAATGAATGCATTGCCTAATTGGGGTTTCATATACTGGGATCCCCAGAAAAGTCATCGGAGGAAGCCAATGACACCTGCTCTGAGATGCCCATGATCTTTCTTGTTGCTTTACTTGCCCAGACCGAGATGGCATAATGAAATACTAGTCTCTTGGGATTCTGTCTGGGTTCTCCTCTCTTCTTGCTCACCATGTGTGTGATTGCATCCACTCCTTTGGTGTCAATCATAATCTTTATGCTCAAGAGTCTGGGCCCCTCTCTGGAATTCTCGTCCGCAGAGCCAACTGCCCTCTCAGAGCCAGCTGAGACAGTTCCCCTTGCACGTATCACGGGCATCACACATTCAACATTTCTAAACTCATTATTTGATTGCCAATATTTCTCTCCAACAAAAATGGCCTCAGAAACCTGGGGCTTATTTTTGATAGTTCCCTCACTATTTACCCATTTTCAGCCAACCATCAAGTTCTTTTAAATTTAATCTCTCCCCTGAACATCTATCAGTTCAATCCCTTCCCCCATTCTCTCTGCTGTTATCATAGCTTAAATCACCATCACTCCTCTCCATGATTTTACTTGATAGGTCATGCAGCTACTGAAAGATGAGACAGAGGCCAGAGACCAGGAGACCAGGACGCAGGCTTTATTGGAGAAGAAGACCCCTGCTAGGCTGCCTTCCAGAGGAGAAAGAGCACATGTGCTGGGTGAACACACCTTTTATCACTTAGCACACTCAGCACATGCTGATTGGTGGTTTCTTGTAAGGCACATGATTAGGGACTTAGGAATCGCGGGCTTAGGGTATTTGGCAGGTGCTGGTTGGTAGTTCAGTGTGCAGTCCATATAAGGTGCCTTTAAAACCCAGATCTGATTACAACATGACCCCTATCCATCCTTCGTCTATTTTTAGCAGTTACTTACTTTGGAACTTCTTGGATTCCCTGTGAATTAGATATAAATAGTGTGAATTATACAAGGAAAGTAGTTTCTTTTTTAACATGAAAATGCAGATTGTACATAGGCAGAGCACAGTGCTAAAACCCTTTCTATGTTAGACCTGTTGAGTGAACAAATGGAACTTGCCACAGAGTTGTTGAACAACTGAAACCACAGGGTAATCACGATGTTTTTCTAGCATTGCATTCTGATTCCATCTCCACCCTCCTAGGTCCATCTGCTTTCACCACTCCCACGTAGAACCATCAAGTCATTTGCCACCATCACCACAGCAGAATCCCCTGACCATTGGCAAATTGTTTCTAGATTATTCCATCTTCTTCCTTGCTTGCTTTTGGAGTCCCATTTTTTGCAATTATTTCGCACTGTGTGATTAATCTCTATTTCAGGCCTGTTGCCTTGATTACATCTCTCTGTTTTTCCTAACTCGGTTGAGAGTCCCACTGTCTTCTGAGTCAAATTCAATCTTCTAATAATAGACTTGAAAGTTTCCCATCACACAGCCTCCATCTCCTGCCAGGTCTCCTAGAGTTGTAAATCAGCGGTGTCTGTCTCCCTCACCAAGACTCTCCTCTTCTCAAGAACCCTGGACAGACAAAAAGCAGCCTTCGGTCAGCAGCACTGGAATTCATCTGACTCAATCAATTGTGGACTTATCTATTTAAGGAAACTTCTTTTTACTAAACGTTTTTCCTTTGCCACCTATGGTGACATTTCCCAGCACCATTCTTAACTCATTTCAAAGTCATGATGTGTATTTGAACACATTATTCATGTTAATAATATATTTTCCTGCCTTCTAAATTTTTTTGTACATGGCAGGAACAATTTCTCTGTCTATTTTTACATAATTTGTAACCCCAAATGCTTAAAAATAGTACTGTTCACTCCACAGGTCATCAATAAATATTTGCTGACTTAGAGATTAATCTGTGTGTTTGTAACTGTATTGAGGCATCAGATATTTCAAATAAAACATTGAAAAACTGATCTGAAAGAAAAGTGAACCCAAAGACCCACATGAACTTCTGCAGATAAAAACCAAATTTTAGCATCATGGTATTTTCTGACATGCAGAGGAGTTAGATAATGTTTTATCGCTATAAATGTATCTAAGTCATTTTTGAGTCCAGTAGTATTTTTCTATCTTAAATGTGATATTCAACTTTTGAAATATCTTGGTTCTAAACGCATCCCACAGGCAAACCAATGTCATTAAAAGTATTTAGAGACCAGGTTATATGTATTTTTAATAATTCTTTTAATTTTAAAATAAATGAAATACTTAACTCTCTTATAAAACAATTTGAAAGAAAACTCTCATTACATTGGTTTTCTGATGTTTTAAAATTAAGTTATTATTTGTTTTAATAACTCATAACTTTCACACAGGGAGACCTGGGTTATATTTTTAGGATCTGAAACTGGTTATTCTAAATTAGGGGTGTCAAACTCAATCAGAGAAGGGGCCAAAATCTAAAATCCAGCCTAAATCGCGGGCCGAATGGTTTACTGAACAGTCATAAACTGTCATTGTGATGGAAACGCAGCGGAGTGCAGTGATGACAGCGCGGTACGGGCCACATTGCAAGGCCTGGTGGGACGGATTTGGCCCGCGGGCCTTGTGTTTGACACATGTGTTCTAAATCTAAACTTTGAGTTTTCATCTGAACAATTGGAAGGTATGAGGTTGAAATGAAATAGTGTAAGAATATTTAGCTCAGTATCTAAACACAGTGATGTTGTTATCTTTATAATTATAATTAATTACTTTGTAAGACCCAAAGAAATTAGGAACTATGCATTGCTAACAGAATGTGAACAATACTCTGCTTCCAATTGAAAAAATGAGAAGTATTACTTAGGGGTATAGAATAGTCGAATATTTAAATATTTTCTAAGACTTCCAGGAATTCCTAGTTTTAGGAATGAAATGAGTTAAGACAAGTTCCATGTCCTCATGCAGATTTTATTAGCTAGCAGTATACAGAATATTATGAAGTTACCAATGTAAAATGACTTTTATAATATTAATTATTTACTTTTCAGGGACATTAAAAATATACATAATAACTATCTTGCAGTTTTATTATCTAGTGGGTATTTAAACATATTGACAAATTATGGCCTGCTAGGTAACATGGGAGAATTGCCTCAAAAATTGTTTTATGAGTCATCAAAATACTTTGCAGTGAACTTGGCCCATCTTCATTTCTTAAGGTCTCAGCCTCCCTCCCCTCATATCATTGACTCATTTTTCCTCCTTCTTTCTCTGCTTCTTCCTTACCATTCCCTTCCAGAAAGAAAAATAATCATTTTTAAAAATTATATAAAGCAGTTTACCCATAATGACTTGTTGCCTTGGTATTTTGCGATAGTTCTCAATTTATTTAGAAACTTAATAAAGTTTCCTAAGCAAAAATAGAATGTTTCCTAAAAATGTGCAAGCTAGTACAGTAATTCACTTTTCTTATTCTTTACACAGTGGGTTGACATAAAAACAGAAAGAAAAATTGCATTAAAAATTTCATTAGAAATCTTTATAACTATATTAGGAATCTTCATAGAAACAGAACCCCCCCTCCCCCCACCACAACCACACACACCCACACCCACAATATATATATATGGAATTGGCTCACATGATTTATTCTAAGGAATGGACTCACATCATGGAGGTTGGCAGGTTCCAAGATCTACAGGGTGGGTTGGGAACCAAGGAAAGCTGATGATGTAGTTTCAGTTCAAAGGCTGGCAGGCTAGAGACACAGGAAGAGCTCCTGTTTTCAGTTCTAGTCTGTAAACAAGAGGAGTCTGCTGTCCCCCTTTGAAGGCTGTCAGGAAGAATTCTCTTACTTGAGGAGGGTCAGCCTTTTTGTTCTATCAAGCCCTTTAACTGACTTCACTGATTGGACAAAACCCACCCACATTAGGGAGGGCAATCTGCTTTACTCAGCCTTCTGATTTAAAGGTTAATCTCACCCAAAACACCTTCCAGAAACACCCAGAACGTGTGACCAAATATCTGGGTCCTCCGTGGTGACACATGGCATTACCGCCACAATAACCTATTGGTTGTAAGGACTCAGAGAACTGGAAGAACACACGAAGGAAGGTCCTAAGAAAGGGAGAATTACCTGAAAAAATCGTGGTTCATGCTTCCTTCAGTTGTCTTCTCTCAGGGATGCCTTCCCTGACCTTCTGGATCAGGTCAATCTCCTAATTATTCTAGCAGGGTCACATCCATGTCCTTCCTCTATTGTACACACCACAGTTACAAGCTCTTAATCATTTTTAAACTTCCAGACTTTAATCAAACAGTCATGGAAAGGTCCATGGCTGATTTGTTTAATATTGTAACTTCAATGTTAGTGATGCCTGGTACATGGCAAGCACTGTGCACATATCAGCTGAATAAATTGATGAATAAAGCAACTTGTCTAAAGTATCTGAGCTTGATAAGGCAAAGTGTCCATCTGGGAAAATAGTGGAGAGCCAAAGCTGACTGAGAGGAAGGGAACAAAATAATTCACAGGGATAGAAGATTAAATAGAAATATTGGCAAGGCAGAAGTTCAATGCTTTCATAACAGATTTGAGGTTTGGTAGAATATTTAGGTGGAGATGGAGTTGTAATAAAGAATTGCAGTAATAGAAGCCAGAGATATAGATTTGTAGAAGCTTCTGGCCAGGTAGGAGAGATTGGAAAAAGTTATGTATAGAAGATAGGAAAAGTATCTATTTTATAAGATCAAGGAGATGAAGATGTATCAGAAAAAGATGGTGAGAAAGTATAAACAGAGACCTAGGAGAAGAACTAGAAATTTTAAAAACAGGAAAGGAAAGGGAAAGAAAGTCTGAATTAAGAGGAGTAGAGCTATAGCATAAAATGCTACCAAGAAGTCAAGGTGAAGGCCTCCTGAGAAAAGGAGTGGTATGAAAGGCCTGAAGAAGAGTAAGGAAGAGTTGGGTGAGGACGAAACAAAATCAGCAAATGCAGCCATCTCATTTGAAAATGGTGGTAATAAAAAAAGTGAAAGATTGTGTGAAGTCAACGGGATCTCCTTGCAGAGGGAAGATATTTTCAGAATAGAAAACGTAAACATGGCTCAGCCAGTGTGGCTCAGTGGTTGAGCCTAAACCTATGAACCAGGAGGTCATGGTTCAATTCCAGGTCAGGGCACATGCCCAGGTTGTAGGCACAATCCCTAGTGATGGGCATGCAGGAAGCAGCCAATCAATGATTCTCTCTCATCATTGATGTTTCAATCTCTCTCTCCCTCTCCCTTCCTCTCTGAAATCAATAAAATATACATATTTTTTATAAAACGAAAAGGTAAACATGAATTTTTGCAAAAAGGAAGGAGGAAATATGGAGAGAGGAACTAAGGAGAGCTCTTAAAAGTAGTGTTATGTGTTAACAATTTTGCTTCATCACTCCTTGCCTGTGTTTTATGGAAAATGATTGAGCATACCTGGACAATTCTCATGCTTATCGCAGATGCCTTAGTTGTAACAAATGAACTGCTTTCAGTTCAGCTTGTAAAATGTTTTCCCCTCTTGCCCAGAATTCATGACTTTGAAATAATTTCAATTGATATTTTCTTTAAAAAAAATACATTTTATTGATTTTTACAGAGAGGAAGGGAGACAGAGAGTTAGAAACATCGATGAGAGAGAAACATTGATCAGCTGCCTCCTGCACACCCCCTACTGGGGATGTACCTGCAACCAAGGTACATGCCCTTGACAGGAATCAAACCTGGGACTCTTGAGTCCGCAGGCTGACACTCTATTCACTGAGCCACACCGGTTAGGGCTGAAATTTTCTTTAATCTCAGGTTGTTCTGTATATTAAGACTGTCCTGTGTTAACTCTCTATCTTCTTCCATAAGTTCTAGCAGCTAAAAATATACCATAGAAAGAATGACATAAAGAGTCACTGTGCTCAGAACGGGAGCTGTCCCACAGCCACCCCCATCTCCCACATTTCCTCTCTTTCCAGTCTCATTCCATTTGCTCTAACATTGGTGATTCCCTCCTTCACCTTGCTTTTCCCAATGCTCCTACTCAATTTAGAGTGAACGGCATGGTATTCCTTCAGATCTTTGATCAAGGGAAACACTAATTAGTACAGGCATACCTCAAAGAACTGCAGGTATGGTTCCGGCTCACCACGATGAATCAAGTAAAGCAATAAAATAAGTCATAATCTTTTTGCTGGTGGATGGTCTTGACTTCAGTTTGTAAAACAAAGGCAACATCTGTGAAGCAGCAAAAAACAAAATACGATAAAATGAGGTCACCTGTAGTTCCCTAATGTATTAAAACTCAGCTTACTCTTAAGAAACTTGTGGAACAAGTGGAGCATTTAGGAAAATTTTGTGCCTAAGATCTAAATTCAGAAAGTTCTAATTGTGTGACACTGTCTGGTGCTCTGGCCACCTTTCTAGAAACAAGTAGTGATTGTATTTTCCCATTACTTTGCCAAGTTTCTCATTGTAAATAAAATTCTCCTTGCCTTTCTTTATGGGCCATTGATTCAAGCCTTCCTCAAAATTCAACTTAAAATCATCCTTGGGATTTTCAGTGAATAGCCTTTGAAGTCATTTGGTAATTCCATGTTTTGTGGGAGTAGATTTTATTCGAATAAAAATGGTTTGCTGTTCTTTTATTGTGCTTCTGAAAAAAGTTATTAGACTGAAAATGTGATGGATCCATGCAATAGCCTGCCCAAGGCCTGAATTTTCTTCACTTGCTCTTTTTAAAAGTGAATTACAGGAATAAGTGGCCTGTCTGGCTTCTCTTTGGTTCCGGGGTAGGTAAAGCAGTCATTTGAGCTCTTTTGAGTTTTATTATATGTTAAGATGAAGACAAAATAAAGCTATTCTAGAGATTATTGTTTGAAATAGAAACATTTACACAAGGAACTATCACAAAACTATGAAAAGATCTCAAGGAAGGCAGTCTCCTGGGGAAGAAAGTGGCTCTAAGTTTATTTTGGGGAGCAAGAGAGAATAAGTGAGCAAACGTATGCCTATTTTACTTATAGTGTGTATTGGCTATGACAGTGCCCTGGATACACCAGTTGTCCAGTGCAATTTTACATTGTGCCTCTTTGACTTGGATCAATTATATTGGCCACATTTTATCTGTTTTAATATTTATTTTTATTCTTAGGGCATGAAGTGATTTTATTAGAATTGTATACCTTTGTTATTATTGTTATGTACAAATTCCTAGTTGTTTTACAAATATAGAAATACCAATGATGAGAGAAAATCGTTGGTTGGCTGCTTACTGGGGATCAAACCTGCAATAAGAGCATGTGCCCTGACTGGGAATCAAGGCCTAACCCCCTGATTCATAGGTCAAAGCTCAGCCATTGAGCCACACCAATTGGGCATTGTTTGACTTCTTCTGTAATAGATATAAAAGGTGGTACTAATTATTGTTATAAAGATATTTCCTAAACTACTTCTCAGTCTTATTTCTAATCCTTTGAGATTTGAGTGACTAGTAAATGTCAGTCCACATCACAGAAAGGATTATAGGAAGATATATATATATATTTGGGGCCTGGTCCTGGTGCATGAAATTTGTGCACTGGAGGAGGGTTGTCCCTCAGCCCAGCCTGCACCTCTCTAATCTGGGACCCCTTGGGGGATGTCTGACTGCCCTGTCACAATCCAGGACTGCTGGCTCCTAACCGCTCACCTGCCTGCATGCCTGATTGCCTCTAACCACTTCTGCCTGCCAGCCTGATCATCCCCTAACCACTCCCCTGCCAGCCTGATCGATGCTTAACTGCTCCCTTGCTGGCGCAATTGCCCCCAATTGCCCTCCCCTGACAGCCTGGTCACTCCTAACTGCCCTTCCCTGCTGGCCTGGTTGTCTCCAACTGCCCTCCCCTGCCAGCCTTGTCACTCCCAACTGCCCTCCCCTGCTGGCCCACCCTGCCCTCTCCTGCCAGTCATCTTGTGGTGGCCATCTTGTGACCACATCGGGGTGGCCATCTTGTGTGAGGGTGTGATGCTCAATTTGTATATTACTTCTTTATTATATAGAATAGATATGGAATGACCAGTATATTTTTGAGCTCCAAGGGAAGAATTAAACTCATGGGATCCTATTTTTCTGCCCCTGATAAAATATAACTTTTCTCCCTTCTACCCTTCCTTCATCTAACCATAGCTATGTGGATAGAGGACCCAGCAAAAGACTCAGTCCCTAGGGATTGGTGAAGCCATAGAATAGAAAGAATGTGGACTTCCAAATGACCATGTGGAAGGCTGTCTGCCACTCAGTCAATGGAATCTACATGCACGAGATTTACACACTGAGATTAGAAGACTTGCTTATTACACCATCTGACATCACCTATCCTAACTAATTGTATTAGTTTGCTAGGGCTGCTATAACAAAGTACCATAAACTGGCTGAATTGCAGCTTTCTGGCAAAGCTGCACACATGACTATAATGTTTAGCCTACCCTTTGCTCCTTTCTAGTTATTTACACAGTATCAACACTCCTCTTTTTTAGGAGCATAAGTAACTCAGCACACACCACTTCACACCTATCCTTTGTCCAAAACTTAGTAAAATGGCACACCTGGCTGCAAGGGAGGCTCTCAGCTAAAAACCAGGGATTCCACTATAGAAGCTGAAGAAAATCGAACATTTGGGCAAATATAGCAGAGTCCGCTACATGTATTAAAATTCTAACTGTGGAATAAAAACTTCCTGTTCCTGCTAAGGAAAATCCATCTATGAAGCACAGTAGAAAAGTGCACTTTATGTAAATTATCTTATCCTTCACTCTGATTCATTGCCCTGCTTAACACTGGACTTTGAGGTTCCTCTCAGATTGTTTTTGGTGGGGTGTAGGGTGAATCTATAGGATCAATCCTTTTCCTCCTCCTTTTCTTGTTCTCTTCATTGCTGCCTTTCTCTTAGGCCCCTGTAGAGATTCTAGATTTGGAGGATGCAATCCCTTTTCATATTTTGTCTTCTCCGTATCTGTGCCACCCCCTTAGGCCTGCATTACACCACCCACTCCCACTGCCTGAGACACTGGCTGCTTTGTTTCATTGCCGCTGTTCCTGGAACGCAACATTCACCCAGATTACAAAGTCAGATTCAAACATCTCTAAGCCATACCAGGGAGGTCCCTGACAGTTATGAGGAGTTGGCACTAGAGGTAGGGAAGCAAACAGCTTACCACCTCAGGTCCACATTCTACTAAGTCTTGCTCACTGTCCCAATATTTTTGTTACTTTATTCTCAGTCTTCAAGCTTTTTCTGACCTCTTCATTAAGGAGATTTATATACCACACTAGGTGTGAGTAATATGCACTGAAGGACTTCATTAGCATGCCAATATAAAGCAATTTGTTTGTCTGACCAGTGAATACTGAATCTTATCTGACATGGAAATGAGAAAATATTTTTTTCTGCCTTTTCCAGACAAAACAAATTAAAATAAATTTCAAGTGGCTTGATTCTTGGCCTCTGTTTTCTCAGGAGACTCATTGTCTTCATTAATACACGTTACAACATTTCACATAGATGTGTTTTGTCTAAAAAAACAATTCGGTATATTTGTGAGGCAAAAAGAAGACTGTGAAAGTATTTTTTTAAAAAAACCAAAGGGACCTGGAATTCACCATTGTAATTTTTATTTGATTACAGATTTTTCAGTACATTTAGTTGTCTGGTGGCGAGTATAAAATAGGTCGTTTTATTGGAGCTGAAGTATTGCCCACAAAACCTGAAGTGGGGGGAGAATGTTTTTATTTTAATAAAGTTAACATCTGTACACCATATAGACGTGCTGTTTCTGTCAGATTCTTTTTTTCCTGCAGGAAAATGATGCCAAGTCTGTTCGCTTTCCTACACTCACACTGAGGATGCCATTGCAGAATGAGTCATGGGTCGCAGTGCTCCCATTAGAAAGAGAAACTGAATGGGCCTTCTAAGCAAAGGCTCAGCCCAAACAGTAAACCACTGATGTGAGTGTTTCAGCCATCTGACTTCATTTTGTTGGCATAGCTGAGCATAGTTAGGACTCCTGCTGTTTACAATGATTCGTTTTGGTTATTTTTTTTCAGATGCTTTAGTATAAATATTAGTATATATGTTAATCTTGGTTAGACCGGATTATTTTTGACCAGGACAAGGTAGATTACAGACGTTTTCCAACTTAATGGAAGAGTAATTTACATACAATAAGCTGTACGTACTTAAATTGGCTCACCTTGCCAAAACCGGTTTGGCTCAGTGGATAGAGTGTCAGCCTGTGGACTGAAAGGTCCCAGATTCGATTCAGGTCAAGGGCATGTACCTTGGTTTTGGGCACATTCCCAATAGGGAGTGTGCAAGAGGCAGCTGGTCTGATCGATGATTCTCTCATCGATGTTTCTAACTCTCTATCCCTCTCTCTTCCTCTCTGTAAAAAATCAATGAAATATATTTAAAAAAAGAAAATAATTTGGCTCACCTTTTTTATTTCTTCACAGTGTCCTTCATTCAAAGTCCAGAAGTTCTTAATTTTGATGAAGTCCATTTAAAAAAATTTTTTTAGGGATTGTAAATTTTGTGATCTAAGAAATTTTTACAAACCTCAAGGTTGCAAAAATCTTCTCCCATGTTTCTTGTAGAAGTCTCATACTATTAGGTCTTACATTTAAGTCTATAATCTATTCTGAATAAATTTTTATGCACAATGATAAGCAAAGTTCAATGGTCATTTTAAAAATATGAACTTTCTGTTGTTCCAGCACCATTTAATAAAAATACTTCCTTTTCTCAATTGAATCTCCTTGACACCCTTACCAAAAATTAATTGACAATATGCATATGGATGTACTTATGGACTCTCTATTGCATTTTATTATCTACATGCTTATCTGTTTACAAATTCCAAGCTGTCCTGATTATTGTAGCTTTATAAAAAAACTTATTTATCTTATTGGGTAAGTTCTACAACTTTATTCTTCTTTTAAATAATTTCCAAGGCCATTCTAGCTCCTTTTATTTCCATATAGATTTTAAAATTAACTTGACAGTTTCTGCAAATATAAAGCATTGATTGGAGTTATGTTAAATTCATAGATCAGTTTAGTTATAGCTAACATCCTAGTGACATTGGGTTTTCTAACCATGAAATGATATTTCTCTCCCCCTAAGTCTATAAGGATTTTATAGATTCACTGTATTTTTTTTAAATAGTTTTACTTCTTTCTTTTTTATTGTAATGCAACCATATAGATCTTTTTAATACCTAGTCTACCACATATACATTGTCATACATATTATAAATGCTTACATTGCAAACCTGACAAGACAATGTTATAGCTTTTATTTGTAAGTCATAAATATTTTATGGAACTTGAGAATAAATATTTACCCAGATCTTTACAATTTCTAGTGTTTTTCATTTATTCCTGAAGATCCAAAATTTTCCCTAAATATTTCTGTTTAGCCTGAAGAAATATATTGAACATTTCTTGTACTGAAGGTTTGCTGGTGAAATACTGTGTTGGTGTTTCTTTGTCATAAAATTTCTTCATTTCGCCTTTATTTCTAACCATATTTTTCACTTGGCATAGAATTCTGCCTTGACAGCTTGTTAAAAAATTCAGTACTTTAAAGCTATTGTTCTACTGTCTCTGTTCTCCATGGTTTCTAATGAGAAATCTGTAATTATTTGCATTGTAATTCATATATATATATATATATATATATATATATATATACATACACACACACTATATATGACATTTCTTTTCTTTTTTTCTTCTCCTCTTCCTCCTCTTTTCTTCCTTCTTTTTTTGTGGTGGGGAGCAGTCCTTACTTTCTTGAATATGTCAATTTAGGGCACTCATAAAACTTAAGTTTGTGGCCATTTTAAAATTGAGTATTTTTTTGTTCTACCCCATTTTCTCTCTTTTCCTCTGAAATATCAATAGAACTGTTATGTTGAGCTACCCTCTCCTGCTGTTCATGCTAGGCAGAACAGACTATTGTAGCAAATTTCTTTTGCTGCATAATTTGACCTAGAGTGGGTTTGGTTGGAGGTTATTCTTTCATTCTATGTTGGTCATATTTTTAAAATTTTCAAGTAGAAGTTTCAGAAATAAAGGCAAATGTGGAAAGTTGTAAGGGAATTTAAAATAGCCAATGGCAACTAAAAATGTAGAAAATGAAGGTGCTGTGGGTCTAGGGCAGTTCATATGTGGTCCCTCCAGGGAATGTCAGTGCTGGCTCCATCCATCTCTCAAGGTCCTTTCAATCCTATCATTCCAAGATTCTGTAATTAATTAATAAATGAGATGACCATTTAATTAATGTTTCCATTAAACCTGCCTGAGGTATGCTTATATCCCTGGCATTTTTGAAAGAGCCATACATGTGGTTTCCTTGAAAAGAGCCTTTTGGGAAGTAGTTAGAGGTAGTCCTGCTGAGTTATCAAACAATTGCCAGCCTTTTGGCATCATTGAAAGACTGTTTTGTTTATCATACGACAATACTTGATAGAAAATTAGTAATCATGCATACTAGCATGGCAAAAGATCAACTGCTTTGCTTTTGGCAAGAGCTAATGATTTTTTTTTTTTTTGCAAGAGTAGCATAATGCATGATTTTGCCTTTCATTTTTCACAAAATAAAAAATTTGCATATATTTCTGCAAGAGTGAGCCATAGTTTTGAAGAAAAACTAAGAATCATCTAAAAACAATTGCTTAGCATAAATAAAAAAGATTGGATGTAACACAGCACAACAAAAAATAATACTAGACCTGCCTCATTGCACAGAATTTCTGCAGAGCATAAAACTTGCATCTGAAAACAAAACAGCGGAAATAATAAATGGATACTACAAATTAAAACCGGTGCAATTACAAGGGGGCATCCCCAAGCTAATTTTTCTATATACAGTGTGTTCTAATTGTACTGGAAGATCTCTTTTTTTGTTGTTTTGCAAAACAAATTTCATTCTCCAAATAAAGGAAAACATTTTTGATGTGCATTATTATAATAGTCTGTTGAACTAAGACTCTAAGGCTTTTGCAAAATAGAGAATCTGACACAATCTAATACAATAAAGCTGAATATCTCTTATTATACGAAGCTCTCTTTCTCTACATTCAAATGCTTCCCAGTGATGCACTTAAACCCAGGCTCATTATAACATATGCATTATTCCTACTATTGTGGTGAGAAAGCATGGTTGTATTTCATAGAAGGGAAGGATGGCATGGCCATTGTTAAAAAACAGTCAGAGGGATGTGAAACAACTCTTTATTATCAAGAGAAAAAAGTATCAGTTCATTTCATCTACTAGTAAATAGATTTGGGTCTGACCCATGTTTCATTATTTGAATTTTCACGATGACTAATACTGCACATATTGTTCCAATGATGAAAACGTAGCTTTCTGAACTTTACTCATAAATTATTTACCCACAGAGGAGTTTGTCGCTGGTTTTCTGGTTCACTCCATTGGCAGGAGTATTCAGATCTCTCTCTTGGTAAATTCATTATATCCGTTAGGGCTCAATATGAAGACAGAACCAAATGACATGAGACTAGGAAACTGTTGGCAATGTCTAGAGAAGCCTGTTGTTTTGTATGTGGCGGGAGACCTGAATTTGCTAGCAGGGACAGTCGTCAGGAAGAAAAGCTAGACAGGAAACAGAAGTGAGCAAGGACCAGTCAGAACCTTCCAGGTCACTTTGGAGGACAGACTAGAACTTGTTCCTGTTTCTCACCATTTCCGACCTCCAAACAAAGATGGCCGATGGAAGAAGCTGGTTCTTTTTGCCAAAGAGCAACACATGTGTCTGGCCCTAGACTAGAGAAGCGACAGGAGGAGGTGCTGCAGGAGTTCAAGGAGTTGTGGACACAACTGCTGAATCCTGTCAGTGAGGTGGACCAGAAACCCAGTGACAATGTGCCAGTGCCCTGTGTCAACCTCCACACCATACTGGCTGCTGCTTAGCTGTTGTTGTTTTTTCATTATCACCTGAAGACATACTTATTAGAGAGAGGGAAACGAGGAAAAAAGAGAGGAAGGGGAAGAGGGAGAGAGAGAGAGAGAAACATCTCCACGTGCCCTGACTGGAGATTGAACCCATAACTTAGGTATATGCCCTGACTGGGAATCAAACCTGCAACCTTTGGTGCACAGGATGATATCCAACCAATACACACTGGCCCCAGGCACTACTGCTCATCTTCTGGCTTCCATGTCTCACACCTTGTGAAAGTTAAAAAAACAACAACAATGTCTCTAGAAGTCGGCAAATGCCCCCCAAGGGAGAAAAGAAATACAAAACTGCCCTGATTGAGAGCCCACATGATGAACAACTGTTTTGTAATAAAATTGGTTGTATGAGGGAAGCTGTCACTTGAATAGGTATCATTGTTATCTCCATCTTACCAGGGGAGAAACTGAGGCATTTGCTGAATAAGAAATTGCTCAGTAAAACACCTTTCAAAAATGGTCAACATAGATTGTAACTCATGTACCCTTGATTTCACAAATAATTCCCCCAACAAATGGGGGAAACAACAGCGGGCTAAGCAGTTGGAAATGGTATAAACTTTGGGAGAAAAAATTAATTACCAAGAACAAAAACATTGGCCACAGATTTTAGGAAAGTCATTTGAAACACTTATTAGAAATGTATTTTGTGGCCATATATTGTACACCAGAAAATAAAACTCCAGTTTCCTGTCAATAAAATTATAATCATACAATTGCAGAGGGTCCCGGTGATGAAGGAAAGGGGATTGACCACACAACTTGGAGTGACTGCTTATGAGCTGTTAGATGGACTCGGGTTGGAAAAGGACACGCAGAGGGTGTGAAGGAGTGGAACCTGGATCATGATGAATGGTGCACATTTACAAAAATGACTTCTGGAGGGTGATGTCCAGAACGAGCTGAGGCTTGCACAAAAATGCCAGGCAACAAAAAGACCCTTTGAAGCTATGTTTGGAGCGAGAAAGAAACCAAGCGGCCCTCTGCTTGCAGCAGATGGTACGATGCTAACAGATGATCGAGGAAAAGCATCGCTCCTCAGCTTCAATTCTGCTGTTCCATCAAGGGAAATTGTGCTCCAAAGGGAACGATAGTTTATAGCAAATATTTTGAAAGAAATCAAAGCCCAAGAAATTAAAGAAGTCATAAAGAACCTGTTTTAAATGTATGAAAATGGCTTCCTCTGTTGGCTCCTTCATCCAGTATTTCCAGAGTGTCTCCCACTTGCTGTCCTGGGCTGAGCAGAGGAGAAAAGGTCATTTTGAGCTCCTGCATTCAAGGACTTCATTTTTTAGTGGAAATTCGTGGGGCACCTTGTACATCCTCTGTTGCCTGTACCATGTGAGGGCCATACGTGCAGTCCAGTGGGGACTAACCTTGTGTGAAGAAGGGAGGATGATAGGTTTCAGACTTCTCAGGGTCCTAAAATGAGGAGGCTTTAACAAGGTAGAACAGTGAAGGATGGAGAAGCAAGGTGCTGGTAGAGGGAAATAAATCCTCAAGGGCTAAAAATTGTGTTAGGGGCTTCTGAGGGGGAATCTGCCTATGTGGTCACATGCCCTCATCGGAGTCTCTGAGAACCCATGGTGAATGGCAGTGATTCCAGAAAACTGGAGACGATAAAAACTTGACTTTCAAAATTAGAATCATACAGAACAACTGTTCCTGCTTCTCAAAATCTTAACTCTTTCACTCACCCATATAAACCCAATTTAGTACTCTTTGTATGAGACACAAAGTATAAAGGAGAGGCCTATTTAATATGTGGTGTTGTCTCCTCATTCTCCCACATTTGGTTCTAGGTAGGGAGTTACTAGATTCAACTTCTCCCCCCTCTGGATGGAATTGTCTCATGGCACTTGCTGATTCTGGTGGGATATGCTTAGAAGACTGTGAGCTGGCAACTGAGGTCACCCCCTCTGGCTGTGACAAGTGTGCCCAACACCAGAGGGCACCAGTAACAGGGTGCTAGGGCCCCACAGGCGGTATGGTTAGGTCCAGAGATAACATTTAGAACACTGTTTATCAGTGTATTACCATTTCGGGGCAGGAAGTTTTCAGTGAAGTAACCAGGGCTCCTAGTTCATCCATCAGTGCATTATTTTAGCATCGAAATACAGAGACCAAAATTGTAGACAGCTTGTAGGGTGGATGAAAGAGTCAACATGAAATGATTGCCAGTTTGCCATGAAAGACCAAAACAAAGAATGTGAAATTCACCACCGATGAAATATAAGGCTTTGAATTTTGCCTAAAAAAAAAAAAAACCACACACATCAAGTTTATGAGAACAGGTTGGGGGAGACAAAACAATTTATATGAAAGGAAGCTTATAAACTGATGACGAGCTCAATAGAAACCAGTAATGTGATGTGGCTGCTGAGAAAACAAAGGTGGTCTTTCTTGTCTCTTGAACGTTCCCTTCCTCGGTGCTTTAAAAATCACAAAACTTATAAATGCTTGCTTTACAAGTGGAACCAAAATAGAAATTTAAAGGCATATGAAAAGGAAATGCTAATCTTCCCCTCCTTTCTAGTTCTTGGCCCTCTCACGACAAGGAATTATCTGCCCAAAGTATCGACAGTGATGAGGTTAAGACCCCCTCCCATGCAAGTCATATTACATTCAATGTGCTCCCTGCCTACCATTGCCCTGGCAATGACCACCAAGTAATATTTTCAGGCCAGAGTGTCCCCTCTTTAAAATGTGGTGAGTAATAGCACCCACCTCGAGAGCTGTATGCGTATGAGATTAAGTAGCATTGAAAGCTTTTAAAATCCAGCGGGGCACTGACGCATGACCCTCCATTCAAAATGTCACAGCAAGAGGAGGTGCTGAAGGGATGTTCTGCCCGGTCAAGTGGGGCGGAATTTTTTCAGAACTTTAGCCAAGCGAGTTCAGCTGAAGTTCAGCTGGTTGTTGGACTAGCTGCTTACAAAGACTCGTTGGGCGTGGACTGAGAAGTTGCTCTTTTGGACTAGCTGCTGCTGGCCGGGCAATTGGGGTTTTACCCAGAGGAAGAGTGGGGCTGAGGTCACCTGAGGGCCGGAATGGAAATGATGAATCCTTCAGGACCTCTTGCAGTGTGCTCAATCAATGCTGCTTGTCGATGGGTTTCTGGTCTCCCCCGTCCTGGGCTGACGGTAAATAAAGCTTTTTCCCACCAGAAGCCAATGGAGGAAGAGCTCTGGGTTCTCACAACGTGACTTTGAAGTTCAGCCTCACCCCTTGGGAACCCAGCTCCCTGTGGTGGAAATCAGTCAAGACCCGCCAACTAAGAAAAAAAAAGCTATTTCTTTTGAGCTCGCTATAGCAAGAGTCAGCCACTGTCACTTGCATTTGGCAGAGACCTGGAGGCAGGCAGAGGGGTGGGGTGGGATGGGGGGCTCCCAGTGGAGGAGAGGGAAAGCCCAGGCGTGCCCTGATGGGGGCTGTCGGCACAGGGAAGATCTAGGTGGTGACATGGCAAACAGGCATCCATGTGGTCAGTTAGGGGTACACATCTGGCTTTGTCTGGTTAAGTTGGAAGGGAGAACAAAAATTAGGGAGGCGATTCGTTATATTAAATCCTGGCCTTTTTGAGTCAATATAATAGACATTTTTGTCCAACTTTCTGCATTTTTACAAAAGATAGCAATATGGTGAGTCTTATTTATAAGCCACCTGGCTTCCTGGGTGTTTTGTTGTAGATAAGGTGTTGGTTTCCCAAGCAGGCTGCTGTAGGTTGTGGGTCAGACTTGTATTTTTATAACTGGTCCTGCCATTGTCCATTTGTGTCTTCAGATTTGGTCTCTCACTTTGCTTTTCCTCTGGTTATCTCTTCCTTGCTGGGTTTCTGGTTATTCTACTAGATATAGGGACAAAAAAAAAAAAAAAAAAAAAAAACCACAAAAAAAAACACACAGAGTAAACACACACACACACACACACACACACACACACATGCACGCACAACAGAATGCTAACTCTAATTGATCATAAATTTAGTCAAGTTCATTTTTTAACTTGAAGTTTATGATGTATAAGGCTAAAGATATTGATGCTCAGATTCTTGAAACTTGACCCGTAAAGGTTAAGAATTGCTCAGTTTTGCTCTTCTTATCCCCTTTCCCAGAGGCAAGGGCAAACAACCAGGAAAGGGCAATCTGTGAAAGTATATTTAAAAACTAAACGGCCCATAAAGCATACTAAGTGAGACTTCCGTTTGCATCACGTGATATCAAATTACCAACAAACCTGGAATTTGGATGGGTTGTCTGGGACAAGCTTTGAGAGGCAGGATTTGGCTCAAAGTCTAGCATGGGGCCTGGTGATAGATAAATAGGGTTAGGAGAAAATTGGTTGTCTGTCTTTTTGTCCTTTTGAAAAATGCTATCCATTATTTGCTGAATCAAGTTTACAGAAGTTAGTTGAGCACCTTTTTCTTTCTATGCATGCGTGTCGGTGTGTGCAGGCCAGTGTTCTAATGGCTTGTGGTATGTCTTCTAGATCTTGCGATGCTACATTGAGGCAGGCTAGTGTCTGTATCTTGCCACTGAAAAACAGTTCATGTGAATTTCCTTGGCGGTTGGCACATGCGCCGTCTGTGATTTCGCATCAAGATGATCAGTCTAAAGTTCATTTCTACTTGAAATTCTCCCAGGGCATAGCATTTCCTTTTCATCATCAGGTTCACTTTTTGTAATGAAAGTGCCCGAGTATGGTTACAGCAAATTTCCTCAATCTTCCTTTTTTAAGATGACTACTAAATTAAAGAAAGATTACTAGATAAAAATATAGCTCCAATAAGTTGAAACTTTAGTCGTATTTACTCCTTTTGACTTTAAATTGAGCAATAGTTGCTAAAATATTTATAAACTAACATTTAGACGATGCAAATTAAAATATTTCAAGGTAAGGATATTAATATTGTGGAACTCCATGATACAAATCACAGGGAGTAGCTTTCCAAATACCCATATCAGGCCAGCACTAATGAGATACGTTCGCAATAAATACATTTAGCATCTGACATTTAAAGCAGTTGATTAAAGGAAAGCGAAGATGGAAAGTTAGCAGGGGAAGAGCGGAGGTTTTTATTTGGTACTTTTCTCGCTTTCCTCTTTATGATTGCCTTCGTGAGCTCCCAATCAAGGGGCCTCTAGGAGGACTCGGTTGTAGCCTGCTGGGATGCTCACAGTTAAAAGATTGCTGAGTTCTGTTTCGTTGGTCCTAATGTGTCCTCCTGGCAAAGCTCGCGGCCTAGGAGAGGTATTTTTATGGGTTTGTCTGAGTGCAGTTGCTTTCCGAAGACTTATAATTTGACTAAAAGGGGGTATCTGTGAAAAAGACGTAGTCAGGTCTGACCTGCTGCACAGAATACTAACGTGCCTTCCGTAGACGGACACCATGCTTTTATTTCTGGCTGTACATTGAATTATTTACACCTTCAAGGCAGCATCAGTCAATTAGCAAATCAAAAATTTATATGATTCCAATTTAACATGGAGCCCTTCTCTCTCCCTCTCTCTCTCTTTTTTTTTTTTTTTTCCTTTTTAGATTTTCACCCTGACAGTGACAAATTACTCCTATGCTGGCTGAGATTGGAAATTAAAAGCATTTAGAGTTGCTCATGCATTTATGCTAATGAGAACTTCTGATATGATTTGCATGCAAAAGAGGACAATCTGAAAGCTCATCAGTTTTTCATGCTTCCGCATTTTGATGTAGCAGATTTTTTTCTTTCTTTTTCTTTTTTTTTTTTCCTTTCTGTTTTCATGGGGAGCAAAAAAAAAAAAAAAAATTTCTTTCTCCAGGAAACAATACCACATGTGAACAAAAAGAGTTCTTTTAAGTCAGAAAGTTCCCCTTCGTTTTTCACCCTCCAGATCCTTGTCAAATCTGTGTGCTTGCTCTCTCAGAACTGCAGCCCATGTTCATTAGCATTTTAGATGTTTATCAAAGGTAGGATCCAGTGTCTGCCACACAAGATTATAGCTCAGCTTCATTTTCAATTCAGCAAGGGGCAGGGTGGGGGGGGGGGAGGGGGGGAAAAGACCCAGAGACATACCAGAAGAGGGACTTGCGCCCTGACAATCTTTCTCAGATGCCACCCGAATTAATCCCATTTAGAGCAAATTTGATTAATCGCCAAAGGTGGCAGTTTTAACTTGCATAGATGGCACTGACACATTTGAGGCAGTGTCCTAGCCTAAAAGTTCTCCACCGATATTTGTGTGAAACCGTTAAAAACCAGCACAGCACACTTGAGGGGGAAGAAACAAATGAGGAAGGAATAGTGCTACGCAGGGAATGTGAAAGGGATTTAATTATTTCCATAAATATGCATTTATTAAACCATTAAGATGGGAAAGGGGGAATTGAAAGTATGGGGAATATTTCATTTTTATCATTTTTATTTTTCTTAGAAATGAGTCTCTCTAGTGGGATTCTTCCAATTTGGTGAAAATTAAATGTTATCAAAATGTAGTTGATTCAATGGACATTTTATTTTGTCAAAGTGACTATGCTTTGCTATCGTTTCAACTGCTACCATTTAGGATCTTTGTTTACAGTTAATGCAGTTCAGAACTATTCCCATCATCTGTGTGAAGGACAGTGTATTTCTCTTCTTAAATACACCGTCCCCTCCAACTGAGACGTCAGGAGGTTTCTCTTGCTTTTATGCATGTGATCTTATTTACCTGTGATGCTCAAAGGACGATTGCCTAGCATAGCCTTTTGGTACTGGCATTTATTTTAAAGATGAAAACAATGGCAACCAATTAGCTTGCTTTATTTGGGGGCCTTAGCTTCTCTCAGGTAGAGTTTTGGAATTGCCTGGAATCTCTTTGGGTGGTAACTGTTAGCTCTTTGGTGCCCTTAGCTTCTCTCAGGTAGAGTTTTGGAATTGCCTGGAATCTCTTTGGGTGGTATCTGTTAGCTCTGTATTTCTCCCTGCCCCTAACCCCTGACTCCCACCCGTCACACCTCTCCGGAGCCTTGGTCCTCCATTCCACATTGTAATTTCTAGTGTCCCTAGCTTTCTCTGAGTGAGATGGATACCTGAGCCAGGCATTTTATTTTGGGAACCTCTGATATTGATTGGCTGGCTCTTTAACCTCCGGTAAGGAACTGCTCACCCTGGCTCCTCAAACTGATTACAGCTGGTTGACCTGTGGGATCAGTTCATATTATAGATCAGCTGGCTACTGACCTACCATAAAAGAGGATTAGATCCACTGGAGCTGTTTTGCATTTGGGGTTAGGGGAGTCCTATGGACTAAATATGTCCCTCCAAAGGCACACCTTCTAAGCCCCAATGTGACTGTGTCTGTAGGAAGGTACTGAAAGGATGTGATTAAGCTTGAATAAGGTCATAAGGGTAGGGCCCTGCTCCAGTAGGATTAGGATTAGAGTGCTTATAAGAAGAGACAAGAGCGCTCTCTCTCTCTCTCTCTCTCCCTCCCTCTCATTTCTTCCCTCTCCTCCCACCCAACCCACCCCAACCATGTGAGGACACAGCAGCCAGGGGGCCACCTGCAAACCAGCAGGAGGCAGGTCAGCAGGAACCCCATCAGCTGGCTCCTGGCTCTGACACCTCCAGCTCCACACCTGTGAGAACAAGTTTCTGTTGCTGAAGCCCCATTCTATGATGCTTTGTCACGGCAGCCCAAGCCGACGAATGCAAGGAGCAAGAAAAGAAATCTATTATTTCTAGACTCAGAACTTCACTTTCTGTTGTGGTCTGTCTTATGCTTCCTGGATATGCCATGACTGTCTTTTTAAATAAACTCCTGATGCTGGCCCCCACAGCCACTGAATGTGACCATCGTCTCTGCACGGGGTTAGGCACAGGGACACTCAATGACAGGACAGTCTGTGTGGGCAGAGACGTGTGCGCTCTAGAAAGCAATCATGGAGCAGAATGGCGGTGTGGTGTCTAGAATCCACAGGGCTCCTGTAGACCCTCCCCACCTCTCAGCGCGGAGAGAGAGAAGTCCTTTCCACACTGGCGGGGACCTGCTTGCTGTCTTGGGGAGAATTACAGGACCTTTAGCTCAGAGGCTGCCGGTTTTCACCTCATTGTCAGAAGGCAAGAAGGAGCCGGAAATGGAGCTGTGCACCCTAAAGCTTACTCTTCGAGAAGCTGTGTATAAAGTGACTGAGGAAACTACAATTAGAATCTCAGACCTACTCTGAAAGTCACATGGACATTTTCCTGAAGGAATGACTTTTTTTTTTTTTTTAAAGGCTATATAACCCATGAAAAGGATTAACATCCCCCCCCCCCTCAGAATTATTATTTTCCTTTCAAACACTCTAAGGAAAACAAAATGCCACGTGGGTGCGACCACATTGATCCTGGGTGGCTTTGTCTCTGGCAGCTGCGGGAGTCTTAAGAGCAAGGCCCTGGAGGCGGTGCCAGCTGCTGGCATGGCAGGGCAGCCACCGGGAGGGGATCCTGTGGGCAGGGAAGTCAGGCAGCGGGGGGGGGGGGCTGAGACATAGTCCCGTTTTCCCTCGGAGGTACTTGTCGCACTTGGCTTTGCCTCTGCTGGCAGAAGCTGTCTTTTTACTCTATTTCTCTACTGGGATTCTTCCTTCTCTGAATTCTACTTATTCTCTTATTTTCATTGTGTTTTTGTTTTTCATTACAAATGACCTCCAGTTCTTTCAAGGGATGCCAATGCACTCACCAGCCGCTGACATTGACCGCTGGCATGCCACGTGCCGCGTGCGGAGGCATGTCGAGGCCCTCGGAGACAGGTAGCATGCACAGCTGCGGGAGGCGGCCTGCGGAGGGAGGCGCAGCTTGCCAAGGCCCCGCGTGTCTGAGAGCGGCAGAGCCAGGCCTAACATCTGGGCTCATCCGTCACCTGGGTTGACAGCACAGGGATGTCAGTGGCAGAGGGCTGCTACCTCAGGTATCCGCTCCTAAGACTTCATGAAAGCACTCAAGTCCACAAAGCCAGGAGCTTTTCATTTGGAAACAGGTCACCTTGCTGGCTTCTAGGCTGAAAGGAGCAGAGCTTATTCCGAATACAGTTGTTGTTGTTTGGCTGCTCATTGGAGGTGGTTATTATAAAGAAAAGATTCAGCCTGAACTGGTTTGGCTCAGTAGATAGAGCGTCAGCCTGTGGATTGAAGGGTCCCAGGTTGGATTCTGATCAAGGGCATGTACCTTGGTTTCGGGCACATTCCAGTGGGGGATGTGCAGGAGGCAGCTGACTGATGTTTCTCTCTCATCGATGTTTCTAACTCTCTATCCCTCTCCCTTCCTCTCCGAAAAAATATATATATATATATATATATATATATATATATATATATATATATATAAAGGTTCAGCTGAAAACCGGTTTGGATCAGTGGATAGAGCATTGGTCTGTGGACTGATGGGTCCCAGGTTTGATTCAGGTCAAGGGCATGCGCATTGGTGTGGGCACATCCCTGGTGGGAGGTGTGCAGGAGGCAGCTGATCGATGTTTCTAGCTCTCTATCCCTCTCCCTTCCTCTCCATAAAAAAATCAATGATATACGTAAAGAAAAGGTTCAAATTAATGATACAAGTCAGGTTCCCTGACCTTTGTTTCATCAGCACAGATTCCCACCCTGAGCTAAGGCGCTCTTCCAGCTCTGCACTGATGGGACTGCTTGGCACACGTCGCTTGCATCAAGCCCATGTGTGCTCGTCCCAGTGGGTCCCCTCACAGTGAGCAGCCTAAGCTCAGACTCACCCCAAACCTCTGGCAGCATCCAGCTGACCATTCATTTACGAGGGCGTTTGAATGTGCTCGTGCTGGGCAGACGGGCAGACAATGCTCCCCTCTCTTTGGAGCACGTGCTCTTGTGGCGCGAGTCTTACTGTGACAAATTACAACGGTGGTCGTGCCAGATGGAATGCGGGCTCCCCGAGGACGGGAGGACTGCCGAGGACTCTGCAGAGGCAGCAAAACTGGTTCCACTTGGACCTGAGGGGAGAGTCGGAAGTCAAATAGAGGTTGTAGCAACAAGCATGCACACGGAGGAAGCCCCCTTCACAAAGGAGTCCCCAGGCACGGAGCATGTCGCCTGTAAAATGTCAGTGGTTGAGGACAACAGAGAGCAGCACGCAGGTAACCTTTCGTGCAGCCCCGAAGGCCACAGAGGGAGAGGCCCAGGCTTTTTATAGGCAGCGCATTCTTCTCCCTCATTGTCTTGGACTCACCATTGTTCCCAACCGTGAAACTTGCCTCGGTTGCCAATGGAGTTGGGTGATGCTGTGTGATCTGATGCTAACTCAGCTAGCTAACTGAGCTGCACAAAACGGAAAGGGTGCGAGGCTGCTCCGTAGGGACTAAGCATGGTGGCTCATCGCTGTTTTTCCAGAAGGAGGCACGGCCCATGTGTTCCACCTCCACACTGTGGGGATCTTCCTAAAACGTGAGCGTGCTTCTCTGTTCTGCTTCTTTGCTAAACACATGGTTCTTTTTGATTCCGCGCTGATGATGCCGACGATGAACAATGCCCCTGCGGGTGCCAGGGGCCTTCCCTGCGCGATGTGTGTAAAAAACGATCTCTATCTTTCCCGGACTCAGTCGCACAGTATGCGGGAGATCAGCATGAGATTTCAGACTCACAATGTACTTTATGGTTTCCTTAAGGGAAAGCTGCCGTTTCCTAAACAACGCCATCCATAAAGTTTGGCAGTTTATTGAATAAAATTTATATTTTGATATAACATTTTTATTCACTTGACTCGTCTACTAAGTCACTGTAGGGTACACCGTGTTTTCCATGCGCACTTTCTAATCTCCCGGAGGCCGAGATAAGGAAGTCGTTGCCAAGTGGAGCAGCAGTCGGCAGGCTGGACTGAGGCAGTTATTCATTGCTTCGTGCTATCAGTTCTCTCACAAATATTCCTCCCCTCCCCCTTCTTCATGGTGTTGATAGAATTAGGGGAGAACTCAAAGATTCTCCTTCCTCGGCTTTCATATTTCATCCTAGAGGATTCTTTAACATTTCTCAGGATGTTCCATTTTTGAATAATCAGAATTTAAAAGGTGGTTTTATCTTATCTCTAAACATAACTCAGAGCTAATTGACAATAGTTTCTAAATGACTCCAAATCCATCATGAATCTGGTTCTGGAAAGCATGAACATTCTTTCAATGGATTATAGATCTTCACATTTCATCATAATATGCCTAAAATTGAGCAACGGGAGAGGTATGCTAACCCCCCACCGCACGTCCTGATGTGCCACATGTGATCTTTGTGGCTCAGGAGCTAAAATCATAGAAATCCCCATTTTCTCTCTCCCTCAGCAGGTGGGGTCTCTGCTTCAGGTTGCCGGGGTCCCCACCTGCTTGCCAGCTTGGGGAGCATCGACCTGTGAGTCTGCGTGGGCAACTTCACCTGCAGCTCAGGTGGGAAGAGACCTGGCTACCTGGTGTCTGGGCTTGGAGAAATGGCAGGAGCCACACAGAGAAACTATGTGTACCATCACATTCTGAGCCTCTGCTTCTGTTCTGTCACTAGCTTCTTACTTGCCAAAGCAAGCCAAATGGCAAGGCCCAAGTCATGGGGTGGGAAAGTGCACACTGCCTCCACGGGACCATGGCGGATGCCTGGAGGTATGGCCCAGGACCGGGAGTGGCAGCCGTGACCACGTGTTCCATTTCTGCTTAAAGAACTGTCGTGGATTATGTTATGTTCAACCTGGGAATGCCAGAGCCTCGGTGCGGTACACTGTGCTATTACCATCTTTTCACAAAGGGAGGCGCTGGCAGAGAGGGCGTTGGAAACCTGCTGAAGATCATATAGCTCCCCAAAGGCAGGCCGGGATTCACACCAGGCAGGCAGGCTCCAGAGTCCCCACTAACCTCCTGGATGGATATGGCAGCTTCACGCCCCGGTTTCTGTCTTGGGGGTTACACAAAAGCAAAGGATGAATAGTAACAGGAAGTAATAATAATACTTCTATAAAATCTATCTTTGTCCAATGTAGGCGATAGAATAGTATGTTATATTATACTGCATTATGTCATAACAGATTACATTAAAATGCACAAAAGTTGCTGAAAGTAGACAAAGTTACTTCTGAAGTGAAGTGCTTCTGAAGTGAAGTTGGAGAAGTAAAATGTGAGATGATCCAATGGTAGAAGATCTCAAAAAAAAAAAAAATCAGGGATATGTATTTCCTGTAAGTGAGAGAAGGTGCCACTCTGAAATAATATGCCAATATCACTTGTATGTAATAAAAGCTGCCCAAGCTGGGAAGAGTCTCAGGAGATGGAGCAGGAGGAAAGTTCAGATATAATGAGGTGGCAGGTCTAGGAAAATATGGGCATAAAGCTGGGCGGAGACTTAGAAACAGGCGTTGTCATGGCGGCTGCTCAGACACCACAGTGAAGCAGGTGGGAAGGACAGCACGCCCACCCTGAGAAACCCACACTGGAAAATACTGCTGTGGGCCCGATTAAAATACTGACATTCACCCAGAGAAAAATCTGAAAAGAGACTAACAGCAAAACCCCACAAACCTCACAAAGCAGAAGCACAGTCACTCAAAGGAGAGATGGTGAGAAAAGAGGGAGAGTTGAACAATGATTTGGCAAAACTCAGGACAAAAACAATGGAATAAAGAGAACCAGCCGAGATGCAGACTGGCACTAGTAAGGAACCCACAGGAAAGCATACACTATAACTACCGACTGAGACTAAAAGGCTAGATGCAGAGTAATGGTCAACATAAAATGAAAAATTATAAAAAGATTAAGGAGAATCTATACTAATAATAGAGGAATATGCAAATTGTCCAGGATGCTGTCACAGTAATGACCATACAGCAGGCTGTGTGGGCAAGCAGGCTGGCGAGGGGTGGGGGGGCACTTGGGGTCAACCAGATTGGCATGGGACGGCCAGGCTGGTGGGGGTGGGGACAGTTGAGAGCAACCAGGCTGGCGGGGTGGGGGGGCAGTTAGGGGCAATCAGGCAGGCAAGCAGGTGAACAGTTAGGAGCCAGCAGTCCAGGATTGTAAGAGGGATGTCTGACTGCTGGTTTAGACCCAATTCCCAGGATTGGGCTTAAACTGGCAGTTGGCCATCCCCCGAGGGGTCCAGATAGGAGAGGGTGTAGGCTGGGCTGAGTGGAACCCCCACCCCTATCACAAATGTCATGCACTGGGCCCCTAGTATTCTAAATAAAACATAAGGCACCATACTACATAACTGGAGTTTGAAAAATAAAATTAAGAACAATGGAGTGGAAAAAATGTTATGGATGTAATTCAGAAAAGATTTTCAAAAATCAAAGTGTGGATTTATATTTACAGACCCACCCCTTCCAAGGGAAAGAACACCAGAACAGCCAACACTGAGATAGAACCTAACACAGTTATTGTCCTTTAAGAAGGGGAGAGAAATCTGTCTAGAACCAGAGTATGAGGGGCAAGAGTCCTCTTGGCATCACTTTTCCCATAGAAATGTTCAATCCTAGCCTCGAGTAGCAATATAAAATCTTACAAATACATTGTAATGCCTCAGGAAATAAATAATCTAGAAAGAGAAATAGAGCAGTCTACAAATAGACACCAAAATCCACAGGAAAAGCAGGAAATAAGACCAACTACCACAAACGCGTGTGACACAGAGTCTTCACCATGAGATATTGTGGCCATCTGGGGCAAAAATGAGGTTGAGCCCATACTTTACATTTTTTTTTTTTACTAGGATACATTTTAAGTAAATAATTAAATGGGAAGAATAAAGCCATGAAAGTCCTAGGAGAAAATATAGAACAATTGCTTGAAAATAGAATGAGAAAAATTTTCCTAACCATAACTCAAAATTCAGAGGCTACAACAGAAAAGATTGATAAACTTGCATAAAAATAAAAGATGGGTATGGTTACAAAAAAAGAATACAAGTAAAGTAAGAAGACAAATGGCCAACAGGGAAAATATATTTTCAACTTATATAACAGGCAGAGAACATATATTAAAAAAATTCTCGTAAATCAATAGAAAAACAGGAATATATGTATTAAATAGGAACAGCTTACAAAAAAAGCCTTATCAACTTATGACAAGATGTCAGTCTCAACCCTAATAAGAATTACAAATCAAACTACACTTGTGTTCTTTTCCCCCCTGTTATTGTAATCCAAATATCTGAGTTTGATAATATATTCTACTACCGAGATTGTAAGGAATTGGGCATCTCATTCATTGCTGGTGAGAGTGTAAATTTGTACTACTATAGAAGGCTCTTACAGCATCTTTTTTTTTTTTTTTTTTTTTTTAAATATATTTTATTGATCTTTTACAGAGAGGAAGGGAGAGAGATAGAGAGCTAGAAACGTCGATGAGAGAGAAACATCAACCAGCTGCCTCTTGCACACCCCCTACCGGGGATGTGCCCGCAACCAACATACATGCTCTTGACCGGAATCGAACCTGGGACCCTTCAGTCCCCAGACCGACGCTCTACCACTGAGCCAAACCGGCTTCGGCTCTTACAGCATCTTAAAACTATTTACAGTTTTATCCCTCTATTCCCTTCTTTTTTAAAATATGTTTTTATTTATTTCAGAGAGAGGAAAGGAGAGGGAGAGAGAAACAGATCTGCTGCCTCCTGCATGCCTCCTACTGGGGTTTGAGCCTGCAACCTGGGCATGTATGAATATTCTTTTGTTTGTTTTCTTATGCACATATAGAGACATTCTCTAAGACAGTTATTTAGAAATGTAATTGCTTGACAATAGGATATTTCTAAATTTAACCGTATAAAATATTAATAAATTTCTTCAAAACATTTTATTGGTTTACACTTCCAACAACAATTCTCTTTGTCCAACACTCACACTCTCACCAGCATTTGGTATTTTTAATTTCTATCAAAATTTCTTGCTTTTCGGATTGCTGTTAACTTCTCAATAGGTTTTTTGTATTTCTTGTATTGATTTGTAGGTGTTCTTTTACCTTCTATATTCAAATGCTTTATTTACTAGTTATATTGGTCAGACATATATTTTCTCATAAATGATTTTCTTTTTCTTTAGTAGCTTTTAGAAATTCAAGAAAATTCAAATTAAATTTTAATTTCAATGAAAGTCTACTTAACATTTTACTCATTAGATATGCTTTTATGCCTTTCTCAAGAAGTCATTTCCTACTGTAATACCAAAAAAGTTATTCTGTTTTTACAGTTTTATTTCTTATTAGAAGTATTATTACTAAAGTGTATACCTATTAAAAATACAATGCCTACTTGGGATTTAATCTTTTGAGATAAATGTAAGTGTATGATGTGAGGTAGAGATCAAATCTTGTCCTTTTCTATGTTGCCTCATTTACATTTATTGAAGAATTATTGCTTTCTACACTGATTTATGATGCCACCTCTGCTACATTGGGAAGATCTTGTTTACATGTGGATCAGTTTCCAGGCTGTGTTTTATGTAACAATGAAATATTTGTCTATCATTATACTATTTTTTTCTGTTTAAATTACTATAGCTTTATTATAGGTCTTAACTATAATATAGAAAATCCTCCATTTATGTTCTTTTTGAAAGCTATTCTAGATATTCTCAGAATTTTTTATTTTATTTTAAGAAAATCTTGAAATTATAATCTTAATGGATTTTAAGATTATAATTTCAAGATGATCAATTTTCATAAAAATATCTCTAGACTTTTGAGTTATAGATGTAATTTATAGATTAATCTTGGGGAGAATTTTACAATATTGATTCGTTTTACTTATATTTCCTATTGTTTCTTTCTGGATAGTTTCATTACTTTCACCATGAGGGTCTTATTTGTGTTTTGTTATATTCATTCCTAAGGAGCATATTGTTGCTGCTTCTGTGCAGGTCATTTTTAAGGAAATTGCAGTGTTTATCAGCCAAGGGAAAGAGGAGCGTGAAGCAGGCCAGAACAGAAGGACGTGCGGGTGACACCAGATGAGACCTTTTCAAGTAAGGTGGCTGCGGAGCTATTACAGTGTCTAAATCAGGGAGGGATGACGGAGTCATGCTTGCCAGCATATGTTTGACTCCAGGCCACCAGCTCTAATTTGAGAGCTAAGGTAGCGCACACGTAGCCAGTAGGGCTGCTATTTGTCACCTCCTCTGAAGTTTGCTGGCTTGAGTGTTTAAAGTAGGGGTGTCCAACTCAATCAGAGAAGGGGCTAAAATCTAAAATCCAGCCTAAATCGCTGGCCGAATGGTTTACTGAACAGTCATAAACTGACATTGTGATGGAAACGCAGCCGAGTGCAGTGATGACAGCGCGGTGCGGGCCACATTGCAAGGCCTGGCGGGACGGATTTGGCCCGCGGGCCTTGTGTTTGACACATGTGGTTTAAAGCAATAGCTAAAGTGGGGGGCACAGTGACCAACCCAGGATGGAGGAGTAACACTGGACATTCTTAATACAATAACAATAGCTCTCTTTCTTTTCTTTTCTTTTTAAAAAAATATATTTTATTGATTTTTTAGAGAGAGGAAGTGAGAGAGACAGAGAATTAGAAACATTGATGCTAGAGAATCACTGATCAGCTGCCTCTTGCACATCCCCTACTGGGGATGTGCCCACAACCAAGGTATATGCCCTTGACCGGAATCAAATTAGGACCTTCCAGTCAGCAGGCTGACGTTCTAGCCACTGACTGAGCCAAACCGGTTTTGGCAGCTCTCATTTTCTAAGCTGCATAAAAACTGACTTTTACGCACACCACACACATGACCTTGGACTCAGAAGCCAAGCTCCATACTGAAGGACTAAGCTCCTTCAGAAAGCAAGGTGGCTGAGTGGGAGGATTGGGAAAGAGGAGACAGAGTTTCAACATTCTTAACATCACATAGTTCATTGCTACTCAGATGCATAGGACGTATCTGAGCTTCAAAGAATTTAACAGGTTTGCCTTCATGCTCCTTTCTTGCAACTTAAAGTAGGACCCCTGCATTTCACACTGTCAACACAGGTTTTGCAGATATCCTTTTTGAGGCAAAGCTATCCCACTAGAGCAGTGGTTGGCAAACCATGGCTCTGGAGCCACATGCAGCTCTTTGGCCCCTTGAGTGCGGCTCTTCCACAAAATATCACGACCTGGGCGAGTCTGTTTTGAAGAAGTGGCGTTAGAAGAAGTTTAAGTTTTAAAAAAGTTGGCTCTCCAAAGAAATTTCAATCATTGTACTGTTGATATTTGGCTCTGCTGACTAATGAGTTTGCCGATCACTGCACTAAAGCATACCCACAAAATTATTAAATGACAAGTGTATTAAAGTAACTGCAGCACAATTGACTATGACATGGAGGAAATTCTGATGCCCAACAATCTAAGCTTATTCACACGCAAATGCACACCTTCTCCATTTCATTCATATCAGCCTCTCTTTTAAAAAATATTCAGTTAGAGCTTTTACCATTCCATTCTAGAGTCCTTTGGAAACCTATCTTATGAATATTTATGGGATATATTTGCCAGCTAACCTGGTACTTTCTTTAGATGACCAGTTGCAAGATGGTGAAAGAAAGAAAGAAAGAAAGAAAGAAAGAAAGAAAGAAAGAAAGAAAGAAAGAAAGAAAGGAAGGAAGGAAGGAAGGAAGAAAGGAAGAAAAGAAAGGAAGAAGAAAGAAGGAAGGAAAAAAAAATCCATCTCTCCTGGGTGTGTAAACCCATGTCAGATATACCTGGCAATGTAGTATATTACATGAAATAGGCTCTTCATGCCACTTGATGCTCAAAGTCCACGATCAGTAGCGGAACTTAATTGCATTGTAACCTTGGTGTTCTATATCAGGCAATAGACAGGCTGAAATACAGGATTGAAGCAGACTCACTGTTGTTCTTCTGAAAAGTCAAACACAAGTATTGAACAAAAAGCAAAATTTCAAAGAACTCAGTTCTCTCCATTATGGAATGGTGGACTTAATTTTAATTTTCCCACCTTTACCTAATGACATGATAATGTTTCTGATATAGGTTTATTTTTCTCTCCAAAAAAGTATTTTGGGATCATTATAATGCAAACAAGAAGCACAGAGTGAGAAGGTGAACATCAAAGACAATGGGCTCAGGAGGAGATTTTAAGAAACAACACAATGCATATGTAGTTATGTGGAGTGGTTGGCATTCGGAGGCCAAGAATGAGAATGGAGGGACCAGAGTCATCGCCTAAATAAAAGCTCAATAAACAGACTTTGATGGAGAGAAGCCAGGAGGGTAAAATCAACAGCAAACAGACTTCAGAACATGCTCTGGAACAGAACTACTTTTATTCAGATGTCAAATAGGTTCTCCTGATTCTTAAATGTAATTGTGTTTTAAATTTTACACACAGAAAATTCATTCTTTGAGGCGTGGCTCTCCTAAATTTCAATATACATCAATAGCATTTATGGATCATTGCAGTTCCTTGTCTAAATAAAGCCAGCATAGAATGAATACCAGCACATATCCACACACCCAGCAATCTTCACCAAATGTCATGGGATTTCCCGGCCCTCCCACACAAAAGCCAGAACATTCATTGAAGAGAGGACAATGGTGATCTTGTTAACATTACAGAGATCTCCAAGGGCATAGGAAGACTGTCCTGCCCCAGGGACCTTTCCTTTTGTCCCAGTGACAGCAATTTATGTGACTGTGGTGTGAAAACGCTGCACCGGGTTCCATTGGAACCATTGTTTCAATGACTTACCCTTTAAGATTTGCTGGGACTATTTGTCACTAAGATTAGTATCATTGAGATAAATATTAGAGAGTTAAAATTCTCTACTTTTTTTTTTTAATGAACTCTCTGATCTATATATATAAAACCCTACTATGCAAATAGACCGAATGGTGGAACAACCGAACAACTGGTCACTATAACATGCGTTGACCACCAGGGGGTGCGTGCAGAACAAGACAGGTGTCAGCAGGAGTCTGCAGAGCACGTAACATACTGGGAAATGACCACAGTGGGATGGTGGAGCAGGTGAGCAGGGGAACCAGACCAAGGCCAAGGCAGGGCACCGGTCACTGTCATTGGGGCAAGCTGCTGGTGGTTAGTGAAAGTTCTTTGCTCCCGTGTTCCTCAGTCCCTCCTGGTGCTCACACTTGCTGCCTGCACTGGCCCTGCTTGTACCTGCTGCTGGCACCTGGCACCGACCCTGATCACCCTCTAGGTTTCACCTCATCTTGCTCCTGAGGGGTGCTCAGGGTTGGCAGATGCCTCTCCACCTGCTGCTGGTGCCAAGCCCACTTGCATCCACAGCTGGCACAGAAGCCATCACTCACACCTGATGCCAGTCAACCCTGATTGCCCCTGAGGGTTTCTCCACCTCCCCCTGCTCCTGAGGGGTGATTGGGGCAACAGCCACCAATCATACCTATTGCTGGCACTGGCCCCAATCATTCCACACTGTCAGCGGGTGCAAGCAGGGCCAGCACCATCAGCATGTGGGAGCAGCAGCAGCAGCAGCAGTGACAGGAGCAGGCTACCAGCAGACAGGGGACCAACTGCCATGGGGGGAGGGGTTAGGTGGGGGCACAGAACTGCCTTTGTGCCCACACCAGCCTCCTGACCCACATTTCCTTTCAGGGTGCATGGATTTGTCTGCTGGGCCCCTAGTCACAAAATAATTTTCTACTAATCTGGAAAAAGAAAAGGACTATCTCCAAAAGCTTTTGGAAAGGTTTTTTTTTGTTTTTTTTTTTTTTTTTGTAATGATATTGGATGGAAAGCTTGTGTCATGTCATTATTTTTTATATAACTCTGCACCATCATACACGAAAGTATTGTGATGGTCTCATAAAAATTTTCACAGTTAAATTCTTTCCAGATAAATAATAGAAAAGATGACAAACTTCCTTTTCATCCAAGAGAACATCTTGTTAGAGAAAGAATTAAGCAACTTTGGAAGGTATAGGGGAAAATTCTGTCTATTTTTACTCAGAATAGGGCTATTAGGCACCATATTATACAGCAGAAAAGAGGGAAAAATGTTCCATTGGTACTTATCCATTTATTTCTGGATGAAATGAGAATTTTACACGTCTTGAAATGTTGTACAGATTGGTATTCCTTTCCTAATGCCAAGACACAATAAGGTGGAGTGGGGATGAGACTTATTGGAGCAATTAATACAGAAATGGACTTTTTAGTAGAAGATCGTTGTGGATGCCAATCTTTTACCCTTGTAGCACTGAAAACACTGTGGCTGGGTCAGTATTTTCAATAATTATGACAGCATCACTGTACAGCTTAGATATTTTTTGTTTTTATTTCCAAAATAATTTTTGTTTTAATTGGACTTATTAATATGTCGAATGGGATTTCTTACTTTATCTGCTACCACCTCTTCCTAAAACTCAGCTGGTATCATCCAGAGGAGGAAGTCTATCCCCTGCTGACTATACCTCACAGGGAGAAGAAGAGTCACTACAGTAAGCATGTCAAACTCGTGGCCCGTGGGCCACACACCTCATTTATTCGGCCCGAGTTAGCAGTTGAGTGTGACAAGCTTGCACTATGGCAACATCTACAGAGATGTTTTTATAGAGTAAAACTCTTCTGGTTTTCCTGGTAAAGGACCTTGACTTCACCCTCCTTGAATACTACCAACATCTTCCATTTGCATGGCAAGAAGCTGATTTTTCCTGTATTGGGAAAAAGAGACTCATGCAGTCTGGATCCGCCAGCTGTTAAACATATAGATTAGAATTAGATCTGAGTGAAGATTCTTGTGCAAGCCAACACTTTCCATACAGCTCTAATGAGCCCCGGTTGTCTTGGGAAGCCTTGCCCTCTAACACTCCCACGTGTGCCCTCGTGTAGGCGACATCCAAGAAACTGTGAGCTCAGGTTAACTCTCCTATAAACGCAAGTGAGTTATAGGAGCAGCCTTCGCTAAATCTAGGAAAGCGACTAGGGAATTCTGTGGCTGTAAGGACTGTCTGGTGGTGAATGATATTTTGGAGATGGTTTCTGAGAATGCATTTAATCAATCTTCTATCCTCTCTGCTGTGAATGGAGCCCATGCTCTATGCTTGAATGAGATTTTGATTGCAAACTCTCTTGGGGGGGGGGGGGGGGACAACACAGTCATGTTTTACTTTCTATGCAGCAATACGTGGTAAATGTTATGGCAAAATAATTGGATACATGATTAATAGCCCATAAATGTCCACTTAGCACGGAGTGGTAGTTTTTAAGGAAGTGTCTACAGACATTGCTGAACATATAGCCAAGAGACTATTTTTCTATAGTAAGGATAAAATAATAGAAAAGATGACATAATGTAGTCTCAAACAATTTTTTAAAATATATTTTTATTAATTTCGGAGGAGAAGTGAGATGGAGAGAGAGATAGAAACACCAATCATGAGAGAGAATCACTGAATGCTGCCTCTTGTATGCTCCGCACTGGGGATCAAGCCCACAAACCTGGCATGTGTCCTGTCTGGGAATCAAACTATGACCTCCTGCTTCATAGGTTGATGCTCAGCCACTGAGCCACACTGGCCATATAGAGCATTCCAAAAGGCATCTAAAATGTGTTTAAATGTCACCTGAATTATTTTCAAAGGAAAGATTATGTCGTCTTAAGTAAATATACTCCAGCAGGGTATATATGCCCAAGGCTAACATTAGACGATCTCATGTTCATATCAGAAGCTGAAAGGGTAGAAATAGCAAGACCCAACATTTCAAGTTACTATCCAAACCATTGTGAATTTAGGACTAAGAATACAGGCTTTGAATAATAGCACAAATTACATGGCTGGAGAAGCTGATGACTGGCTCATTGAAGGATGCTGAGGTAGATGGTTGTGAATGAAGGGTGTTATAAAATAAAGCATTTGCTCTTCCAATGTAGTTTTCCATACTTTGCTGTGATCCTTGCCATTCATGTTTAGGTTACGAACTGATAATAAACCGCTAGAAGATGAATATGCTAGTATATGTAAAAGCAGTTTCTATAAGTGACAGCATGGCATTGACCTAAGAAGCCCAGTTGGGGGGGAGGGGTGTCTAATGATTTGGTTTATATTCTGATTTAGGCATGTGTTACCTGTCCAACCTTTGACAGGTTATTTCAATGCTGCAACTCTAGTTTTCTCATGCTAATAATTATTTTCAGGCTGTGTTGGGGATTAGATAATAAGAACCACCCTTTGAAAGGTGCTATCAAAATGTACATCATGTAGATACTCAAGCTCAGTTATTACTATAATTCAATAACTTTATAATTGAAAACTTTCATATACAATATCCTTTACATTTCTGTAATACCTGTCATTGGGATCGTAAACTCCACATAAACCTTAATAGTGTATGTATAATACATACAATATATCAATAGAACTGATTTTAAAATGTGCCTGGTTACACTGAATGCAGGTTTCCCTAATTTAAAAGGTGCCATCATATTTCATATTTAAGGGCAAAAATATTTTTACATAAGTTTAATATGCATTGAATGTGTTCAGATGATTTTAGATCCAAATTCACAAAGAACACAATTTTACTATAAACAAAGGGACAAAGAAAAGCTAGTATAATAGGTGTAATTTCTTTTCTTTCTATGTTTTTGATGCAGTTAACTTTTTTATTAAAATTTTTATATTCCAAAAGCGATTGGGTGCTCGTGCTATTAAGAACAAATCTGTTTTTTTTGTTCTTTCTTCTTTTTAAAAGTTAATTGTTTATTTAATTAATTACATTTTACTTATTTCAAGTACAGTTTACATTGAATGTTATTTTGTTTTCATTTCCAATGTACAGCACAGGAGTTAGATGATCATATATTTTACAAAGAGTTCCCCTGATATTTCCAGTGCCCGCTTGGCACCCTCCCTAGTTATTACAACATTATGGACCTGGAAACTGGTCTAAATTCTCAGCTGTTAGCCAGCGGGGCAATGTGAGCAGATTATAGCCTGAGAGGTAGTATTATGGTCACACAATGTTCTCCCCTTCGGGGCTGATCCAGTCTTCCATGGCTGGATGTGAGATGTGGTTCTGCCCCGGCGTTTGCTGCAGGGCTGGGAAGGCTCACCGGGGAGAGTTGCATGAGGAGAGGCCTAGAAAAAACCCTTTTCAGCCGCCTGGACCGGCAGAGCTCGCTGTCATCCCATGCGTTGTCCCATGGCCTGTGGCGTCTTTAACATGTGCATGGTCTCCACTAGTCTCATCCTAAACACGGCCGTGGGCTTCTTGAGACAATCAGACACCTATTTGTATGTCTTACCACATTTTTAAGGCACTTAAAAATGTTTTTATTGATTTCAGAGAGGAAAAGAGAGAGAGAGAGAGAGAGAGAGAGAGAGAGAGAGAGAGAGAGAGAGAGAGAAACGTCAATGATGAGAGAGAATCATTGATCAGCTGCCTCTTGCACGTCCCCCGGGGGAATCAGGCTTGCAATGTGGGGAGAGAATTAAACCATGATTTCTTGGTTCATAGGTGAACGCTCAACCACTAAGCCAGGACTAGCTGGGCTCACCACATTTAAAAAAAATATGTATATTTTATGGATTTCAGAGAGGAAGGGAGAAGGAGAGAGAGATAGAAACATCAATGATAAGAGAGAATCATTGATTAGCTGCCTCCTACTGGCGATGGAGCCCTTGACCAGATTCAAACCTGGGACCTTTCAGTCCACAGGCTGACATTCTATTCATTGAGTCAAACTGGCCAGGGCTCACCACATTTTTGATAGACCTATGCACATTGGAATCACTGGGGAAACTTTAAAATGCAGCAAATTAATTTTTAATTGATTATAAAAATAATACCTGCTCCTGTAGAAAAAGAGAAGTTACAGAAATTTTTAGTGAACAATAATAGAACTATCCAAGATCTAATAATCCACAGATAACTGCTATTAATATTTTATAATGGAAATTACTTTTTACCACCTTTTTATATGTCTTTAATATATACATTCAAGCAATTAACCATTGAAAATTATTTTTTAAATTGTATATTTTTATAAAAATAGTTTGGTATCTGACTTTTTAAATTTAAAATATCATTAGAATTTCCTATTGTTTTATTGTACACTCATGATTTTTTTATATTATTCATTATTCCATCACATTGCTATAATTTATTAAGTCTCCCCATATTTTTAGACTTTTATATTGTTTCCAATGTTTTATGCTTATGATATAAATAATGTTATAATAAGCATTCCTGTGCAGATGAATATAATCCTCAAAGTAAATGAATATACCCATAGAAATATATTATTCTTGAAAAGTTTGTATAATTTATTTTCCCATGACTAGTGAGAGAAACTATTGCAGAATTCCCTCAACAACTGTAGGTCGTTTCATTAAAAAATAAAACAAAACTTTAATTTTATAGATAAAAGTGCTACATCTTTATTTGTTTTAATTTGCATTTTACAAGAATAGTAAAGATTAATTATTTTCACCTTTCCAAATGGCAATTTAAAATTTTTCTTAATGATTTGTACAGTTCAACCTGGTAAAACTATTAACAATTTGTTATGCACATTGTAAATAGTTTATTAGGTATAATTATACTAAAAAATCCATAAATATACATGTAAAATATGTAGTTTAGAGAAAAATAATAATACAATGAACATCCTGTTTCTAAACTCAGCCTCCAGAAATAGGAACTGACCAGCACCCAAGGGCCCATTTGTATTTCTTCCTTATCACTGTCCCTCTCTCCCCATAGCAGAGGTAGCCATTAACCTGAAATTTGTAAAAATTGTTCGATTGCTTTTTTTAAAATTACTTAACAATATCTGTACATTAAACATCAGATTGTTTAATGTTGCCTGCATTTGTGCTTTATATGTGTGAGATAATTTTTGCACAACCTTTTTTGAGAGAGTCCTTCATGTGAATGCATGAAGCCGTGGTTCTTTCACTTCCATCGCTTCACATTCTATCATTGACACGCATTTGGATATTTACATTGTTATGTTCAGATAAACAGTGCTGTCAACACATACATGCCAGTCCCGTGTAGCTCATCTGATGCACACGCTCAGGGGTTTGTCCAGGATTATAATGAGTGGATTGCCAGCGCTTCCTCATAGGCTCCCATACAGTTTTCTCGGTCACACCAAATTGTTTTCCAAACTGATTATACTAATTCACATTCCCTCGAGTGATCTATAGGAATTTCAGTTGCCCCATATCATTGCCACAAAGTTATTGTCCAACTATTTAATTTTTGCCAACATAATGGGTTTGAAATGGCATCGTACTGTGAATTAAATGTGTATATGTTGGCAATTCATGTTTTCTCTTCTGTGTTGATGCCTTTAGTTTCCTACTGTGTACATTGTCTTATTGGTTCCTATGAGATCTTTATATATTCCGAATAATAATGATTTGATTGTTACATATTTTGCAAGTATCTTCTTCCACATGATAGCTTGTCCTTTAACTTCCTTCATGTGTCTTTCTTGTGTATGTGTCTTTATGTGCCTTCTCTAAACAGAAAGATCTTTGTTTTCAATAGAATCGAGTCTTTCCATTTTTGTTATTATGGTTTCAGCTGGTTGTTGGCTTAAAGAATCTTTACTCCAAGGTTATAAATATACTAGATGCCTGTTGCATGATATTTGTGCAAGAATAGGCCTTCCTTCCCCTGGCTTTGCTCCCAGTCACCTGAGAGCCTGCAAGTTCTTGCTCCTGGCTGGAGCACCGCTCCTGTAGCTCCCTCTGCTGCCCTCTCTCTCCCTCTTAGCAGGCATTTTGCATCCATTCCGTGCCTGCATATTCAAATTAACCCTCCATCTTTGTTGGGTTAATTTGCATAATCACTCCTGATTGGCTGTGAGCATAGCTGAGGTATGGTCAATTTTCATGTTTGTCTATTATTAGTTAAGATCTTCTTATACCATCCTCTGAAAATACTAGAGTTTTGTTATTTACAGGAAGTCTTTAATTCACTTAGAATTTCTTTTTATGTACACATCGAGGAAGGAATTAATTTAAACATTTTCATGTGATGAACCCTTGCTCTGGCACAATTTACTGAGCTGTGTTTTTTTGGGCATATCTTGGAGTTGCACGTGCAATGTCTGTGCTTGGTGCTGCGTGCTGCTCCTATAATCTTGTCCGTGCTTCCTCCAATTCTACATCATTTTTAGCTTAAACCAGTCTTGCATTACAAACTGCATTTCCTTGTTTTGGCGTCTTTTACTCTTCCTGTGAGTTTATAAATAATCTTTTCAAATTTAAAAAAGGAAAAGCCCCTGAACAGAAAAATTCTATTTAGAATTGTTTGAGTCTTTAGTTCAATTTAGGAAAAATGGACTCTTTACAATAATAACTCTTCCTATGTGTGAAACAATGTGTTTCTCTCCACTTGCTATGTTTTCTATAAGTTTCCTATTTTCTACATAAAGTTCTTTCATGTCTCTTGGTTAGATTTATTCCTAAGTGGCTAATTTTGTTGCTACTATAAATTTTTATCACTTTTGCAATGTTTTTTTCTGCTTGTTGCTCATGCCTATTGATTTTATTTATATTTCGTAAACTTACTAAACTTTCTTATTAAGTCCATTATGTAGACTTTGGGATGGCATTTTTATTGGCAATCATACTATCTAAGAATAATGCTTTGATTTTTTCAGAGTTGCTTTTAAATTTACTTTTTAAATAATTATTTAAAATATACAAAATAGGTCCAAGGTCAAATAATTAAAACAAGAAATATTTAGAGAAATCAAATGTTCTTCTTCTGTCCACGTATATGGCTTTTGATTTATTTTTCTATTTTTATAATTCTCTAATATTTTTAGATGAATGCTATATTCACTTTTCAACACCTTGCTTTTTTTTTCTTAACAAAATATCCGTGAGATCACTCTATAGTACCATAAAAGGATGCTCATTCTTTTAAACGCCTGGAGAACATTTCATTGTGTATATACACCATAGTTTATTTAACTAGTCTCGGATGGATGGATATTTCAATTTCTTTTTTCTATTACAATAAATTTTTGAATGAACAACCTCCTGTAAAACCTTTTAATATTTTTGCAACTATGTCTTTGAGGATTGTCTTCTAGAGTAAGGTAGCTAGCAAAGAACTTGTGCATATATAATTGTGTTGATATGGCCAAATTCCCTTCCTTAGGGCTTGTATTTTGTATTCTCAACAGCAAAACATTAAAAGTCCGGTTTCCCAACAGCCTCCCCAACAAAGTATTTTGTCTAACTTTTGGGTTTTGCTAATCAGATATATGGGACTATTATCTAAAAATAATAATTTTGCAAGTCTTTTGACATAAGTAATAGTTTAATATTTTCCCTTTATTAATAGTTTAATATTTTCTGTAATTTAATAAAATATTTCTAGGTATAATTTTTCTTTTTTTCATTTTGTTAGTTTTTTACTGGGATTTCTGAATTTGAGAGTTGTTGTCTTTCATCAATTCTGGAATATTCTTAACCCCTATATCTGAATTTTGCCCTTCCAACATTTTCATTATTTTTTTCCTCTTGGAATGAAGTTTCTTTCTTAATCTAGCCATATTGCATAATCTTTTTTTTTTAAATATATTTTATTGATTTTTTACAGAGAGGAAGGGAGAGAGATAGAGAGCTAGAAACGTCGATGAGAGAGAAACATCAACCAGCTGCCTCTTGCACACCCCCTACCAGGGATGTGCCCGCAACCAATGTACATGCCCTTGACCGGAATCGAACCTGGGACCTTTCAGTCTGCAGACCGACGCTCTACCACTGAGCCAAACTGGCTTCGGCATATTGCATAATCTTTCTTTCACATTTTCTGACACTTCGATTTTGTGCTGCATTCTAGATATTCTCCCTCTTCTAGTTTATTAATTCTCCCAAGGCTAATGTACCATTTAATTTATTCATTGAATTTCTAATTTTAATAATCATATTTTTATTTTTAGATGTTAAATTTATTTGTTTATACTATCTTCCTGGTTTTCTTTGGTCTCTTCTTCCTTAACTATATCATCAAGCCCTTCTTTTAGTTCTTTAAATATGTGAATATACTAGTACTCACGTTCTCTTCCTAATAATTCCAACATCTGTCTGGGATGTGGTTTTGCTGAATTTTTTTTTAACTCCTTACCCGCGGATATATTCATTGATTCTAGAGTGAGAGGAAGGGAGAAAGAGAGAGAGAGAAACATCAATCAGCTGACTCTCATACACACCACAACTGGGAACTGAACCCACAACGTAGGTAGGTGCTCTGACAGGGAATGAAATCTATACCCTTTTGGTGAACAGGAGGTGCTCCATCCAACAGAGCCACCTGCCAGGGTGTTGTTGTTCATTGAACTATTCATCGTCTAGTTGTGAGATTTTGGTCCTCGGGACATTATTTGCAGAATTTTTTGAAAACTGAATTTAACACTAGCAGTGATTTACACTTGCTTTGTTCAGTGCCTGGAGACCACTTTCAAATAAAGTTTTGATTTGCATTTTCAGGCCACATTGTGAATTTTAGCTCCACACCCAAGCTTATAGTTCCGACCTCTTAAGGGAGATGTGTTCTTTTCCTTCCCTTTATCCTAAAGTACTGGTGAAATTGGCAAGCCTACCTCCAAGGTTGGTATTTCTCTTCACCCTCCACTCTGCAGGGGGTGTTGGATTTATGTAATTTCTGCTCAAGAACTCACTTACTACCTAGGCCTCAGGCTTTGTTTCCTGTCACCTATGGTAACGTGACCCGTTAACCCAAGTCCTGTGTTTGCCACATTGGCAGATTCCTTAGGACAGTGGTCGGCAAGGCAAACTGCGGCTCGGCTCATAAGCCACATGAGGCTCTTTGGCCCCTTGAGTGTGGCTCTTCCACAAAATACCATGGCCTGGGTGAGTCTATTTTGAAGAAGTGGCATTAGAAGAAGTTTAAGTTTAAAAAATGTGGCTCTCCAAAGAAATTTCAATCATTGTCCTGTTGATATTTGGCTCTGTTGACTAATGAGTTTGAGGACCACAGCCTTAGGGCATCTCCATACACCCCTGTGATTTTCCTTCCTGGTCATTTCTGGCTTCTAGTTGTCTCCTTTTATCACAGCTTCACCTTGATTTCAAAGAGTCATCTGAAAAGTTTGATTTTGTATCTTCTCATTGAAGAATAACATTCATGCAAAAAATGCACAAGTTGTAGTGTGCAGCACGATGCAATGTTACACACTGAGCAATCCTGTCAGCACCTGATGGGGGAGAGAGACCATCACCAGCTCTCTTGAGGCTCCTCTCCTCTCTCCTCCCCGCTCCCTCCTCACAGCACCTGGGATGTGACAAAGCAATGAGTGTGTGACTGCAAGCCTCCCCCACAGCACGGTGACCTCAGAATGTTCACGGAAAGAGGCCTCTTGTGGGAGAGTTCACACCACCTCAGTCCATTTATGCAAAACTCGGGGGTAGGCCAGCCCCAACCTGACTCCCGGAAGCAGACTCCCGGTGTGACATTCTGAGATAGGAAAGTTTCAAATTTTCCAGAGCCAAATCTACAGATTTTCTCCATGTTGTTTATCCCATTTTCTTTGGAGGAAGATCACATAGCTGTGTATGTCTTCTCGTATTTTATTAGGAATAAACTTACCGAGGTTTATTTTGGTTTTGTTCATGCACTGTGCTTTTCAGTTAATCGATTGTTCCATAGTATTTCTGGATTGATATGGCATTTCTGGATTGTATTATCATCTCTATTTTATTGTTTGTTCAGGCATCAATACATTACTCTCTATACTTGTTCAAGTTTGATTACCACTGCTTTATATTATGTACTTTTTAATATATTCTAAGGCATGTCCTACCTATTACTCCATTTTTCTTTCAAAATTTCTTCAGTTATTCCTAGAATTCAATTTTTTAGGCAAATATTGTAACAAAAGCCCTACCACTAATATTCCATTAGGGTATTAAATAGAAGTGCATAAAGTCTACCAATATATTTGAATTGATTTAAACCATTCAGCTATCTAGTAAAAGACTATGGATCATTTTTCCATTTATTCATACATTCTCTGTGTCCATCAGTAATGTTGACACGCTTCCTTGTAATGTGTGTTTACTGTATACTTACTAAAATAAATGGGCTCTATTTCAACATTTTATTTTCTAACATGTTAACATGCTTATATATAGGACAATTATTGATTTTTCAATATATTTATTTTGTCTCAGCTTCCCAATTGAATTATTTTATGTTGATTCTAAATAGTTTTCCTTTGATTCTCTTTTTATTTTTCCAAGTAAAAAAAATATAGTATGTAAATCATGATACTCCTCTCTGCTCTTTTTCTGATGGGGTAGCTCCTACATATATATATATATATGTATATATTAGAGTCTGATGGCATTGGCGGCACAAATGAAAAATAATCATAATGCAATAGATGTTCATTTGTTCATTTTAATGGGAATGTACCTACCTGCAATGTTGGCTGTTGGTTATATTAGTTACATTTACCAGGTTAAGAAAGGCTTTGTAAAAAGTCCATTTTAATGTTTTTATTTGCTTTAAAATAGGAATGGATGTTAACTTGATCTAGACTGCAAATGAACTTACATTTAAAAAAAATTAGACAGACTATAGGGGAAAGGAACATAAATAATTTGATAGAGCATTATAATGTTCCGTACTGTTTTTCTGAATGGGAGCTCAATCCTACTCCCACCTCTCACCCTTTCCTGGGCTTGCGGTTCTAGAGGCATTTACACACTGACCTTTTCCACTGGTCCTTTCCTACTAATAATGTGTTTGTCAGACTTTGATATCAGAAAAGAGAGGACAAGACAGTTACAGAATAAAGTTTTATGTGATATTCTTTTTTAAAAGAGAAAACATATCTATCTTCTAAAGTTTGGGTTAAATATGCTTTTTGCAATCTTATAAGCATACATTGTTATTTACTTAAGAGCTACTCATTTATTTGCTTCTAGAATTAATAATCACATTTCTGACATACATTTAACTATAAAATAAATATATGTGTATATATTAATTAATTAATTAACTTCAGAGAAGAAGAGAGAGGGAGAGAGAGATGGAAACATCTGTGATGGGAACCAATCATTGGTCAGCTGCCTCCTGCATGCCCCACACTGGGGATCAAGCCTGCTACCCAGGCATGTTCTCTGACCAGGAGTTGAACTGTGACCTTCTGGGTCATAGGTCGATGCTCAACCACTGAGCCACACTGGCTGGGCCAGACAAGAGAAGTGAAGCGGACAGGCGTATAATGGGGAGGAGGATGTGTGAGCCGTGAGACAACTTAGGGCTCCCTCTGGCTTCTATATAAACGGGACCCTGGGCTTCTGAGCAGTCAATTTTGCCCTTCTTCTGCAGGCTGTTTTGTTTCCAGTGGTCAAACACAGGTCACTGATCAGTCCCCTTAATCCAGCCCCAATGGCCTCTCTGTTGCTGGAAATTCTCCCCAGATTCTGGTGACAGCTTTTCCTCTGGGCTTGATGTCCTGAGGTACTGTGAGTTCGTGAACTTCACGGCATATTCGCAGCTATTTTAGGGTGAGGTCAGAGAAGCTTGCCAGGCAGATGCCCTTTTCTACTTCAAAGAGAAACCATTTTAGATACTACAGAACAAATGACAAATTCTTAGGAAAACACTTCTAACTTCTTTACCCAAAGTTCCTCTCTAATGGGATATTTTTAATTCATTGGGACCCAATAAGGATAGCAAATGGTTGATTACAAAACACATAGATTATCTCTGTTTCTCAAAATAAATACTCTTTATTAGGTACTTTATGTAGAAGTAGAAAGGTCAAGTTGTGTGAGTGTGTGTGTGTGTGTATATGTATGAGAGAGAGAGTGTGTAAGTATGTATGTGTGAGTGTGTGTGAAGTGTGTGTGTGTGTGTGTGTATGAGTGAGTATGTGTGTGAGAGTGTGTGTGTATATATGTGTGTGTGAGTGTGTGTGTGTGAGTGTGTGTGTGTGTCAGTGTGACCCTGGAGCCTCTAACTCCAAGGCTTATAATAATGATCCTATTCTTCTTCCATAATTTGGTCAGTTCAGTAGTTTTAGTCTCTCCCTACTATATTTTTTGCTGATAATTTTCTTTCTTTTTTTTTTTTAAGTTTCTTATTACTCTACAGATTTCAACTCCTGAAATTTTATACCTGAAGCCTTGCCATGAAATATTCAAAAGATGCTCTATATCCTACTGCTGAATAAGCAGTTTGTTTATTCTCTCCTGGCAAGTGAGCTGCATAACATTGTTTCTAGGAAAGGGGTGTATGATTACAAATTGCATTTTCATAACATGTCTATGATAGACTGCCCTTTCAGCCCCCAATATTTGTAGAAAACTAATTGTAATTATAACACAACACTCTCGTCCTGGCCGATGTGGTTCAGTTGATGGAGTGTTGTCCTGTGCACCAAAAGTTCACCAGCTTGATTCCTGGTCAGGACACATGCCCAGGTTGCAGGTTTGATTCCTGGTTGGGGTGCTTATGGGAGGCATCGATTGACATTTCTTTCTCACATATTAATGTTTCTTTCTCCTTCTTCCTTCCTCTCTCTAAAACAAATAAAAACATATTTAAAACAACCACAGCACTCCAAAAAATGGCTTCCTCATTGTCCTTCAAAATGACTCTCTATGTATCTACCCTTTTTCCTTTTCTATCACAACAAGAAGAAACACTTTTCCTTTCTGAAGCCAGCCACTCTGTGACTTTGGTTCTAGCAGTCACAATCTCTTCTTTGCTCTTGCTCTCATTCTTATCCATTCCCCTTTCCAATATTTTAAAATTCTCTCTCTCTCTCTCTCTCTCTCTCTCTCTCTCTCTCTCTCTCTCTCTGCCTGTTTCTTCTCTTCCTTCAGATATATACTGATTTTCATGTTAAAAAAAGTTTTTTTTCTTTATTTGATTATTCCATTTCCCCCAGCTAATTCAAATAAGGTACCTTAGATATTTTTGAATCATCAAATTATGACCTAATCTCAGAATTTAGTATAATCTCTCTGATAATACTGAATCTGAGTCAAATTTACCAATTATCTCCTGATGGCCAACCTGACATTTTTCTCATTCCTCTTTTTCTAAACCATTGGCAACTACTATCTATTCTTCCTTAAACCCTCTATCTTTTTTTTTTAAAATATATTTTTATTGATTTTGTACAGAGAGGAAGGGAGAGAGATAGAGAGTTAGAAACACCGATGAGAGAGAGTCATCGATCAGCTGCCTCTTGCACACCCCCTACTGGGGATATGCCCGCAACCAAGGTACATGCCCTTGACCGGAATCGAACCCGGGACCTTTCAGTCCCCAAGCCGACGCTCTATCCATTGAGCCAAACCGGTTTCGGCTAAACCCTCTATCTTTTTATTCCTTATTACTTTACACTGATTTCCTTCTCATTTCTTAGTTTGCATCTCTTCCTTTTTCCTTCTCTGCCCCTTCTTTGTGACCCCTTATACTATTGACTTCTTAACATTGATACCTTTGCCCTTTCTTCTTCTTTCTTTAAACTCTTTCCCTTAGAGATTTCACCTATAACCAGGGCTTTATGTTTTAGAATTCACTCACCATTCTGGGCATGACATAAACCATTGTATAAATTTTTACAATAACTCCCAATCTTCCATACAAATTTGCTTCTTCTTGTTGAGTTATTTTGCTTGCTGACTTTTTATTTTCAGTGTAAAAAAGCAAAACCAAACCAAACAAAGCAAGGCAAACAAGCCCACAAAATCCAAATCAGATAAAAATAAAAAACAAGCAAAACAACACCCCCGCCCTAAAACACACACACACACACACACACACACACACACACAGCCCTCCACAGACTTTATTACTCTTCCTCATTTCAGTTCACATGTTGCTGATATTATTGTGAATTCCTTAGTCTCTTTAACTCAATAGCAATTGCTTTCAGCTCCTCCTGTGGTCCTCAGGTTAAGCAGGAAGCAGGCTGTGTCAGGCTCAGGCCCCGGGGCAGAGTTCTCCCAATGAAGACCTCACATCTGACTGGGACACGACTGACCAGGAGCAGCTGTGTAATTTCTGGGATCCAGTGCAAAATAAAAATGCAAGGCTCCTTGCTCAAAAGTTACTAAGAAATTTTAAAAAATATATTTTATTGATTTTTACAGAGAGGAAGAGAGAGGGACAGAGAGTTAGAAATGTCGATGAGAGAGAACCATCGATCAGCTGCCTCTTGCACACCCCCCATTGGGGATGTGCCCACAGCCAAGGTACGTGCCCTTGACTGGAATCGAACCCGGGACCTTTCAGCCCCAGGCCGACTCTCTATCCACTGAGCCAAACCGGTTTCGGCAAAAGTTATTAAGAATTTTAAGGTGGTGACAGCAAAGCATTCGTCCAACCGTGAGCTACATCTAAGCGTGGGGCCCTGTGTGGCCTCACAAGTCACAAGCCCATGACGTGGGACTTGCCCTGTATCTTCCTGGGCCGAGGATTCCCTAGCAGTTAAATGAAGAGGCTAAGTGATCTCTAAGGCGGCATCCCATTTTGCTGTAAAATTCAGTCCATCTAAGCCCCCTCGCTCTGCACCAGCTCCCGTATGCCTGCCTGCATTTCATTTCCACCTTGCTGGTGCAGCAATGACCAAAGACTTAATGGTAAGTTTTTTCTTCCCTGTCTCCAATCTTTCTTCAATCCATCTTGCGTAGATTATTATCTCTGAAGGTTATTCATGAACTAAAGGCTCAAGTTCCTATTTAGACATCCACATGTCCTTCCACTGTAGAGCTCACTGTATCCATTTGCTAAGCTTGCCATCAGAAAACACCACAGACTGGGCGGCTTTTACACAAGAGACATTTCTCTCCTCACAGGTCCACGATCAAGGTGTCAGCGGGGTTGGCTTCCATTAAGGCCTCTCTGCTTGGCTTGCAGACGGCCACCTTCTCACTGCGTCCTCCCATGTCTCTTCTGTATTCACACCATCCCCGGGTGTCTCTTCCTCTTCCTATAAGGACACCAGTCTTATTAGAACAGCGCCCCACTTTTATCTCCTCATTGAACCTTAATTACCTCTTTAAGGCTCCATGTATAAGTATAGTCACATTGGGAGTTAGGGTGCCAACATTTAAATTTTGTTTGCTGGTAGGAGCACAACTCAGTCTGTAATAATCACAATTCCTCTACCTGAGTTTGTATGTGTTTGCAGAAAGCTCTGTCCACAGGGAACACATTAGAGACATTACAGATACCCCAAAATGTCAATGAGGAAGCAAGGCTCCCCACATAGGTCTTACTGTTCCCCTCTGTGCCTTTGCTACTATTGGGTCCAACATGGAAACCCGGCTTAATTTTCTCTGGTGATGTCCTCTCCTTTACCTCTGGCTTGCCGGATCTCCCCTGCCTATGCTTCTCCATTGAGGCTCACCTCTGTAGGCATTTGCAACATCTTGTCTTTGACTGTGATCTCTGTCTCCTCGGAGCCTCAAGAACATTGAAGGCCTTCACCACCATGTGAGGTCATCTAGGGCCTTGCAGCATGCTCTGGCTTTGTCCTCACATACCTTGTCCTCCCCAGTGAGTCCATAAGCTCCCCCAGGGAGAGACAGTACTTCCCCGGATTCTGAGTCCGTAGCTCTGGTTCAGAGGTGGGACCTGGGCATCTGCATTTCTAACAAACGCCTAGGAGGTCCTGGTGTTGCCATCTCAGGCTTCACTTTCCTAATGAGGTGATAGACCTCTGGGTGGAGAGCATCCCACTTTTTTCAGTCACTCTCCCCTCACCCACCAGAAGCATGCAGGTGTTTTCATAATAGATTCGTCTTTATTGATTAACTTCTTCTTTGTCTTCATGGATTTACTCAGCCTAGACCCAGGCTGCCAGGCAGGGTGAAAGCTGTAATCTCTGGAGTTCAAGTCCGGGAAAGGTAACATTTGCTTAGACATTTATGTGGCTGTGTGTTCTCTGATAGAGGACCACAGGGTAAAGTGTATAATACAGCAGCAATTCTAATCAGTTCAAGGTTCAGTTTTCCTCCAAGACACAAAACTTTGCAAGACTGTATTTTTCAGCAGGAGGCAAATCACACTGGTCTGTGGGTGGGTAGAGCGGGAATGGAACACATTGTGTTTATGCTTTGAACGTGCAGTACATTTACTTCCTGTGAAATTACTTATCTCCTGGAATTTACTTTATTCTGGAAAAAACACACACATGTCTTTAGGGGATTCAGTTTTGTGAGGCCTATTCTGTTACTCTTGTCCTTCTCACTTTAGACGTAAAACAACTTTTGACACATTAAGTTCTAATGAATAAGAACCCATTTTAAAGCCCTTTCTCTGTATATTATTCATTCGCTGACTTCAGTTTCCCACCTCGTGCTTTCTACATTCAGTTTCTTATCATGAGTTCCATCATGCATAAAATAAACGCTGCCCCTGAGCACACAGGCTGTTTATGGGCCAAGCCAATATATCTCAGGGAGAGGTCTGCATGATGCATAGGCTATAATTTTAAAAAATAAAGATAAAAACCCAACTCCACACAAGTACTTAGAGCTGCCCAGTGGGAAGAAAAGGAGAAAAGAAGGCAGCTTATTAATTAGCTCCTTTTGCTTTGAACTTAGAATTTATATGCTGTTTGCAAGCCACCTACTTTCACATATCATACCTCAGAGCTTATTCTGGCATGTTTTAAAGTCATAATGGAAGAAAGAGAGGGTCCAGAAGATAGAGTGATTTTTTTTTTTTAAAAATCGAGTTCTCTTACAACATTTTTTAGTAACAGGTTCTTGTTCTGGTTGGAGGTGAATAAGAGTATGCTGTCAGTTACCACATTCCAAAGAATGCTCAGAGGATGGAGCTGTGCAGAGCAACCTGGAGCCCTTTGTTCGAAAAGGGGAACTCTTTCTAGGAGTGCAGCCATCAGGGAATTCTCACAAGTCAGTCTTTCACCCTGCCTTTGGCAAACAGCTGAGCTTGTGATAGGTGCTCTCTGCATAGCAGCTCCTAGGATTGCTGTCAACCATCTTGACATCCAGCCAATTAAGGTCCCTGCAAAAACCAGGCCCCTCATCTGCTGGATGGTGGGAATCCAAGAGCAAAGGGCTTGCCACCTACTGAAAGCTTCATGTGAAGCACCTTAAAGACATTGATGGTGGAGCCAAATGGGGTGTGCCCTGCAGACCTAAGTGTCAATGCCATGATGGAGACAGGACATAACCACCAGACAGCGGCTCCTCATTAGCGTGAAGTTTTCAGCAGCACTCTCTTTGCCAGACTCTTGAAGGACACAGAGGGCTTATTTACCCAGTTTTCAACGTTGCCAATTGCTAGAAAGCCAGCTCTGTTAATTATTGGCAGGCATGGAGTCCAGCAGCAGCTTTTTCATTCTCATTGCCAGCGGAGATAGTTAGCTCAGTGTAAAGGTTCCCTGGGGCATGATGTTATATGATGAAGTAAGTCTTCTTCAGGTTTATTGGTAGATGCTGATGTCACATGTCTTAAGGGCTCGGTTCTCAGCATGTGGAAGTGTTTGCTTAAAAACCAGGTGTCTAATTGATTGATTCATCCACCCATCTATCTATCCACCCATTTATTCATTCATCCATCCATCCACTTATCAAATGCTATTGAATACTTACTATGCGATAGAAACATGCATTCACTTGGACTCAAGAAGCTCACAGTTGAGAGTGGAAGATAGACCAGTAGGATAAAGACTCCAATACAGTGTGACAAGTGGAGAGAGACAATAACTATCAGGGTCTGGAGACCCCTGAGGAGACACTCCTACATCAAGGTATAAGAACTATGCAAAGCTACCCTGCCCAACTCCAAGGGGTGCTGGTCACATTGCAGAACAAGTGAATGACAATCCTTATTAGGAAAGCACAGGCTAAGGTTGATGTAGACCTGGAGAGGAAAATACTGAAGGACAATCCTGCAAGGGATAAGGGAAACTGGGTTTGTAGGGTAAGTTAATGTGGGCCATGCACCCAAAGGGTTCAGTGTGGTGCTGGAAAGATGGCTTCTGTGAGCTGTAGATGTGGGCTTGAGAGTGATGGTAGGAACAAAGTTGATTGTAAGGTTAGAAGGGACCAGCTCTAGGCATCTTGTTTTCCTGGTCAAAGGCATTTAATTCATTGCTATGAAAAAATAATTAAAGGATTTTCAGCAGGGAAGAACCCCGATAACTGGTGTAGCACAGAGGCAGAGTGGTGTGGTGCTCCTCATGTCACTTGAAGGAGACCTCAAAGCAACCCCAAAGCTGTGCTGCCCGTTCCTGGCCCTGTGAGAGCACAGGATAGGGTTGGTGTAGACCTGAAGAGGAAAATACTGATCTCCCTTCTGACAAGTCACAGTTTTACTGTGGCCGGATCCTGTCAGTAGCTTCCTCTGGTAGTGGTAACTTTTAGTGATGGTCACAGCCTGTGAAGTTGGAAGTTTCTCAAAGGAGCCAGAGTTTCTCACCAGCTATTGTTCTTTTACTGTGTCCTTAAGCAGAGCTCCGACCTAAACAGTCTCACCATTGTAAAAAGTAGGGACCTCAATTTATCAGCAAAATTATCCTCTAAGCTCTATACAATTGGCATACATATTGATTATATAAAAACTCAGCTTCTTAGGAAATCCAAATATAGTAGATACCATATCTTCAGGCAGAATCTTCTTTGCCATGCAAGATGACGTGGGGATCAAGGCATGGAAAACTTTGTGATTTTGCCTAACAAAATCCCCCACTTCACCTTTAAAGAGTCACCTGCATCCCAAATGCAACAATTCATAAAAATATCAACTCATTACAGTATCAAGTCCAAAATCTCATCTAAATGTCATCAGATTAAAGTTCCAAATTTCATCATCTGAATACAGTACAGGTGAGCCTCTGGGTACAATCCATTTGGGGGCATTCTGTTACTCAATCTGTGGACCAGTGAAACAAAAGAGAAGTTATCTGCTCCCCAAATACATGCTGGGGCAGGCATAGGATAACGGTTACCTGGTACACACATACTGGTTCAATAAAGGAGAAAATGGAAGGAAACTGGAAGTCACTGGTTGGAGCAGTTTAGAAATCCAGCAGGCAAACTCCCTGAGGCTTCAAGGTTTGGGAATAATTGCCTGAGTCACAGCTCCACTGTCCGGAATCATGGGTCTTGGTTCTCCCTTCAGAGATATGGTATTGGTTAGTTTCCTCCTATTTGTGTATTTCCCATATTTCATTTGGGTATTTATTTCTAATTTCATTCCAAGGTCTTTGGCAAACACACAAATGGATATTTCTGTATGACTGCTTTCTTTGTGTTAATTAGATATTTGCTTTTGTACCATTTTCATTTCCTTTTCTTTTACTACATTGCCTCCAGTTATTTTCTAAATTGTTATTAAGGAAATTGCAAATTGACCTCTTAATTTAGAATTTGGATTGATGTAAGCTTTGTTTCAATAGTATACAGAAACTTCGTTGCTTTATACCTCTGTTTTCTCCTCCCTCCATTGTGATATTATTGTTACACATCTTTATATACATCCTGCACCCATCAACATGGGTTTCGGATGATTGCTTTATCCACTTGTCTTTCAAATCAGGTGGATAGAAAGAGGAAGACAGTTTTGCTTGGTTAACAGTAAGCACTTTGAATATTTCATCTCCACTGTCATCTGCCACCATTATTTTGATGCGGAGTCTCTTGTTATGTGATGGGTCTTTTTTCTCTTGCTGCTTTAAGATTCTTTCTATCTTTCAACGATGTGACTATGAGATATAGTAGTATGTGTCTCTTTGAGTCTATCCTACTTTGAGAATATTGAGCTTTTTCAGATGCTCAGATTAATTTTTTTCCATCAAATTTAGAGAGTTATTTGCCTTTATTTCTTCTAATATTTTCCCCCTTATTAACCTCTTTTCATGGAGCTCTCATTATGCATGAAAGGTATGTTTGATATTATCTGACAGGTCTCTTAGGCACTGTTCATTTTTCTTTATTCTTTTTAAATGATCTGTTTCTCAGGCTGCATGATCAGAAATAAAATATAGTCGAATTGGCTAATTCTTTCTTCTGATGTTTCAAATGTGCTGTTAACACCCCTAGTGAATTTTTTCAGCTTATTATAATTTTCAACTCCAGAATTTTACTCAGTTATAATTTCTATCTTTTTATCCTCTCTTGGGTGAAACAAAATTCTTATACTTTCCTTTAATTTTTAAACATGGATTCCTTTAATTCTTTTACTATTAATTTTAATAACTGAAAGTCTTTGTATACTAAATCCAATACCTGAACTTTCTCAGTATTTTTTTAAATTTTTATTGAATATTTTTTAAAATTATGTCATATTTCTCTGTTTCTTTACACATCTCATTTTTCTCTCCTGAAAACAGAATATTTTAAATAATATGGCAAGTCTAGAAATCTAATCTCTCTCTAACTTCCATTCTAAAGGATTTGATTAGTGGCTGTTTTTTGGTTGGTGGTTTTCCTTGACTAATTCTGTATAATCTGCATTTTTTTTTGTCTTTGTGGGCTACCGATGTTTCTGCTAGGTGGTCAACCAATGAACAGATCCCTATGTCTCAGGATTTCCAAAGAGGCTCTTCATATATGTTGAGGCACACTTTCCGTGAAAGTTGACAATTATGCCTTGGTTTTCACTTCCTGTTTGCATAGAGCTTTATGGGTTAGTCAGAGATGAGAGACAGGACATTCCCAGGACTTTCCTGGGCTTGTAACCCAGTCCTGCACACATGACTGGCCATCTATTGTAGATTTCTAGGAATATGTTAGAAGTTATAAAAGCCCTTTATGAACATCTCATTTCCTAGTTTTGGTCAATTTGTTAGCTGGAACTGGAATCACTGCCTTAGGCAGCTGTGATATTAAATATTTGTCACTAATAGTTTTCTACAAATACTTGTGCAAAGAATGCACACCGATTCTGCCCTACCCAGTGGCTGCTAGGCTGCTGTTTTCACAGTTATCGTGGTTGTCAGGCTGTTAGTTTTCAAGGCTACCCCAGAGCTCTGGAGAGGGAAATGGGGAGAGGGCAAATTAAAACATCACAATACCTGTTGTTCATATTGAGACTCAGCTGTTTTTCTTGAATAATCCTCTTTTGATGATTGCAAGCCTTTGGTTAATTTCCAGAGTTATGAAAAAGTAACCTTTGACTATTTTTGCAAGTGTTCCTGTTGCTTTAACAGGAGAGTGGATTTCCAAAAGTCCTTACTCAACCATTTCATAAGTGCTTCTTCTTCTGCCTTTCTAAACTGTGCTTATCATTTCGAACACAGGTTAGATGCCAATTTAGTAGGAAATCTCTGTGTTCCTAGGATTTGTATCTCTCTTATATCACCCAGAATGTCTATGTTTTTCATATATATATTTCTCAACTGACTGCTTTTTTTTTTAATCTCTCTTCCATAAACTTGGTTGCAGAGATCATCTCCTGCTCACTCTTTTATCTCCACAGCCTAAGAAAATGACTGCCACATTAGACCCCATTATTGTTGAATGTATGAATCTACCTGACCTATCTTTAAAAAAGGCAATATCTGAAACAACCAATTAAATCTCCAACAAATACAGTTTTGCTGGTTTTGTTCAAAGTTTTAACTCTTTAAAGTGATTTGTTTTGAACATATTTTATATTTTTATAGACTGAAAATGTTCTTGACAACAAAATGGATATTTGCTTATCTTTTCAGACTTTATAAAAATTCACCCGACCCTAAAGATTTCCTATTTTTTTCTTTCCTATGTCCATCATTATACAGAATTACTAAAATCAGACATAAAGGGAGAAAGTAACATAAAGATCGTCTTAGTAGTGCATAAGGAAGGGTAAAGGAATAATCATACTTCTTCCCTTGGTGTTGAAGGGGTGGTGTTTATAGGCTGATTACATGAATATGAGTTTCATGATTTTTTAAAAATTCTAGCACTAGCAGCAGGGTTCCTTCAGCAGAAATCCTTGATTGAGAAGCTAAAGGCAGTGAGAAATAAGTGTGGCTGCTAATTAGACACTTGGAACGAGCAGAGTAGGAAAACATGCCATATAGAACAGCAGGGACTGCACATACCCTTTTGATATCTGACAATCCAAAATTTAAGACTGTGGAAGCAGTGGACATACTGTTATTTTTCTATGGACTGTTTTGATTTGAGAGTCTTGTTGAACCAATGAAAGTATTGGATAAATCAAATCAAAAGATGAATCACCATTCTTTAGTGTGCTTTCCAAAAAGCATTGACAAAATTTCTGGATTTTGAGTCTGATATGTCTAGTCACTAGGTTATATATAAATTCATAAAAACAATGGTACTGACATTTTCATTAGTTTCTCTCTTTTTCTTTCATGTTTTCCTTTGTCATTGAAATGGTAGCTGATTGTTAATGGCCTAAGAGCCCAATCATACATTCTGATTCAGCATAATGCAATCACTTAGATATGGCGTGTGAGTGATCTGGTGATCCGTGTCTCATACTACTCTGCCACAACCTCAGCAAACCTGCATTTGGACATGATACACTTAACCTTCTCTGGTTTGTAACATTGTTCTAGCCCAAGAACATTAGAAATCAAGTCAAATACTGAAATGTAAAAGTACATGTATATTCTCTTCTGAAGCCATCCATCCAGAAAATAACCTCTACAACTTGAAGAACACCAGCATATGCAATAAGCTTGAAGCCAAGATTTCACATACCAGGGTGTCAAACATTTCATAAAACTCAAAAGTCATTTATTCAGATTTTTTTTTTTTGTAAATCTGCCTGATGAATCCTCAGATGCTTTATTGTCTTCTCTTTTGTTTGTTTTTGTGTTTTGATGTGATTTCAAAGGGGTTAGGATGTTGCTTACATTGGCAGAATCTTAAAGAATATAGATTGATTTCTTCTTAACTTGACACAAATTAAAAATAATAATTAGAAGTTTAGATTTCTCTTTAATTTCTCTCTGATTTATAGGATTTTACTTTACTCACACAATCATGTTAGGAAACTTATTTTCTAAATATTATTTTTCTTCTTCTTAATACTGATTGACAAGTTGTTCTAAGTCATTTATTTGCTTACTTAAGGACGCTTTATTCTTGGTCTAGTAACATCATCATTCAGGCTTGTCTTAGGTTTTGTATTGGGTTAAGATATATTTCTTGGAGAAAAAAAAGAAAGAAAGAAAAATGCAAATTTATTTAAAATAACTTGGATATGAGGAACAACAAATTATCATTCCAAATAAATGTTAGTTCAATTTTGAATCTAGAGGAACAATGTTCCATTGTGTTCCAACAGTGGCTTGGCATGCACATTAGCTGAACAAGAGCAACTGGGAAATATAAGGTGGAATAGTCTACTGCTGCTCTCCTGTTCACAAAGACAAATGAAGGCTTTGTCTGCAAGTGTTCCAGCTCAGCTGTCAAGTGTAGAGCATGTGTATTGACTAACCATTTGCAAAGGAAACTGAGCCTTAGCCAGAACAGCACGGTCTTCAAGAGCACAGCATTATAAGCGGCTCCTGGTTTCATGTTGTTGACCTCCTATAAGAATGTGCCCGTCCACCCAGAGTTCTGCACTATTATTCCAGTAATATTGCCTTCTCCGTAGTAGCCAGTGCTACACTGCATAGGAAGTGGTGTTGATGAATGATGACCCTGACATCACAAAATGCTGATCAGTAAACTGATAGCCACTGATGTGACTTTCAAAGACCTGGTCTATGAAATCATGAAGTAGAACCATGAAGGCTAATTAAACTCTTCTTGAGCTTTTTGGTTGAGATATT